>NC_058130.1:416368675-416401248 GCF_016433145.1 Gracilinanus agilis
TATATATATATATATATATATATATATATATAATTATACTTTGCTCATTTCTATTTATTGGTTCTTTCTATGCAGGTAGACACACACAAGTTATTTTTTCAAATGGTATTTCTGTTTTTGTATATAATGTTTTCTTGCTTCTACTCATTTCACTCTTCATAATTTCATGTAGATCTATCTCTTCTACCATCTATGGCCAGGCAGAAAAATTCTAGTTTCTCTCCCATATGCCATATCTTCAAATATCTGAAGACAATTATATCTACTATATTATCTTCTTCAAAAACTATCCATAGTTACTTAAGTCAATCCTGATCTGGCCTGATCACCAGTCCTTCACAGTTCCTCATGACCAAGAAGAGATCATAATTATAAGGACTATAATCATAGAATCATCAATTTAGAGCTGAAGTGATTGTAGATGTCATGTATTCTAATCTCCTCATTTTATAAATAAGGAAAAGGAAGGCCAGAGAGATTAAATAAATTGAACCAAATCCTACTGCTAATGAAGGTAAGAGGCAGAATTTGTATTCCAGAAACTTAAACTATAAGAAATTCAAACTATAAGTTCAGTTCTTTTATTATAGTGCCACATCATCATTCAATTTTTTCTTTGTCCTTATGGACTCACAGTATCCAGAACTGAATACATTAAAAGAAATGTCATGAGGCCAGGGCAAAATACAGTGGTACTCATTCTAGAAGCTATTCTTCTATCCATGCAACTAAATATTATCATATTGACTTATTTCATTGTTATTACATTCTTGATTCATATTGAAATTTCATAAAATATCCATTTTTATTTTTCATATGAACTGTTTCCTTGGACACATTTCTCCTATTAAATGTAAATTTTCGGAAAATAAATTCAAAACCCCAAACTCAGATTTTAGTTAGTCGTCTGAATCAGTTTAGCAGAATCCTAGAGTTTTTATACATTAACATTTTCCTTTTCTTTACATTTATCTCCATCGATGTTAGTCATAAAAGGGTTGGCCTATAATGCTAGAATTTTAAGGTGAATTTTGGTGCCTAAATCTGCCAACTAATATGTCATCTGATCCTGTCAACTTTCTGTTATGTTCAAATCTCTATAATTTTTACCTTTATCAAAATCACTGATAACACCGTTCAAAAGAATGAACAAAAATAAATTTAAGTGGTATTCCAGACCTTATATTGATATAAATCTATTAGTGCCTATTCTCTGGGACTAGACTTCAAACAAGTTACTAATTTACCTTACTGATCTATTTTTTGTATCTTCCTTCTTTTCTATCAGGATAAACTTTCTGAAATGTTTTACCAAAATCTATATATATTATGCCTGTCACATAAGACAGCTACATATTGTAAAGAATATTATACATGAAGTCAGGAAGACCTAATTTTTAATTGTGCCTATAAAACCTAATAGTTCCATGTCCCTGGAAAAGTAAACTGACCACTTTCTTTCTCAATTTGCTCATCTCTAAAATGGGGATATGAATAGCAGGCATCTTTTAAGGTTGATTTCAGGACCATACATAAATTGAGTTCACCTATGAAATATGTTTTGTAAGTATTAAAACAGTATAAATACTGGCTAATATTTTTATTCCTTTTCTCCTTAATCTAATGACCTGATCAAAATTTTATTCTTAAATATTTTGTACTATCCTTTTCAGTCAGGATTTTATTCTTTGTTTTTAGTAGATAAAATGGGAAGGAATAATTTTGTCCTTTATATATCATTACTTATCCTTTCTCCATTCACTCTGAGAAAGGTTTTACTTTTGTGTGATTTTCTTGATTCAATAATATATTTTAAATATCATTTATCACTGTCATTAGGGAGTGAATATTTAAGTATAAACTTTACATCAAGAATATAACTTGACATACTCTTCCATCATAAACAATACTTGGTTCTGGAGCACATAGTATTAAGCACATCCACAAAATCACCCAGACAAGTGAGTAGTCAAGAAGACCTGAGCCAGCATTGTGCTCCAATCACTTACTGTCTATGGAGTCTCTCTGAGCCTTCGTTTCCTCATCTATACCTGTCTGAGAACTTGTTCTGAGAATCCCATAAGAAAATCTACATAAACCAGTGATGGAAAACTGATAGCTAGCTGAGGGTTATGGAATAGGGAGAGCCAGATGTGATTAGGAAATAAAAATACAGTACAATATAGATTATGTTTATTTGTTTTTTCTAAATCAATGTGCAGCTGTCAAGGATATATTTCTATTTTAGTTTGACACCACTGATATAAAGAATTTTGTGAATTTTAAAAAGATATATAAATTCTAAATATTATTATTTCTATTATTATTACAGTTTAAATTCTATTGTCTTTTTTTAAAAAGGGAATGAAATCAGTTAAGATCAAAATATACATATATTTGAACCTCAATTTCTTGTTAATTCACATACGTAAGCCTAAAGATTTCTATGGAGTTTTCTTTTTTAATTAAAGAAAAATTTAGCATGTTGATCTGTAGGGCTTTCATTTAAGTTTTAGCTCCCTCCAAACCTAGAGAGGGAGGTCGAAATGCACAAACCAAGTCAGGTTCCTCTCTGCCAAACAATGGGGTTTTATCACCTCTGTTCTGTTACAACACTGAAGTGACTCAATAAATCTCATCAAGTTCACAAGGTTTCACTGTTCCATTAGGAAATGGGGGGATAAGAAAAGGAATAAAGCCAAACAGAATTAGAGACAAATGATGTGAGCAGCTGCCACAAAAGAGGTTTCATTAGAAAATAAGGACAAACCCATGAAACCTTCACTTGAAAAAGGGTTGCATTTTCCAAGACAGATTTTTTTTTGTTGTTTCAGTGTGTATTTGTGGGTGGGATCAAAGAATCACTATTTTAGAGTCAGAGAGAATCTTATTAAATAGCTACCTAGTCTAGATCCTTCCTTGTACAGACAAAAAAACTGAGGATTGATGGAGGGAAATGTTCAAGGGTTACACAGGGAAGAAATATTAGAACCAGGATTTGAACTATGATCTCAAGTCCAAATTGAACACTCTTTCATATACATGAAAAAAAATGAATGGATTGATAAGGTTCTTCCTAAATGAAGCTGGAACACAGAGCCACCTGATTTAGAATGACTTGGAGTCAGGGCATAGAATTTGCTTAGCAGTTATGGAGAGACTTAATTAATGAATTCATATTTGTGGAGGTCTTTGATATTCTGAGATAAAAAGGGTAAAGTTTCAGCACCAGTAGTAAAGCATTCTCTTGGTAACAGTAGGCATGAGGCGCCAGACTGGAATAAATTCGACAATTGCAATTAAAGAGGTTTAACCCTGTTTTCTTTCTCAGTTTTTTTTTTTAAATCATGTGCTATATAAGATATAAGGCTAATAGGGAAGATAAATTATCATCAGCCAGAAACTAGAGATGTAAATATGTATATATGAAAATGTGTGTCTATACATATGTATGTGTGTGTATATATACACACAGGTTCTCATAACACACACATATATAAATATATATATATATATATTTATATATATATTTCCATTGTGAGGCAGGTGGAAAGTTTATGGGCAGCCTCTTTCTGGGGCAATAAAAGCTTCTTTTATTTCAAATTCTCTTTTTACACCAGTTGCTATTACTTTGAAAAGCTCCTGGCATTTGGCAGGCAATAAGAAAGGTATAAAATCCATTCTTCCCTAAAAAAAAGGCCCATTCTGAAGGACTGCTTTTAAACGGAAACAGCCTGCTTACAGAAAGAATGTAACTGGACTATGCTTTCTCCATGAACTCTTTGGACAGCTAACTCATTTTTGAAAAGTCTGTGAATGATTGGAGTTCTTTTATGTGAACACACATTCTTTTAAGATAATGCATACATTAGATGAATTTCTGAGGCCAGAGTAATTTTCTTTTGCCCCTCAGATAGCCTGGACCTGCCATAGGATTTTATTTAAGTATCATGTTTGGGAAAAAAAAAACGGGTTTTCCTTGTCCTTAGATTCCTGTGACTATTGCCTACACCTGGCATTCACCTTCAAGATTCTCCAGTAAAAATTACTCCCCAGCACTCTTTTTTTTTTTAATTTTTTTTTAAAGTTTAAACCCTTAACTTCTGTGTATTGACTTATAGGTGGTAGAGTGGCAAGGGTGGGCAATGGGGGTCAAGTGACCTGCCCAGGGTCACACAGCTGGGAAGTGTCTGAGGCCGGATTTGAACCTAGGACCTCCTGTCTCTAGGCCTGGCTCTCAATCCACTGAGCTACCCAGCTGCCCCCTCTCCCTAGCACTCTTGATGGAAGGTGAAAAGCCAGATTGGGGATAGGTTGTTAATGTTGTCAATCCTTGATAGGAAGCTAATTGTTTTCACTCATCAGACTCCATGTTTTGAAAAGTATTTTTGGGGCGTGAAAAGTTTGATTCAATCCCCCTAACTTACTGTCCTGTACTTACTGTTTGTTGGACACCCAGAAAAGTAAAGACAACTGGCTGAGTGAAGCAAATTTAACTGAAGCATCAGATATTAAACACTAATAACACATATATTAAAATATTGTTTATTAATATTTATAATATGATACACTGGAAAGAATACTGGCCAAGGGCAGCTGGGTGACTCAGTGGATTGAGAACTAGACTTAACAAGCAAAATTCCAATCTTGCCTCAGACACTTTCTAGCAGCATGACCCTGGGAAAATTGTAACCCCAATCACCTATCCCTTACAGCTCTGCTGCATTGGAAAGAATACATGCTATTGATTCCAAGATAGAAGGTAAGGGTTTAAAAAAAATAAGGAATACTAGTCTTGCAAGTTACTAGACCAGTGGTTCCCAAACTTTTTTGGTCTACTGCCCCCTCTCTAGAAAAAAAAATATTACTTAAAGCCCCTGGAAATTATTTTTTTAATTTTAATAGCAATTAATAGGAAAGATAAATTCACTTGTGGCCATCACCACTACCCTGGATTGCTGCAGCACCCACCAGGGGGCGGTGGCACCCACTTTGGGAATCACTGTACTAGACTTAGCTCTGACATTGCTACTAAGCAGCTAAGAGCCTTGGGCAAGTCCTTTCCCTATTCTGGGCTTAGGTTTCCTTATCTGCATAGTGAATATGTTGGACTAGAATGATATCTAATATTTCTTTTTCTGTGCGTGTTAGTGTTTTGGTGAGTAATGGATTAAAGATTCTAAAGTGTATAAAATTACTCATTGGAAGAGGACTTCTATGGGACCCCTAACACATGCATATTCAAACTTTGTTAGATTATCCTTCTTGCAAATTATCTGAAGCCATTTACACTATTTTACTCGTAATTCTCTAAATTCTCTAATCTCTGTTGACATTGCTAGTCACTATACATTTATGAAAGCATTTACTATGTGCCAGGCACTGTGCTAAGGAAACTGATCAAAAAAAGGAAGTGCCAACAAAATTTTCCTGGTCATCTTGCTAAAAGAGAAAACAGTTAAACATATCTCTTGTTTAATTCAGGACTTATTCTGTTAAGAAGATGGTTAAGGGAATGCAAGAAGGCAGATAATAACTATCTAATAATTAAGAAACTAACACCCAAGTCTAGAATGAGATGAAGCTTGAGAAGGGAACATACTTATGGGAAATACGGGATTGTTCAAGGCAATAGTACTCCAGTGTACTAGAATCCCAAAATATATGCCCAAATATATGAACCAGGAGGACCTTGATGATGCGTGGAGAACAGACATAAAAGAAAACCCTGAAATTTGCCATAAATCCTAAAGCTAAACAATTAGAACTCAGACACAGACATTTCACTGTTATGTCAAAGACAAAAATGACTTGTTAAATAATCAATATATTTTATGTATTACATATATATATATATAAATCTACATTTAAAAATATATTTTTAAAATATCCTATAAGAATTTGTATTTTTTTAAATTAACATCACTATTATTAATCAGCTCAATCTCTTCCTCTTCTCATCACTTTGTCTACAGATGTTGATTTAATTTCTTCCTCTGACACACGGATCTGTGTAACAATGACCTAGTTATTTCACCCCTGTGAACCTTGTTTTCTTCATCTGCAAAATGAAAATGATGATACCTGTTAGAGGGTGATTATGAGGATCAAATAAAGTAATGCATTTAAAACATTCTGAAAAATTCAAATTATTATATAAATGTATTTTTATTGTGAGATACAGGTTAGTGGAGTGGATTATAGATTTGGAACTGGAAGAGACTTTAAGGAACATCAAATCTGATCCCCTCATTTTACAGATGAATAAACTAAGGAACATAGAGGTTGTGACTTGCTCAGAATCACAAAGCTAATTCTTTGGCAAAAAAAAAAAATGGGTCACAAAGAGTTGGACACCACTGAAATGACTGAACATCAATAACAAATGGAAGGAGTTAAATTTTGTTCTTTCTGAACCTGTTCCATCTCACAATTCATTGTATGAGTTCAAATCATCCCAATAATTTTGGTAGGTGTGTGGATTTGAGGCTAAGGAGATAAGTATTTCTGACTCAAGTCCTGGACCTCTATCCACTGAATCACCAGATGCCCAATTTCCTATGACATCTACAAAGTTATAAAAGAGCCACATATTTGGTAGTCATCCATACTCTGGTATAGTATTATCGTCATATGTGGCATAGTATGAAAATTAATTGACATAAATTTGAAAATACTTTCAAATAAAGCATTATATATAACTTAATAATTAATAACGACATTATTCATAATATTGAGCCTTTGACACTGTAACATCTGATGTGGCTTCTGAAGCCACAGTGACAAATCAGATCATGGTTGGTTTTTTTAATATTATGATTAGCTGGCAGAACTGAGTTTGAATATAATCTTATTCACTTATTTACTTTGTGACTGTGGACAAGCCATCCAATATCACCTCTCAACCTTTGCTTTTCATTTGTAAAATAGAAGTAACAATAGCACCCACCTTACAGGATAGTTATGAGTATTAGATAATAAAAGCGTTGTAGAAATGCTAGTTATTATTGTTATTAGTATCTCATTAGGAACCAATAAGATTCATAGTCCACATATGACAAAAGTTGAAGTTTTTGCTAATTAAACTAATAGATTACATAATTCTCTTATCTAAAATCTTGTTTTTTCTTCCCTGTCATACTCAGAAATTCACAAAAATATTATATTCATTGCATTCAATGATTATATAGACTGAAGGAATAAATATTATTGGAAGTATTGATCCAAGTATAAATGGCAATCTAATTATCCCTCTCACCCTTTGAGACTCAAGACTAAGAGCTCTCAAAAATCCTTCATGGATAGTTCATTCAACATTCTGGGAAACATTCCTGTAGATCTCTTGATTTTGCATTCATTGGTTTTCCCTCACTTTGGCCAGATCACTTGCTGCTCTACCTTCTTTCTCAGTTTAAAATATCATAACAAGTTAAAATCACCATGACTTATTCAGAGATGTCCAGTGTTGGAGAAATATTCCAAAGATAAATTCATGAGCTTGATGAGGTAGGACAGGGTATTTTACTCAAGTCTTTTTAAGATAACAGTGAGGATGATAATGATGACAAGGAAGAAACAGAGATACAAAGAGAGGGGTGGTAATAAAAATAGAACATAAATAATAGCTAGCACTTATATATAATGCTTTAAAATTTGTAAAATATTTCAAATAGTCTGAGATAGTGTATGTGTTCCACTGATGTCTTCATAACATCAAGAGCACTTGTAGAAAGCCCCCAATGTTACATGTTGAACCCTTGTGCCAGACCCAGCTATAGTCCCACTTTTGGATTGAGGATCAACTGCATCTTTGGATGGAATCCACAGGTAGAGAAGATTATAGATCCATTGGATGGCTGAAAGTGAGGAAATTCTATAGCAGGAGACATTTTATTTCTTTCATGTTGCCTCAGGGTTTTATGTAAAAATAATGAAAACTGTCTGGCACTAACATTTCTGAAGACTCAATGGGGAAGGTCCTGGTCACCTGGGTCTCTCTGGAAAGAGCTAGACAGTGATATGTTCCTGGAAAATAGTCCTGAAAATAAGGGAGTTTTATTTGAATTTTCCCAGCATATTAGAAAATGCATTTAGAAGGGACGATAGGCCAGGAGAAGCATGGTGTTTTAACTGGTCCAATTGCCTAAAAATGAGCTCTCTGTTCTCTAACTCTTTTTGTACTTACTGTCTGCGCAGCACAATTATCACCTATTTTATCCAGTCCCATTCTCTAATTGTCACCAGGGCACTCTTTAATAAGCTCCTATTTACACTGTGCTTTCTGGTTACAAAAAAATAAACTCAGCTGTTTATTATATTAATATATAGACTAAACCCTTAGCCATCTAGAGCCCCCTGTGAATGAATCTTTCATGGCTGGTTCATGGAGCAGATAAAGCTTATTAAGCAGAAAGAGAATGAGGGGGAGAGAAGGAAGGGGAAGGAAAGATGGCCCCATAACCAGGTTCAAATAGACATGACTATTTGAGCAAACAAGCCATCGGACCTGGCGCCTCTGATTCCCTGGATCTTCTCCATCTGATACTTAAGCCACAGTTTAATGGTTCTTCTGGAGCTCAGTTGGCCTGCATCTTAGATTTCACTTGTTGATTTGCCAAATAATACTTCTTCCTGGATAATGATTGTTGTCCTTCCTTCTTCAAACTCCACTGATCTTTATAAAACCCACTTTGGCAATTTTAGCTGATGCACTTGCCTCTCATCATGAGGATCACCTATTTAAAGCTGAAAGGATTGCTAAAAGTTGCAGAAGCCCAAGCCCTTATTTTTCTAGATGAGGAAACTGGGCTTTTTAAGAGATTAAATGTTTATCTCAGGTCAAAATGTAGTATGTAGATAGTCATGAGATTCGAACCCAAAATCTTTGAATCAGAATCCTTTCTTCTATAACAGGTAGCATTATATCATGCTTTCTCTTGTAGAAACTGGGTTGAGGTATGGTAATTTCTTCTAGCCCCTCACATTTGCAGTTTCTCCCATTTTTTAAGCCCAAAGATTGCTTTTCTTCTGGAAATTCCAATTCCCTGAACTAAGGTGGCTCCTTTCTTAGATAAGTAAGACTTAACCTTATATCCTTAAACGCTATTTCCTTTTTGGCTTCATAATTTCTAAATTGTATCATTGTGGGTTCATCTCTTTTCCTGCTCACACTGTGAAGAAGGTAAACTTTTCTTGATGACTCAGCCTTATGAGCATCATTTATTTAGGCAGGCAGCACAGAGAGCAGTTCAGGCCTTGGGGTCAGAAGATCCAGTTTGGAGTTCCAGGTCTGCCTTTCTGCCTTTCTGTGGGACCTTGGATATGTTCCTTAAACCTATCTAAGTTTCAGTTTCTCTCAGCATAAAACAGGGATAATACTACTTACACTATCTATTTCATAGGGTGATGGGAAGGAGCAAATGAGATAATATATGGAAAGCTCTTCAAACCACACAGACCAAAAAAAAATGCAATAATATGAGCTATAATTAGTGTACTCAGTGCTGTAATGGAGTAGAGACCTCAGGACTTTGTGAGATTTGTAGGCCTATTTGTCCCCTGGAAACAAATGACCCCACACTGCTGTGCCTTTTGAGTTCTTCTGTATGTTTTTTCTTATTTTTCTGCATCCTCCATCACTGTCACGATGCCAGTGATTGCTTCTTACTGCTGTCAGCATGTCTACTCATAGTACTTCCTTCCTCTCCTTCTAGTATTTGGCCCCAAATCTGCTGTGAACTTGGAAATCAGAGATATGCAGACTCTTTATAATTATGTGAAGTAAGAGCAAACAGTATTTGCATGAAGGTCTTTGGGAGCTTTCCTAAGAATAAAATGCATAGACTTTAGTTCATAGAGTTGAATCTTTCTAGGCCTCGGTTTCCTCATTTGTAAAATGAGGAGGTTGGACTAAATGACTTTGAATACTCCTTCCAATTCTGATCCGATGATCTCAAGAACTTATACTTTTATTTGAGCTATTGAGAAAACTTTTGGCTTTTATTTCTTATTTCTCATATTGATACTCATTTGTTCAATAGATGTTCTTAGGATGAATTCTACGTATGAAATTTATAAATACATGTTTTATGCATATATTATTATAATCATAAAATGCACATATTGTATTATATACATATAATGATATGTATAATTATTACAATATATTACACACATGTATGTGGTATACACACACACATACCTAGCAGCTAGGTGGTACAATGGGTTAAGTGTGGCTCCTGAAGTCAGAAAGACTCATCTTCTTGTGTTCAAATGTGACTTCAGACACTTACTAGCTATGTGATAATGGTCAAGTTATTTAACTCTGCTTGCCTCAGTTTCTTCATCTATAAAAAGGAGCTAAAGAAGGAAATGGCCAACCACTCCAAAAATCTTTATCATGAAAACCACAAATAGGGTCAGGAAGAATGTGTGTTTGTATAAACATACATACATACATACATACATACATATATATATTTATGTGTGTGTATGTCTGTGTACACATATATATACATATATATATATACACAAATACATATATTAAAAACACAGAGATGAATAGGAAGCAATGTTCTTTTTTCATTATAACTTAATTTGTCTAAATAAAACCAGTATTTGTAACAGAAACACTAGATTCTATCCCTAAGATCAGGACAATTCATTTTCTCTACTCACTATTTTTGATATAGTGCTAAAAATGCTATTAATGGCAATGATGGGGGGAGTCAGCAGGCATCCAGAAGTAAAAAATGATCTAATACAATTTCTATTTGTAGATTATATATTGTTTTATTTTGAAAGGCTGCATGAAAAGTTGAATGGGGGCTGTTCTTGGAATCAACATGACCTGGGTTCAAATTTTGCCTCTGATGCATACAAACTGTGTGATCTGGACTAATCACTTGACTTCTGTAAGGGGGAAAAAGGGGTTTTTTATAGGTTCAATATATTAAAAGGTGGTCTCCAAGGGAAATTTCCCAAATTAAGGAATAATCTCAAGTCAAAATTGACTTTTATGGTGATTTATTTACAATTAAGAAGGTGGAAGGTAGGGAAATAGAGAGAGAAACTCTGGCTGGGACCAGAGGTCGGACCAGGTAAGAATTTAGAAGTCCTACCTAGCAAAGGAGCACAGAGGTTAATTAAACAAGGCTTCTAGCCCCAAGGCCTTCTACAATTAGAGAGGCAAGAGAGGCCTCCCTGAGGGTAGAGCCTCCAGAATTGCTATGTGGAACAGTCTGGGTCACTAACCAGCAAAGCTCCTTCAGGTCCCCTTCACTGCACCAGTTGCAGCCTCCCTCCTGCCTCCTTGGAAGGGGCCACATATATGTCACTTCCAGTGCCTTCCCTTAACCTTCCTGTCCAATTACAATAGACGCTTTCTCACAGAAAGTGTAGGTCACAGTGCCTCAATTCTGATTGGTTACTCACTCTAGCACATGTGGGTTAGGACCTCCCAGAATTGAAAGGTTTTCTCACCTTTGTGTAGACTTAATTAAATTATCACACTTCTCAGTGGCCAAAAGATGTCTCTAAGACTTAATTTTCAGAAGAGTTGTTGATCTGCATTAGTAGATTCAAAGATGGAGATGCTTCACTAGGTTTGTACTGATAAAATCACAAGTTACTATAAAATATAAACTAAATGATGTTTTATTTGGAGAACTCTAATTTTTTTTTCCCTTTTTTTTTAATTTTCTTTTTTGGAAAAACATTTTTCCATGGTTACATAATTCATGTTCTTATTCTCTCCCCTCCCAAACTCTGCCCCCAACCCATAGCCAACACACATTTCCACTGGTTTCTTCATGTGTCATCAATCAAGACCTATTTCTATATTATTGAAAATTGTTCTAGGGTTGTCATTAAGAGTCTACATCCAGGGCAGCTGGGTAGCTCAGTGGAGTGAGAGTCAGGCCTAGAGACAGGAGGTCCTAGGTTCAAACCCGGCCTCAGACACTTCCCAGCTGTGTGACCCTGGGCAAGTCACTTGACCCCCATTGCCCACCCTTACCAATCTTCCACCTATGAGACAATACACCGAAGTACAAGGGTTAAAAAAAAAAAAAAGAGTCTACATCCTAATGATGTCCGTATCAACCCATGTGTTCAAACAGTTGTTTTTCTGCTGTGTTTCAACTCCTGTAGTTCTTCCTCTAAATGTGAGTAGCGTTCTTTACCATAAATCCCTCAGAGCTGTCCAGTGTCATTGCATTGCTGCTAGTACAGAAGTCCATTACATTCGATTTTACCCTGGTGTATTGGTCTCTGTGTATAATGTTCTCCTGGATCTGCTCCTTTCGCTCTGCATCAATTCCTGGAGGTCTTTCCAGTTCACATGGAATTCCTCCAATTTATTATTCCTTTGAGAAACAATAGTATTCCATCACTAACAGATACCACAATTTGTTCAGCTATTCCCCAGTTGACAGGCATACCATTGTTTTCCAGTTTTCTGTTACCACAAAGAGTGAGGCTATAAATATTTTTGTATGTGTCTTTTTCCTTATAATCTCCTTGGGGTACAAACCCAGAAATGGTATGTGGATGGATCAAAGGGCAGGCAATCTTTTAGCGCTCTTTGGGCATAGTTCCAAATTGCCATCCAAAATGGTTGAATCAATTCACAACTCTACCAGCAATGCATTAATGTCCCAATTTTGCCACATCCCCTCCAACATTCATTACTTTCCTTTGCTGTCATTTTAGCCAATCTTCTAGGTGTGAGGTGGTACCTCAGAGTTGTTTTGATTTGAATTTCTCTAATTATTAGAGATTTAGAGCACTTTCTCATGTGATTATTGATAGTTTTTATTTCTTTATCTGAAAACTGCCTATTCATGTCCCTTGCCCATTTATCAATTGAGGAATGGCTTGATTATTTGTATAATTGATTTAGCTCCTTGTATATTTGAGTAATTAGATCTTTGTTAAATTTTTTGTTATAAGGATTTTTCCCAGTTTGTTGTTTCCCTTCTGATTTTTGTGGCATTTTTTTTTTGTTTCTACCAAACTTTTTTAATTTAATGTAATCAAATTATTTATTTTACATTTTGTAATTTTTTCTCACTCTTGCTGGTTTTTTTAATCTTTCCTTTCCCAGAGATCTGACAAGCATAGTATTCTGTGTTCACCTATTTTTCTCAGTTTCCTTCTTTATATGCAAGTCATTTACCTACTCTGAATTTATCTTGGTGTAGGGTGTGAGATGTTGATCTAAATCTAATATTTCACATATTGTTTTCCAATTTTCCCAGCAGTTTTTGTCAAAGAGTGGATTTTTGTCCCAAAAGTTGAGCTCTTTGGGTTTATCATACACTGTCTTGCTGACGTCACTTACCCCAAGTCTATTCCACTGATCCTCCTTTCTGTCTCTAAGTCACTACGATATTGTTTTGATGACCACTGCTTTATAGTATAGTTTAATATCTGATACTGCTAGGCCACCTTCCTTTACTTTTTTCCTTCATTATTTCCCTTGATATTCTTGATCTTTTGTTCTTCCAAATGAACTTTGTTATAACTTTTTTTCTAATTCTGTAAAAAAGGTTCTTGGTAGTTTGATAGCTATGGCACTAAATAAGTAAATTAATTTGGGTAGGATTGCCATTTTTATAATGTTAGCTCATCCTACGCATGAACAATTAATGTTTTTCCAATTGTTTAGATCTAGTTTTAATTGTTTGGAAAGTGTTTTGTAGTTGTATTCATATAAATCCTGTGTTTGTTTAGGTAGATAGATTCCTAAGTATTTTATATTGTCTGGGATGATTTTAAATGGAGTTTCTCTTTCTACCTCTTTGCTGTTGTGATGTGTTGGAAATATATAGAAATGCTGATGATTTATGTGCATTTATTTTGTATCCTGCAACTTTGCTAAAGTTGTTGATGATTTCTACTAGCTTTTTAATTGATTCTCTAGGAATTTTTAAGTAGACCATAATATCATCTGCAAAGAGTGATAGCTTAGTCTCCTCATTGCCTATTTTAATACCTTTAATTCCTTTTTCTTCTCTAATTGCTACTGCTAGTATTTCTAATACAATGTTAAATAATAGAGGTGATAGTGGACATCCTTGTTTCATGCCTGATCTTATTGGGAAGGCTTCTAATTTATCCCCATTGCATATGATGCCTGTTGATGGTTTTAGATATATACTGTTTATTATTTTTAGGAAAGGTCCTTCTATTCCTATACTTTCTAGTGTTCTCAATAGGAATGTATATTTTATTTTGTCAAAGGCTTTTTTAGCATCTATTGAGATAATCATGTGATTTTTATTTTTTAGCTTGTTGATATGGTCAATTATATGGATGGTTTTCCTAATGTGGAACCATCCTTCCATTCCTGGTATAAATCCCACTTGATCATGATGGATAACCCTCTTGATCACTTGCAGTAGTCTTTTTGCTAGTATTGTATTTAAGATTTTTGCATCTATGTTCATTAAGGAGATTGTTCTGTAATTTTCTTTCTCTGTTTTTGATCTACCTGCCTTTGGAATCAGTACCATAGCAGTGTCATAGGAGGAATTTGGTAGGACTCCTTCTTTGCTTATAATATCAAATAATTTGTATAGTATTGGGATTAGTTGTTCTTTGGATGTCTTATAGAATTAACTTGTGAATCCATCAGGCCCTGGTGATTTTTTCTTAGGGTGTTCTTTGATGGCTTGTTCAATTTCTTTTTTCCGATTTTGGGTTATTTAAGTATTCCATTTCTTCTGCTGTTAATCTAGGCAATTTATATTTTTGTAAATATTCATCCATTTCACATAGATTGCTATATTTATTGCCATATAATTGGGCAAATAGTTTTTAATGATTGCTTTAATTTCCTCTTCATTAGAGGTGAGGTTTCCCTTTTCATCTTTGATATTATTATTTTGCTTTTCTTCTTTCCTTTTTTTATTAGATTTACCAGTACTTTGTCTATTTTACTTGTTTTTTTTCAAAATACCAGCTTCTAGTCTTATTTATTAATTGAATAGTTCTTTTACTTTCGATTTTATTAATTTCTCCTTCAATTTTTAGTATTTCTAAGTTAGTTTTTATCTGGTGATTTTTAATTTGTTCATTTTCTAGTTTTTTAAGTTGCATGCCCAATTCATTAACCTCTGCTCTCCCTAATTTGTTAATATATGCACTTAGTGATATAAATTTTCCCCTTAGAACTGCACTGGCTACATCCCGTAGGTTTTGGTAAGGAGTCTCATCATTGTCATTGACTTCAATTAAATTATTAATTGTTTCTATGATTTATTTTTTCAGTAGCTTATTTTGGAGAATCATATTATTTTATTTCCAATTCATTTTTGGTTTGCCTCTCCATGCATTCTTACTAATAACTATTTTTATTGCATTATTATCTGATAAATTTGTATTTATTATTTCTGCTTTTTTGCATTTGTTTGCCATGTTTCTATGCCCTAGTACATGGTCAATCTTTGTGAATGTTTCATGTGCTGCTGAAAAGGAGGCGTATTCATTTTTGCCCCTGTTTATTTTTCTCTATATATCTATTAACTCCAATTTTTCTAGGATTTCATTCACTTCTTATCTCTTTCTTATTTACTTTTTGGTTTGATTTATCTAGATCTGATAGTGGAAGATTGAGGTCACCCACTAGTATAGTTTTGCTGTCTATTTCTTCTTGAGCTCCATTAGCTTCTCCTTTAGAAATTTGGATGCTATACCATTTGGTGTATACATATTGAGTACTGATATTTCTTCATTATTTATACTGCCTTTTATTAAGATGTAATTACCTTCCCATCTCTTTTAAACAGATCTATTTTTACTTTGGCTCTGTCAGAATACATGATTGCAACTTCTGCCTTCTTTTTCTCAGTTGAAGCCCAATAGGTTTTGCTTGAGCCTTTCATTTTTACTCTATGTATGTCTGCCTGTCTCATGTGTGTTTTTTATAGATAACATATGGTAGGATTTTGATTTCTAATCCACTCTGCTATTTGCTTCTGTTTTATGGGCAAGTTCATCCCATTCACATTCAGAGTTATAATTATCAACTGTGTATTCTCAGACATTTTGATTCTCTCTCCTTGTCCTGTCCTTTCTTCTTTCATTATTTCCTTCTATACCAGTGTTTTGTTTTTAATCAGTTCCCCTGATCCCCTCCCTTTTTGTTCTTTACTTTCTCCCCTCTCCCTTCTTATTTCTCTCTTTTCTTCTTTAGGGTCTTTTTAAGTTACCCCCCCACACCTTCTCCCTCCCTCCCTGGTATTGTTTCCCTCCCCACCAGTCCTTTTGTTACCCTGCTACTTCTCTGTAGGGCAGGAATCAATTCTCTGCCCCAATGGATCTGATTGTTCTTCCCTCTTTAAGNCATCCTTCTCCTTCTGGTCTGATTTTCTTTGTAGATCATCTTTTGCCTCCTTTGCTTTATTTTAAAGCTGGTCAGTTCTGGCCTTTAATACCTTATTTTTTGCTTTAGTTCATGTATTTCCTTTTTTTCAAATTGTCTTCAGCCTCTCTTGATTGCTTTTTGAGTTCCTGGATTTCTTGAGTTAATTGAATTTTGAGACCTTCCAAAGCCTATGTCCAATTCGCTAGAACTTATTCCTCTTCTTCTATTTCATTTGCTCTCTTTTCACTTCCTTGAAAGAAGCTGTCAATTGCCATTTATTTTCTCTTTTTTCTGTTGTTTACTAATATTTTTCCTTCTTTGTTCTGCTAGTTTAATCAGATGGATTTAATGAGCTTTGATGAGAGATCTTCCCTCAGCTGGCAATGAAGGTTTGTAGTTACTTTCTCTGCAGTCTATGTGGGAGGAGTGTTGGAGTTTCTCTGCCTTCTGAAGACTTCTTGTCTCTCCAATTGATGGGATTAAGCCTGTATTGATTGAATTAGTGTATATTGCTTAATGTGCCCTGAGGCTAAAGCCTGGAGAGGAAAAAAAATGAAGAAGTGGGGGGACAAGATGGAGTGTTTTCACTGAGCTGTCCAGCAGTAGGGTCCTACTACTCTGTTCTACTGTTTGACCTGGTTTTCTTTCCTCTTGAAGCCCTTTGTTTTCTTTCTTGGTGTGGTAAAACCAGGAGGTCTGAGGTTTGGGTCCATCTAAGCCACCATTTTCTTAGCTTTTTTGGTATATTTCTTTAGCTTTCTCCTCCAGCCATCTCCCCTATGCCTGTTCCTTTGTTCATCTCCCTGAGTCCAGCACCAGCAAGGCCCTCTCTCTCTAGGCTGGTGCTTCTGACTGGAGATTTCAGGGGCTGCTGGAGACTCTGCACAGTGCATGGGTAAGGGGTCCTGGGATTCCCCTTTTATACCCTCAGACCCAACAGTTCAAGAATTCAAGCCTTTTTCTTGGCGTGCCTCTTGAGCTTTCCAGCAGTAGGATCCCCCTGCTTTGTCCCTTTCTTAGATTTGGTCCTCTTTCTTCTGGAAGTGCATTGTTTTTTATCTCAGTGTGGAAAAGGTGCAAAGGTTTTAAGATTTGCTCCATCTAAGCCACCATCTTCTTGTAATTCCTCTGAGAACTCTAATTTTTCAATAAAAATTAAAACCACTAATAATTTTAGTAATGTAGCAGAATGAAAACAAACCCATAAAATCATCACTGTTGAGGTTCAGTCCTTTCAGTTGTGTCTCCTTCTTCACGACTCCATTTGCAGTTTTCTTGACAAAAATCCTGGAGTGGTTTGCATTTCCTTCTCCAGCTCATTTTACAGATGAGAAAACTGAGTAAAAAAGGATTATGTGAAAGTGTCACCTAGCTAGCGTGAGGCCAAATTTAAACTCAAGTTCTCCTTACTCCAGGCCTGGTTCTGTATCTATTGTACTGCCCACCTGTCTTTCAAAATATTACTGTACAATTGTAGGAAATATGGAAAAATAAAATCCAAGTAAAATCAAAATGTATAAAGTAATTGGGAATAAACCTACTGGGACCCACTTACAGCTCATATAAATATTATTTTAAAATGCTATGATAAAATAAAGAAGGAAAATACCTGGGAAAATGTTCATTGCTCATAGCTAGGCCGTGTCAATATAATAAATGTAATTATGTTCTAAAAATACTTTAAGAACGTAATGCTATTCCATGCATATATCAAAGAGCTACTTTATAGAACAAAATAAATTAATAATATTGATTATTTATAAGAATGAAATATCAAATGGAAATAATGGAAACATGCAGAAATGAAAGGACATTGTATTACTATATCTTTTTTGTATATTATAAAGCAATAATTATAGAAATAATTTAATAATATTTTTAAATAAACAGAACTAAATTAGATGCAAATGGACACAGTAGCCTATTGTTGAATAAACTCTACCACCCAAATGATTACTAAATTTGGAAGGATTCCCTATTCAACAGGAACTACTAGAAAAGCTTAAAAGTGGTTTTGCAGAAAATAGGTTTAGAACATCTACTTATACAATGTGCAACAATAAGCTCCTAATACATTAAAACAAAACAAACAAAAATGTCAATATTCCATAACCTGTAAATTTTTGTGGAGGACAACAGGGTAATTCTTTTATGTCTATAGTTAGGTAGAAAGTTCTTAACCTGACAATGGATCATAAATGGCCTAAAATAAAAGATATTTTCAATTACATAAAATAAAAACATCACAAATAAAATCCATATAGCAAGAATAAAACAGGAATCTATGTACTTGCTGCCGTAGTCTACTATATTAATACTGTCCACTTCCCCTTCACCTACATGAATCCTTCAAATTTTAGAACATCACAAACTCTCTATCCCAGCTTATAAGGCTCTAGTCTGCATGTTTGGAAAGTTTGTTCCTCTGTTTCTTACATACCATTTTGCAGCATCTCTTTTCATCTGCTAGCCCCTTTTCTCAGTTTTCAGTTGGTTCTCTCTGTTTTATAACTCCCTCTATTACCAGAGTTTTGGATAATTAGCCAGCCTGTCTTAACTGAAACCAAAGAACTGAAAGAAAACATTGAAATCACCTTTTATAGTACTATTATATTGTTGTTGATGAAATTAAGATAGAGTAAGGAATTTTTGAAGTACATAATGGCATCAGAGAAATATACAATTAGCCTGAAATGAACCTTAGTGATCCTATCATTGAATCTCTTCATTTTAACAGCTAAGGACACTGAGGCTCAGAAAGATTCAGTCATTTAACTAAGGGTACACAAAGATAATAATTTAAAGGGAATTGATTAGAGTTCACATTTCTACAACTTAAGTTTCTATAGTTCTCTCTCCTGACTGAAGTCCACCTATTCATCTTTTCAGTTTCATTTTATAAAGAGGGAAGGTCAAATCAAAAAATTGAAACCGTTTTCTCACAAAGCAACCCAACTAAAGTCAATTAAACTTTAGATTCCTCAACAGGTTTCAGTCCAGGCTGGGCTCTTCTTGAGTTTGTGCCAAGGTCACATCTTGTTTTATCTGGCTTTGGTCCCCTTATAACTATTTCAATAAATATATTTCAGTCAAAGCATAGGACAGGTCATCACTCAGAATGAAATGTTAAATATATTGGCTGGAAGACATATTTCATTATCATTAATCAGTGTGTATTTTGGAATACAGGCTGTGATTTTCCTATGCAGGGTTATCAGCCTAACATGCCATTCCTATCCTACTTAGAATTCCAAAGGAAGTAGCAATAATGATCTTATACTTTATATAATAACAATTAGCATTTATATAGCACTTGTCATCTTCAAAAATCTCCATAAACATTCAATAATTAATCCCACCAAATACACTGGAAGGGATGAAGGGTCCTCACATCATCTCCATTTTACAGATGGGGAAACACAGATGCAAAATAAATGATTTTCTCAAGGTCGTGCCAAGAAGCTAGTGGTTCTGCATGCCATTATCCCTGAGGGGGACCCGTGCAAGACTGAGGAGTTGGTTCAGCATTTTCCATCAGCACTACTACAACAACATCTCCAGCATGTCTTTTTTTGAGTCTGGGTATGAGTGTGTGTATGTGTGTGTGTGTTTGTGTGAGTGTGAGTATGTGAATGTGTGTGCGTGTGATTTAGAATCACAAAGAAGAACTAAATGGGGCAGTGAGGAACCAGCTAAATGCAAGGTCCCAAGCAAATATCAAGGTTATATACACATAAGAGATCATGACCAGCAATTTAATTCCTGTAGAGAAGTGTGTGCACAAATGTAGTAATTCAGAAGAACTAACAATACAGAACCTGAATTTCCACACTAGGACAAGGAAGAGAGAAGAGCAAACTCCAAGCAGATGTCTGGAGTAAGCATTCTTAAATTCAACACAGGAAGAGAAATAAAGATTAGGTTCCAAGTGATGGAGGCCAGGAACATCATTCTGGAGTCCTGCACAGACAAGGTAGGTCCACACCCAGGGAAAACACATTGCAACTAAAGCATTTCATAAATGTATGCTTTCATTATTATTTCACCATTTTTTTCAAAAATTGGCCCTTGATTTGCAAAAGTAGAATCTAAGGTATTCTCACTCACTGATTCTTTATATTTTCATTACATTCTTAAATTCATTCCATTACATTCTTTTATTACAATTCCATTAGTGTCATTACTGACTGAGATATGTTCAGATTTTACTGGTTCACTCATCCATCCATCCATCCATCCATCCATCCATCCATTCTTTCATTCATTCATTCATTCATTTAAAGACCGTGTATTTATTGAATAGTGACAATAAGATTACTCCCATATTATGTGTTTAGAATTCAGTGAAGCAAAAGATATAATTCCTGTGCTCTAGAGATGTAAAGTTTCATTGAAGACACTATACAAATGTATATTTATATTATATGTCTATGTAAATGCAGACACACATGCATGTGTATCTGTGGGTCCACATACAGATATGTATACAGTATAGTTAGATTTATCTTGAATCCCTAAAACTACATTACCCCCAAATCCTTTCTGCATTACCCACAATTCCTTTTGCCTTTCATATACCTGCATTGCTATGTTGTTGTCTGTCTGTAAATAGCTGCGGTGTCTCTGCCCCTGCACTCTCCCTTCGAGGTGAGTGTTTTGGGTAAGTCCTGCCTGTTTTCTCCAGCTCTCTTTTGCTCTGGTGAATGGGCTGGTTAGTACTTTTTAGCTACTATTTTTTGTTAGTTAATTATTAATAAAATGTTATAAAATTATAACATTTAGTTATTGGATATTAATTTTAATCTCCACGATACATGAATATGTAAGTATATGTGTATGTATATACACACATTTATAGATAAGTACATAGTTCTACATAATACTTAATAATGTGTGTGTGTTTATGTATAGATCCAGCCTATGGAAACTAGATGATTAGAGTGCCAGGCCTGGAGTCAGGAAGATTCATCTTCCCGAGTTCAAATCTGACCTCAGACACTTACTAGCTCTAAGACCCTGAACAAGTCATTTAATGACTGGCCTCAGTTTGCTCATCTATAAAATGAGTTGGAGAAGGAAATGGAGAGCTACTCCAGTATCTTTGCCATGAAAATCCCAAATGGAGTCATAAAGAGTTGGTCACAACTGAAAAACAATGAACAAGAAAAATGCATCTATATTATATCTAAGCTATACCTATCTCTATTTCTAACTCCATTTCTATCGAGACTGAACACACTATTGAAGTTAAATGGCTAAAAATAAGCATTCATAGCCAGTGATGAAATCCTTATCCTTATAAAAAGTATGCATGAATGTAATAATTCAGAGGGAAAATTAAAACACAGTATGTTAAATTTCACACAAGTAAGGCTGTGTGGAGTCACAGGCATTTATTCTGAAATCCAAAATAAATAAGGGATATGGTAAAGGAAAATGCTGGATTTTGTGTGAGGAAAATATGGGTTTATATTCTTCCTCAAATATTCATTAGTTATCTTGTCCTGGGAAAGTAATCAAGTTGTGTGAACCTTATTTTATTCATATGTAATATGGGTGTTATTATAGCCCTTAACCTCATAGGACCGCTGTGACGATCAAATGAAATAGCGTGTGTAAATTTCTTAGCAAAGCTTACAGTACTATATAGATTTGATCCCAATATTTTTCTGAACTTCTGTCTTTCTGTCAAGGGCAGCAACATCCTTATAGTCATTCAGTTTAATATCCTCAGGTTTACCCTCAGCACCACCCCTCATCCCATTTATGGGAGCACTTGACAAAAACTGTTATTTCTTTCTCTTCCACTGGTGTGTATATAAAAACACAAACCATATATAATATGCATATATATGCACATGTATACAATATATGTGTATATATATATATGTACATATGTTCTATATATGCACACATAAAATGTGTATACATGACACTCTCAAAGCACAGATTTTGAGCTCCTTGAGCATAGTTGCTATATTTTACCTTTTTTCTTTCTATTCCCAGGGACTAGTATACTGCCTTAGGCATAGTAGACATTTTATTATAACAAGCACAGTTGAACTCTATCCAAGAGTGATTACTGGGCTACTATCTTTGGAAAATCCCAGCAAACCAGAAAGCTACTTCAGGATTGAAGAAATAGAAATACTCTTTTTTTTAAAGGAAAAAGAATGAGATTTACAAGTTACTGAATTTGGCTTTGATTTCTGACATCATTCTAAAATATCTGATTAAAGGATTGGTTAGTGACCCTTTAGGAGAGAAAAAGGAACACTGATTCCAAGATGTGATCATGACTTCATCAAGAAAAGGTCACGTCAGAAAAACCTTATTTCCACTTCAATGGTATTTCTGGAAAGGTATTTCATAGTAAAGCTGTAGGTTGTGTTTAGTTTAATTTTAGCAAGAGCAACAACAACAATAGCAACAAGAATAACACCCAGAAATGACTATATGGATTCCGAGAGAAAGATTCATTTGACCTAATTTATGTAAATGGGAGATTTATTTGGCAGCAGGGTGAAGGGTAGAATGAAGCATGCAGAGAATAGACTCAAAAAGGATCTTTAAGAGGTTATTGAACTAGTCTTGTCTGTTGATAATGACAGCCTCTACCAGGATGATGGCACTGAGAATAGAAAGAAAGGGGCACCTGCCATAATAAAAGAGATATCACAAGGCAGCACATGACTAAGTGTTTAATTAATGGCATAGAAAATATATAATACTGCAGTCCAGAGATGATAGAGAGTACTTAGCAAGCCTTAAAGCATGATAGAAATATTAGGCTGATAAAGCCATGGAAGATTCAAGAAAATAATTTTGATCTCTCCACATGGCATGGATATTCTTGCTTAATAGTATGGGTGTATCTCTCAAACTGCTTTCAGTATATTATAATGACAAACTTAATTTTCAGCCTTTTTGTAACTATAAAGAACTCTACCTCAGTAGAGTATACTTTTGAGGTTAGGACTGATTTTTTGTTTGTTTGTCTTTAGATTCTCAACACAGAGTAAATGATTTTAAAATGCTTATTAATTGATTCAGTTAACAAAATTCAAAACAAAATTAACAAAATTCAAAATCCCACATCTAGATCACTTGAGACTATATACTTGAGACTTGAGAATATATTATACCTTTGGGATCCCAGACTTGGGATCTCTTTCCTAAAGTTTTTATCCATTTTGCCTTTCAAAGAAAATGATAATATATACATTCTGATAGCAATCCTTTCTTTTCTGCCTTCATTGGTCTTCACTCAGATGTTCTCCAATATCAAGACCCCAACACAATATCTAGTATACAGTAAACAATTGCCAATTTATGGATTTTGGCTTTCTTTTCCTCTACTTCCCATAACTACTCATTTAATATTTAATGTTACTTCACTCTCTTCCTCCTTACCTTTTCACTTTCTTTAAAATAAGATATATGGGGGGCAGCTGGGTAGCTCAGTGGAGTGAGAGTCAGGCCTAGAGATGGGAGGTCCCAGGTTCAAATCCGGCCTCAGACACTTCCCAGCTGTGTGACCCTGGGCAAGTCACTTGACCCCCATTGCCCACCCTTACCACTCTTCTACCTATGAGACAATACACCAAAGTACAAGGGTTTAAAAAAATTAGATATATGGACTTTTTAAAGCTAGGTATCAGTCTTGGGACTTAACCTACCAAATCTCATTAGAATATTTACTTTTCCTTATTTGTTATCCATACTTTTTCATTTGTTATACATACATTTTCATGGATATTTGGTACATGGGTTATGTCACCTATTAATTCCTTGAACATTTTTTTCTCCCGTGAAATTTTAGGCATCTCTATTGCTATTCTTCTTCCTATATTTTTTATTGTATGTGGCTTGGTGGTTTTACATAAACAATTTTCTGTGCCTCCTTTTATTTCCTTTTAAAGCCTTTTATTATACTTGCAAGACTATCGATGAATATACTTTTAATAGCCCTCTTAGATGTACTTTATCCTTTGCCAAGAGCACTTTACTTGTATATTTTTAGTTGTGATACAGAAACCACAACCTCACACAGATGCCATCTTCCCAAATAGCTGATTTATTCCAAATTCTACTTTTTAAAATCCTTTTCCTTCTATAGTCAGTAGTAATGAAAATATCCATGACACTAAGGTCTGTAGTTTCTTACCCAAGATATTGACATCTTTTACAACATTTTCTAGTTTGTTTGTTTTTTCTGCTTCCTTGTTATAAAAATCACCAGAAATGGATAATCGTCACCCAATTTAATGAGACTTAGGAATTCTTTGTCTTGTCTTTCCATATATGCTTTAGGAAAGATAACATACCTTGTTATTTTTTTTTTTTTTTGGTTCAACAGATAGATAGTATCCATCAGTTCTTAGCTCTTCTTGCTCTGATCCTGTCTGGGTAATCTCTTGCCTGAGGATATCTGTGGAGCTCCATCATCTTTTCAGGAAGGCTATACAGCTGCCTTCTTTGCAGACTATCCCCACTCTTTCTTCTTCAAAAGAACCTCATCTTTTTTTTAGTTTCAAGAACTCACTTGCCCTTTTTCTTCTCTTTTTCTTTTGTGTGGTATTCTTCCAACTCCTGTCATAGGTTAAACTTTTCCTCTGTCTCTTCATATCCTTTTTCTTTTTTGCTTTAACACTGAAACCTTTCCTTTTAAAAATATGTCATTTTTTCCTGATAACCAGAAGAGTGGAAAGGTGCTTCTCAAGGTCCTTTATTTTAGTTTACAGGAGGATGACCAGTGTGCACTTTGACCTGACCAGAGCAGAAATACAAATACAAACACTGAATGCTCAGTTCCATGGCAGAAAAGAATCTCCTTGCTCTCCATACTTGATGAAGGTGTATTCCTCAGCCCTTGTCATTCTTGTTATACAAAGCTTGTGTGTGTGTGTGTGTGTGTGCACGTGCGTGCGTGCGTGCGTGTGTGTGTGTGTGTGTGTGTGTGTGTGTGTGTGTAGGGAACATCTTTAAATACACCCTCTTCATCTCCTTGGATACTTATTAATGCCTTGATAGCCATATCTAACTATGTTCCTCTTCTTTTACTATTTCCATGCCTTAATAATTAAACTTCTTTATGTTGTTTTTTTTTCATTCATTTGTTTTTCATTTGTGTCCTACATTTCATGACTCTATTTAAGCTTTAATTGGCAAAGATACTGGAATGTTTTGCCATTTCCTTCTCCATCTCATTTTATAGATGGTGAAACTGAGGCAAATTGGGTTAACTGACTGACCAAGGTTCACATAACTAATAAATATGTGAGGCCAAATTTGAACTCAAGAAAATTAGTCTCTCTGAATTAAGCACTCTAGCCACTTGACCACCTTGCTATTTTACTTCTCAATTACCTCCTCCTTCTTAAGGTGTTTATCTTCTACTTATTTTTCTTTTTTTAAAAATTTTAATCTGTTCATTTACTTGTTGCATTAAAATTCCCTGGTAACTCCTTCCCTCCCTCCCCTTTCTCAAGTAGAGAAAGCATCATTTAACAAAAAGATAGATGTATAAATAAAACTACATCTGGCTTATTTATATTTATCAGTTCTTTGTTTAGTCCTCCTTTTTAAAGTCTTTCCCTTCAATCCATGTGCCTCTCTTCCATTTGATATTATTTCACTTTCTCATCCCCTACTCATAGATGTTACGTTTCAAATTGGTTTCTCTCTCCTCCTCCAGTTTGAATCCCTCTCTTTGACCTTTTCCTTTTCCCTTCCTAGATCTCAAATATTTCTCCTTTTTGACTTTTTCCCCTCATATCCTCCCCAATTTGTCTTCCACAAATACAAAGTCTGACTTCTTAGTGATGGAAAAAGCTCCAGATCACTTTTGAAATGTCTCCTTTTTGATTTAAATCCTACTTCTGATCTTTCCCCCAAATAATCTCTTCCCATGGAAGTCAGAAGTAGAAGATAACTATAGAAGCAGTTTTAGTTAGGTCCTTACAAGTACTGCTGAACATATCATTTTTGTAAGTATATTTCCATGATTACTTTATTAAAAAAACTTGCCCCAGTTTTGTAACTAACTAGCTGTGTGACCTAGGGCATGTAACTTCACCTCTCTGTCTTTAGATTAAACAAGTGTTAGTTTTCCTTCCATCTCTAAGATTTTGTCATTCTCCAAAGATTATGCAGTGCTAAACAGTCTAGCCACATCTGAATTATCACCAATTTCAAATGAGGAGGGTCCAAATTAATGATCTTTTACGATACTGAGTGGATTGTTGAGTTGTTGAGACTGCAAAGCTGATATTATTAACACAAGGCTTTTTAATCTTGTGGAATAAATGAAGTTTTCCTAGATGGTGGCTGATCTACAAGATATTTGTATTTCATACTGCTAATAAATGTTCATTAAAACACGCTTCATTATTAATTACATAGACTAGCACTCAGAGCTCCAGCAAATTGTATCCCTATTATAATAAACGTATTTAATTACAGAAGTTCGGTAGTAATGCATATTTTTGCTAAGCAGTTTTATTAGGTGTGTCATATGGTTTGGAAACCACAGAAGCAGACCTCACAATGCATCAAGATTGTTTAAACATACTGGAATGGTGAATCACTACATTATGGGATAGCTAATCTCAAATTTACAATTACCACTTTGATTTTATTTTATCTAGCATTAGTCTTGTTAAACCATGATGAACTACTGGCCATTGGTATTGAACCAATGATAGGGATCATCCATTTTGTGTCTCCAGTGCCAATATATCATCAGTGGTTATCTGTGGTTATATCTTGGTCACACATTATTAAACCATGGTAAATCATTGCCTGCCTAGAATGTGAATTGAGTCTTGGTTCTTCTGCTCAATCAGTTTCTCCTTTGATAAACCTATTCCTATACATGGAATTACTTCTAATACATTGGAAGCTCATTGGATAAAATCAGTGTTGGGCAAACATAGAGATTCATAGATGTGTTGAATGTTAAAGGTGGAAGGGACAGCATCCAGTCAAAACCTCTCATTTTACAAATGAGAAAAGTATAGGCTGAAAATTTCAGTTAATAGCCTTGTCTATGATTATACAATTCCTCAGTGAGAGAACTGGGTTCGGACCAGGTATTTGCCTTTCATATCAACATGCTTCCCAATACAACACAATTGCCAGTGCTTGCTCTGAATGAACAAGAGCTTATAATTTAAATCTCTTCATTGCCCTGGAAATTTAATTCTCAGAGAATACATAAGCTATCAACATTCCTTCTCGTGTTCATGTTGATGGATGAAAGAACATGCCCTAATGTCACCAATCTTCCCCATCCCCAACTTACACAAGGGCAGATCAGAGAAGGAGTAGGTAAAATGAGCCAAGACAGAAACAAAAAAACCATAAATGTGGAGTGATTGTTAGGAAGCAGGAGTTGTTTTGTGACTAAAAAATTCTATCTTTAGTTGGCAACTCCCTTCTTCAACTGGAAACAGTAGTCAGGGAAATAGTGATGGCAGGAGTTTTTGATCTAATATTTGGAAGTCCAGAAGAACCAGAGATATCTCTATTTACAAAATCAGAAGTTCTCCCCTCCTTTGACTCTAGAAGGAGAATGCATTTGAAGAAACTGGTAGCCAAAAGTCTAGGTCCTAGAATCTCCTTATACTTGTTTGTTTTTCATATTTAAATGTTTCCCTCCTCTCTCTTTTTCTCAGTAATATATGGATCTTAGGTAAAGATCTTTTCCCTCTGAACGTATATAGAGGATAGTAAGAATTCCCTTCCAGTCCAGTTAGGATGGCAAGTCACTGCTGATGAGAATTAGTCCTGAAGGAGGCTGCTTTGCCTGAAAATTCAGATTGAAGTACTTCCTGTCTTTGCCTTATCAGTATAGCACTGGGAAAGATATAAGAACTCTTTTGTGCCTCTACAGTGGCTGGCTCATCATAGAATTACAAAGTATTCATGACATATTTCATCTAAGATGGCATCAGAAGTCAAATTTAGACTGAAACTTAAAGCAGTTTCCAATATATTAAATCTGTTGGAACATATAAATTTCTCTATGGACAAATACATAGGAAATTAAGTGTCAATATCCATGTCTCCCTTGCAGAAGTTTCAACCAGTTACCTTCTTTCTAGATTTGATTATTGTATAATTAATTGGTGGTAATGTCGTAGTTGTTTTTCTCCACTCCCATAAGTGATGTAGTATGAAAAGGGCAAGAATATATGAAATGATGGGGCCAGTGTACATTTTCTGAACTTTTGCTGCCAATGTATTGTTCTTGGCCTCTGCTTTGGCTAGTTAAGGTACACCATCTTATTTCATTTCTTCATTCAATAAACATTTAATGAGTCCCTTAATATTCACAGGATTCTTTGCTAGACATTGAAGGGGACAAAAGGATGAATAAGAAAGAATATCTCCCCTTGAAGAGCTTATATCCTCATAGAATTCCTCAGGTATCTGTTGAGTTACATCTGATTATTCTAAATGTTGGCATTTCGTGCATTTGCATGTTGCTCTTTCTGGTGAATGGCACCCCCATCCGGAAGATCTGGCTGTGAATGATTTGCCTCAGACAGTGTAGAGATAATGAGTTAGACTAAGTATCTGACAAGAGGATTAGGCATTCACATGGGTAAGAATAACATCTGCAGTGACATGATAAAAATGATACAGATCATTAAATCTCATACTTCAGGGCATAAACCGATCACCAGCTGGGGTCAGGAAGAAATTTCCCCTCCTGGTATAATATTGTACAATTAGGCAAATTTGGGGGTTTTATGCCTTCTTTTGCAGCATTCATCATCATGTATCCTCAAACAGAAGCTACTATTTATTGATTGTATCCGTAGTGATAATTCCTCTGTCCTTAGACAGTCAAGGTTACCACTGAAATTTGTCCTGTCCTCATTTCTCAAAAATGCTCCTGAATTATTCTTCATAGTATGTGGCTTTAGAATAGTCTTCCTTCCAATAATGAAGAGAGGTCTGCTCTAGTTTTTCTCAAAGGGTGTTATAGCTCACCTATATGCATGGAGTTTTCCTTAGTACGCTGGGAAATTTGGCATCATATTATTTCAAATGAAAGAAAATGCATATTTTTACTTAAGTTTTACTTTCTGGTATTTGTAAGAGTAAGCATTGTATTCACAAAATGACCAAAATTATGTCCCAGCCTCACTTGACCAGAATCTGACCACAAACTCACAGAAAATTCACCAAAACAACTGCTCTTCCTCACTTCTCTTACACTCCAGTGGTATTCTTTGTCAAAGGTTTGGTGTGCTTGGATTCCTGATTTGAGAAAAGAATAATGTTCTGTGAATAACAAAAACAACAACAGTTTGAGAACACACCTGTACTCTTGCCCTGTCTTCCTTGTACTCAATAGTGATAAATTCTTGAGATCACATGGAAAACGGTGTTTTGTTTTGTTTTATTTCCTTTGAAAAATGAATTCACTTGGGAAAAGATCAAGTCTGTGACTGGCTTCATTACACTGTGCTCTTATTTCTTTGAATTTAATGACTGTCCTCACATTCTTCTTGCCACCTCTGGTCTGGTGTCACTCTCAGGGCTCCTTTAAATTATCCCTTGTTAAAAAGATCAAAACATTGAGAGAATTCAGAAGCTCCTCTACAAGGGGACCTTCAGAGCTCTTTCTCACCTCTTTTCCCTATCATGCCTTTCCCAGAGTTTCCACCCAGTAAGCTGTTCCCAAACATTTATTGATGAGATGAGTTCCATGAAGTCTTAAAATTTTAGAAAGTGGTTTTATGAATTGGTGAGAGTAAATAAAGACTAGTTACTTACTTTGGTGAAAATGGGGTGGGAGCTTAACTTCATTGTTGTCTTCTAAGGTTCTTTGAGTCCTATTCCCTCCCAAACTTGGATACTTCTTTAATTGGGGAATGGGACTATGCTAGAGGGAATAATTTTATATGGTTATCCCTTATGTACATAGTTTTGAAATTCACCTAATAAGTAGACAGGCCTCTATAGTGTATGTACAAATCATGCTGTTTGGGGCAGGTAGGCAGATATAGAACCAGGCTTAGAGATGGGAGATCCTATGTTCAAATCTAGCCTTAAATACTTAAATACTTCCTGTGTGATCCTGGGCAAGTCACTTAATGCATTTGGCTAGCCTTATTACTCCTCTACCTGGGAACCAGTAGTTAGTATTGATTCTAAAATGGAATGTAAGGATTTAAAAAAATGAAACAAAACAAATTATGCTATTAATAAATGTCTGGTCTGTGCCAGGGATTGTGCTAAGTGCTGATGATACCAAGAAAGAAAAGAGGGTCTTTGCCCTCAAGAAGCTCATGATCCATGACCTAATGGGGGGTGGGGATAGAGGGAAAGCAACATATAAAAAGAAACAGAATGGGGCAAGAATGGGGGGTCACGAAAAGAAGGCACCCAGATAAAGTCTTGCAGCCAAATGGGAAGTTATGAGATGGCTGCACTGGTCCATTCCATAAATGAAGGGACAGAGAAGGGATTCTCAAGTGATATCTTTTTCTCCCTCTAATCTGTGGAAGAGACGACCTTTCCCCTGCCCCAGTCCTCAGAAACAGGGGGTACTGAGGAAGCAGGAGTTTTAGAGTTTATGTGACTTTGCACAATGAGAATTTTCTATGTATTGAACAAAAAGTGTTCCAGAACTTGCATAATCGACATAATTTCTTCATTTACCTACAGGATTGGATAAATAAATAGTCATACTTTGGTTGATTAGGGTTAAGGTTAGGGATACAGAAAACAATCTTCCTCATTTCACTTTAATATTTCTTCATATTCTCCTTCCCCTACAGGCACAGGAGAAAGAACTAGCTCTGGAGTCAAGAACTGGCTATGTGAGGAAGGTCTAGGAAGGAAGCTTAAATCTCACTGTTTTCTCTCTAGGAAACGGAGGTAGAGTAGCTTCCTCCTGGCAGAGCAAGAGAGGAGGTGTAAACTTAAACATTGAGATGAAATTCCAGTTTAGATAATTATGTTTTACTTTCTTTGGCTTTCTCCCTAAAGTTTTAGCAGGATATACTTCTTTGTTTCCAGGTTCAGATCCCACTTAACTCTGTAAGGATGGCAGAAAGTGATAACCTTCAGCAACAAGACTAGGAATTCATTTTGTCATGACCTGAATAACTCACCTGAACTGGAAAGTTTGTTTTAACACCTATGCCTCCCACAACCCCCTCCAGATTTATGCATCCAACACCTCTTTTTTGGAACCAAGTGTTCTGGTGCTTCCATTTCTCCCTCCTATCAAAACCTGTTCTTTATTCTTGACTCACAGACATGTAGATGACTAATGACAACTTTCAACACTCACCTTACAGGAGGATGGATATTTTAACAAGGATAAATGCCAGTGGGATAAAGGCCTTATCTATAGGATTTGGGGTATCAGCCAGCAAGTGCAGAAGGATTTCAGGAGACAGTGGAGTCTTCCTATTGCCTTTACAATCATCCAAATAGATGATGGGCTATTTCACCTCTTTAAAGCTGATTAAGTCCCCACTGGACTTAACATACAGAACTGATAAATGTTTGTTTTTTTAGCTCAGTGACTTTCTGGCCATAGAATGTGGTGTGGTGATTCCATTCTCCAATATATCTCCTGAAAAAATGCTAAGTTGGTATCCTGAAAGCTTAGGTTTGACAATGCCAGGCCTGGTCTTGAAGGAAGATATGTAGTTCAACAGAGCGAGCGCTGAGCTTGGAGTCAGAAAGAACTGAGATAAAATTTGGCCTCAAACACTTAGTACCTTTGTGACTCTGGGCAATTCACATAATCTCTGTCTGATTTAGTTACCTCCACTAGAAAATGGAGATAATAGTAGTGCTTTACTCCTAGGATTTTTGTGAGGATCAAATGAGATAATATTTGCAAAGTACCTGGGATATAGTAGACACTTAATAAATGCTTGTTCCTTCGTTCCTCTTTCCTCTGGGATAAAATACAATCTTCTTGATTTGGCATTCAAAACTTTTAATAATCTGGCTTCAACATACTCTTCTAAATCCTTTGCAATATACTTCTTTGTCCCATATGCTACATCCAAGTCCAAGTGGCCTATTTGCCATTCCTCATTCATTATCCTGGAGATAGCTAGGTGGTATGGTGGATAGAGTGCTAGAGCTGGAGTTGGGAAGATCTGGGTTGAAGTCTAGCTACTAACTGTGTGACCCTGGACAAGCCATTTAATGCTTTTTTCCC
>NC_058130.1:416405734-416519221 GCF_016433145.1 Gracilinanus agilis
CCTTCTCTCTCTCTCTTTCTTTCTTTCTTTCTTTCTTTCTTTCTTTCTTTCTTTCTTTCTTTCTTTCTTTCTTTCTTTCTTTCTTCTTTTCCTTTTGTCATTCATGTCCATTGTTCCCAAAGTGGCATTGTGAAGATATCTATGCAACAAGAATCAGTTTGGAAATAGTGTTGTTACTTACTGTCCTCTGTACTGAATTTTGAGGGATATGGTTCTGGAAGCGACTATGGCCCATCACATGGATACAAGATTCTATTACTTCCTTCACATTATATTTGCATTTTAAAGAGAATATTGATGAACATATAATAATGTAAACAAAATAAACTGCTACTCTGGGAATTTTAGATTGTAACATATAAATGAAGGATTTTTTTTACTTTATTTTTGCTTGAGAAGACTGAAATTATATCATATAAATCAAATATAATAGTGTATCACTGAATAGAAAGTTTTGTGAGGGTGGGGACTCCCTTTTGCTTCTTTTTGTATCTCCAGTCCTTAGCACAGTGAGTGGCACATAACAAGAACATAATAAATGTTTGTTGATTGATGGATTGGACCCAGTCCAGCTTTATTATTCAGTTTACTCCACTCAGTAAACAAAGAATTTTTTTAGGTCAGATCTTCATGTACAAATTGGCTTTTTCTTTCCAAACAGAGCAAAAAAAGTGTTCAGAAAAAATAAAAGGAAATGACCAGGAGGTGAAGAGGTGATTATATATAAGGACAGGCTACATTCAGGACATTTTAGCCTGGAAATGTGAAGGCCAAAAAAAGTTCTTGATGAAAGATGTAAGTCTATAAAATTATGAAAGGATGGAGGGGATGAAAATGAACTTATGTAGGAAACTCTAGGACACGAGGTCTCTTGAAATATAAGGTTTTATGAAAAATACAGAGAAATATTTATTGACAGGAGGTAGTAAGCTTATGGACTTTATCATACCAAATAATAAAAAGACTGAAAATATAAGCATCGTCAAGAAAGATTTGGTAAATGGATAGATAAAAGTCCATCCATTAAGATAAGGTTAAAATGCTGAGGTTAATATTGAAGAGCATATCTACGAATTCTTACAAAAGACTCTGATCCCCATCAGTGACATAACTCTGTGTAAGATGAACCATATTTATCATATGTTGTGTCACCTCTTTTGTTTCTACTTTTTTAATGTTGGGAAATCAAAGTAATTTTTGCTTTCTTGTTGCCTTATATGGGGGAAATAACAAGGCAAAGTCATCATTAGACTATTATTGAATAAGCCAACAAACCAATTGAGTCTCTTGTTAGAGTTTCTAAGATCAGATAAAATTTTTTTAAAAATCAAATACTTTATTCATTTGTTTGAATCTCCTTTCCATGAAAATGCAATAAGAATTAACTGGAAAATATATGTACACTTATCCAAGAAAATTCCAAAGGATTCATAAAGAAAATGCAATACACCCCCAGAGAAAGAACTGATGAACTGTGAGTACATACTTAAGCATTTTTTAACTTTCTTTTTCTTCCCTCTTTCTTCCCTTCTTCCCTCTTTTATTTCCTTGTTCCTTTTTTAAAATATAGCTAATATTGAAATATGTTTTGAATGACTCCATATTTATAAAGTATATATTATTTACCTTCTCAATGATTGAGGGAAGGGAGGAAGGGAGAAAATGTGGAACTCAAAAAAATTAATAAAAGTTAAAAAGTAGTCTTTCATTTGAAAAAGGAAATCTGCTTCACTGTGCCCATCCAATTTTAGATCCACATGAATTCAGCAAAATATTTCTTATTATTTTCTCCACCTCTCTCCCCAACTTAGTGTCCTCTGAATTGAAACATAGCATCTCAGGGTATCCCTCTACAAAGACATGTTTTGATGTCCACGTTTGAATTCTCTCTCTCTTTCTTGTTTATAACATATGGCTCCTCTGTTTCAGAAATATATTCATTTTACCCATTGAGAAGCCAGCACCACCTCCTCAGTTCTTCCTATCATTCAATTTGAACTCATCTAAGTCCCCCCTTCCCAGCTCCTCCCCCCTTGCCCCCACCCCTTTCTCTTTCAGAAGATACATCTCTAACTCCTCCAATGGCGCCTTCACTCTTCCTGCAGAGGTCCTGACACTCAGTCTGCATAGCTCTTATCTGTCCTATGCAGGAGGAGGGGATGGAGGATTGGGGGCTTTCAGAGAGAATATTTGTTGCAGTTCAAAGCAAGGCATCTTTTATTTTTCTCTTTCCCTCTCTCTTTTTCTCTCTCTCCCTTTTTTTCTCCTCCAAGATAAATAGAAGTAGAAAGGACAAGCAGTTTTGATTAGCATTTAAAATGTTGTCAATTTTTAATGAAAGCGTAACCTCCAACCATCAACTTCACACAAACTGGAGACAAGGTTGCAAAACGAATGCTAATATATTTGGCACACTTTCTCACACTTGTCCTTCGGTGAACTTTCCTTGTTGTTAATTTGTTATGTCAGCCCATATTAGTGGGTTTCAAAAGTCCAAACTGGCAAGTGTGGTGACCCAAAGGGAACGAGTCTATAAAAGATCTCTAAATCGAAGCCTATTAGATGTGCAGTTCATTAGCTGTGCACCTATAGCTGTATAGATGTGCATGTTATTATTTTGGAGACCTTCCTGAATTTTAATAGTCATACTCATCGTCTTGTGACAATTGACATTTTATTTTTAAGTCCATTAAACAAATATTTGCCAATCAATTGGAGATATTTCATGTTTCTTAAGGGCTAGGATAGTAAGAGGTTACAAAAGTAAAACAAGGCATTATACTTTTCTTTAGAAACTTAGACTTTAATGAGGGGGTGGATAAGAAAACACGCTTTAAAGAGAGATGGAGATTTTGCAAAAAAAAATACATTGAAATTGAAAATAAAATCACAAAAGATATTCTGTATGTACTTTAAAAATATTAAGGAGCACAGATAAGACTGGTAGATATGGTGCTCGTGAGGAAACCATGTTCATACTGGTGTCCCAGTGTAATGATCAAAAGTCCTGAGAGACAGCTAGGTTCACTTTAAACAAACACACATTGAAAGCTGATGTCCAGGTTTTCTATGTTAGATTGGTAACCTCTAATCTAAGTAGAGTGAACAAAACAATGGAACCCATTTAGAATGAGAGGTTTGGGCTTCAAGAATTCTACAAGGATAATCTGAAAGACAAAAGGACTTATTCCTTCTTAGTCCAAGATTTGTTTGTCCCTATTACTTAAAGTCAAAGTTAATAGCCCTAATGATTATGACCTAATTAATTGTCCTAATTGACTCTCCTGATTTGAGTAGGACATATTGGCTTCTTTTTCAGAAGGGCTACATAGTAGAGTGATTTCAAATAGACAAGGATGTTGGGAGAAGTTATGGATTCCAGGATTATCTGAATTGTGATGGAAGATCAAATTAGTAGTTCCCAGGTCCTGTTAGTTAGCTTGTGTTTTATGCTTTATCCTTAATCCTATAATATAGGAGACTTGGTCTACTCACAGACATCTGCATTTTTTTTGTGCTCACTGATTTTAATAAAAGAGGCAGCTTGCCAATAGTTTGTAGGCAGCTGACCTCACAGGTAAGAAGATCTGGGTTATATAAGATATACAATGGATCCAACTGGCTATGCATCTTAGTGCCACATGAAACGATCAAAGACTGTAAGGTGCAGAACAATATTCTGTGTCAAGTATGCTAGATGGCAAGGATAGAAGTGGAAAGAGTGAAATGATTCCTCCTGACAAGGACCATACGTTCAAATGGAGGGCACAAGTATGTATAAAAATCTCTGCAGCAAAAATATACAGTGAATACATACAAATATTTACACACAAAGTAGGTATAAAATCGACTTATGCATAGGGTACTAAAAGCTGGGATCAGGAAAACTTCATTCAGAAGATGGTATTTAAACTGCATCTTAAGAAGAGTATTTAGAAAGCATGGATGAAGAAAGAGTGTATTCCAAGAATGTGAGCTGTTCAATTCAAAGACTTTGAGAACAACTGCAGATTTGTGTGTGAAGAATAGAAAGAAAGATGATTTGGGGGCAGCTAGGTTGTTCAATGGATTGAGTGCCAGGCCTGGAGTAGAGAAGACTTGGTTTCCAATCTGGTCTTAGACTCTTCCCAGCTGTGTGATCCTGGGAATGTCATTTTACCTCTTTTGCCTAGTCCTTGTCCTTCTGTCTTAGAGGTTTTACTAAGACACAAAGTAAAGGTTAAAAAAAAGATGATTTGGCTGTTATCACCCAGGGCAGTAAGAAGAAAAGCATGCTATGATGCCCCATTTAGGTTAGGACCAGGGTCTCTAGGGCCTTAAATCCTAAACAGAGCAATTTATATTTTACCCTAGGGTTAATAGTAAGCCAAAAGAATTGATTGACTAGGGAACCACATGGTAAGATTTATGTCGAAGGAAAATTCCGTTGGTGACAGTATGTAGGATGGCCTGGAGGGCTAAAGGGCTTTATTGAAAGGGAATCAATTTAGGTAGTTATTATAATAACTGAAGTGAGAGATGATGAGGGCTACAACTAAGGTAGTATCTGTTTAAGTGGTGGATAAAGAGAGTGGTTGTCAGAGATGTAAACATAGAAACAATAAAATTTGCTCCAGATGGGTTGTGTTGATTAAGAGATTGAGGAGTCAAAGATAATGCTAATGTTAAAAACTGGAGGGATTGCAAATAGGTGATACTTGCAGTTAAATCAGGGAAGTTTACAAGAAGGGTCCGTTTAAAGGGCAAGATAATGACTTCAATTTGGGTAATGATGAGTTTAAAATGTCTCCTGGGCATCAAATTTTAAATGTCCAACAGGCAATTGGTAATGTGGGACTCAAGCTCAGGGGAAAGACTAGGGTAATATAGATAGATCTGGGAGACATCTAAGGCTAGAGCAAGATGAGAAGGAAGCCAACAGCAGAATTTCTGGGAACCTTTGACATGGATGCTGAGTCAGCAAGGAGACTGAGGACAAAGAGATGAACCAGGAGAAGAGTGTCATGGAAGCCAAAAAAGAGAGGGTATGCAGAAGGAGAGTGGTTAATAATCACAAATGCAGCACATACATTTGATATGACAATTTAGAAAACATTGGTAACTATTGGGAGAATAGTTTCAATTGAGTGCTGAGATCAGAATCCAGAGCAAGAGATTAAGGAGTGAAAGCAGAGAAAATAGATATGGTGAGGGTAAAATGCTTTGAGGTATCTGACTGAGACAGGACAGACAGGAAGATAGTTTCAGGGGTAGTAACTCTAGGAAAGGTAGAGATACTTGGTGTTCTTGAATTCAGTATGGAAGGATTCCTTTGGTTAGGAGATGTTAAAATTGAGGTTGGAAAAAAAATTTTTTGGTCACCAGTCCATTGGAGAAGATGGAAGAGAAAGGCATCAAAAGCTCATGGAGAGGGGTGTAAGAGTTGGAAGGGAGCAAATCAAGGATTCAATCAAGCACACATCTGGGATTTGGAGCTGAAGCTGGTCTCATGGAATCTTGAGGAGGTTCCTTTTGGGAGGGTCCAGTGAAGGAGAGATTTTGGTGAAGATTCTGAAGATTTCTCAACTGCCAAAACACCTGAGGACATTTAAGCTCTTTCTGGGGGGGTTGGGTGGTGAAGAGTGGCAGGGGGTTCCTAGGAAGAAATTGCTCTTCTAAACCTCAAATTCCCTGGCTTCTTTGGAGACTACAACAGCTAAATGCATTCTATAGATCTTCATTGCCAACAAAAAGGAATCTGTGATAGTTGTGCTTTAGTTTGGCCATAGTGCTTGGACTCCAGAGGGAGGGGGCACTTGGGGACCTTTTCTGTGTCCAGCTTGTACCCTTACCTAACTGTTATTCTCTCATTTGTTAGCTAGTGATAAAGTTAGGACAAAGTGAAAAAGAGAGTCAGTTTCTGGGACCAAGCTACAGAAGAAGCCAGAGCTGATCTCTTGAAGGGGGATTCTAAGTTACCCTTATTCCCTCTTACCTCAAATAAATCCCTAAAATAACCCTTTCCCTAGTCCCTGAAATCTCATATCATTCAAATAAATCCTTATTAGTTTATTAGTTGTAGTTTGGGCCTGTTACCTTGAGGGGAGGAGACCACAGGGTGGTTGAAGGGAAGACAAATACCAATTCCATCTGGAAGAGAAAAAGCCTTTTGAATAGGAGTTGGGGGAGGCTTGTCCCAAGATTGGTGGCACAGAAGATTGGACCCAGTCCATCAGAGTTTCAGCTGATACCCAATATCATCTGCCAACATCCCCACCATAGCATATGTATTTGGGGAAGCCCCCTTGAGAACTATACCCTCATAGGTCTTCTATGTGTAGGGGTGAGGCGTTAGTTACACTGGCCCATTGAAAGCTATAAAGTGGGGAGTCCAGATACACACACCAACATCATCAATACTCACCCTCATACAGGGGTTGGTCTCAACAAGAAGTACCATCTCTTCGTCAGATAATAGAAAAAAGGAAACCTACTTGGTAGAAGAAGTTTCCTCACATAAAGTTCTCAACACTATTACAATCATACTGCTGGGAGGGGGGCTAAGAAGAGATTCATTCTCTTTTAAAATTCTATAGCAATGACAACAAAAACATTATTTATTGAAATTTTCAGATTTTATAGGATTGCTTTGAAACTACTGTTTCAGAGCAATAGTAGGTAGCTTGACGTTAGTGAATAATAAACTTCTAAGCTTTTGTTCACAAAGCAACCTAAATGTTGAACTTAATGCACACTACATTTGTATGAAAATTTAAATTTGGAAATCAGCAAAGAGAAAATCTGAGGAATATCCTCTTAACATTATAATATGCCCCATGCATACTTTTAAAATAATGATCTCTTAAAAATATATGGTCATATATGCAATGTAGATAAGCTCACATTAAAATGGGCATATTCATTTGGATATTTCTTGGTTGTGTGTATTTAAATTCAAAGCTGTAATGTTATAGGAAGTGCATTGTGTAATCTAGGCAGCCACACACATGCTCTCTCTCTCCCTCTCTCTCTCTCTTGCTCTCTCTCTCTCTCTCTCTCTCTCTTGCTCTCTCTCTCTCTCTCTCTCTCTCTCACACACACACACACACACACACACACACATATCTTTATTAGAAATAGGAATTACACAAAAATTGGAAGATGGAAGAATTAAAACTAAAGGTCATGAAATTTGATCATCTCCATATTTAAGGTTACTCTAAGTACTCTGCAAATAACAAGGTGCTTTAATACTGCGCCTGCACTTTAGTCTCATTTAATATAAAACCTATGAAAGATTATTCCTGAAGTCATTATCTTTAACTGTTGAGAGCATATATCATGACTAAGTGACTGAAGTGCTGTGTGAACTCTCAATGGGATACTGCTGAAGATCTGATATATGTCTCTTGGTATCCATCAAACTCAAAAGATTTGCAAGAGGAGAAAAAGAGAGAACTTTTAAAAATAAGAAAACATTCAAAAAAGTTAGCTTTCTGCTTCAGAACCACAGAGCCAGAACAAGTTGGATAGACGTTAACTACTGAGAAACAAAGGCATCACATGAAACACTCACATTGGCCTTGTTTGTAAACACATAACTTCTGAATAAGATTGAAAAAGAATATGTAATCCAGCTGAAAATTCATTTGCCTCCTCCTTTGGTAAAAGTTCATTCATTCATATTTCAGTAAATATTTGTTCAACATCTTTTATGTACATTGTACTGAACTAGGTGCTGGAATTGGGATGCAAAATGAAAGGTTTTATTCCTCCTCTCAGAGAATTTATAATCTACTCGGGCAGTAAGACACATACAAAAATATTTCTGCTAAAAAACCTGAAATATTATATAAGTGACATACAGAAGTTATAACAATTTATTTTAGAGATGGAATGAAAGGGTAAATGATTTAAAGTGAAGGGAACCAGGAAAGGCTGCTTGGAAAAAATGGCATTTAAACTTGTTTTACAGAAAATTAGTGGGAAGATAATCCAGATGGGAAAAATATTATATATATATCTTCAGTTCTCTAGGACCAGATGAACCAACACCAAATATATTGGGAGAACTAGTGAATGTGATGATTGGACCACTGCCATGATTTTTAGGAGATCCCAAAGTGGATCCCTTTCTCCCTCTCTTCCTCTCTTCTTTTCTCCCTCTCTCTCCCTTTCTTCCTTTGTTCATTCATTCCTTTGTTCATTCCTTCCTTCCTTCCTTCCTATTTCTCTGACCACCTTTATTCTTCCTCCTTCACTGAATCCCTTTCCACCTCCCCTATACTGTAAATATATATTCTTAATGGTTGTGTCTAAGCTTCTCTTTTCCTTTATAACTAAATGTGCATTTCTGTATATAAGTTCCTCTCTGGAATTTAGTAAGTATCTTAAAGAAGAAAACTCTGAAATCTAAATTTCAAATGTTTAACTCTCCTCCTAAACTCAAGTCTGATACTTACAAATTATTGCTAAACATTTCTACTTGAATGAGCTTCCTGCATCTTGCAATCAACACATGAAAAATGGAATTCATCATCTGTTGCCCCAAATAAGATATCTATTCTGACCTCAATTTCTGTTAATGGGACCAATATTTCCCCCTCACCCAAGACAGAACTTTAGTGTCATCGTTAATTACCAATTCCTCAGGCACTATACTCCTATGCTCACCAAGTACTGTCAGTGTTACCTTTGAAATATCCTCTGCTTCCATTGCCTTCTTTGTATTTCCAGGAACATCAGGTTAGTTAAGGTTCTAGTTAATTCATACACATTGAGATATGTGATTGAGATATATAGATCACTAAGGGAATTACTAAGGGAAGATTAGTACTTTCGTTTTGAGGATTTGCTGAATCTCTTTCAGGGCTGTCCATGTGCCACCTAGCTTTTATCTGTAGCTCTGAGAAACTGTAGTATACACAGTGGCCCCACAAGCATGTGTGCTAAACTAATATGAAAGTAGCCAACAAGCCTCAAACCCATCAGTGAGTTAGGGGTTTATCTACCTGACTACTTCTCTCAGTGGAAGGAGTGGATGAGAAGAATTTGTTCTAATGCCCATGAAGGCGGGAGAAACATGTACTATAGAGTGCTTTAAGTTTGCTTAGATATTAAAGAAGTCAAAAGTTATTTACTGTGTCCTGAGCCATCATCAGTAATCTTGACTTTTGTGTTGCCACTGGACTTCAATGACTGGAAGAGAGAGACAGACAGACAACTTTGTGCAACTTTGAGTTACTTAATCTAATTTATACATAAGTCAAAATACATCAATAGTGATGTCATTTTGGTTTTCTTCAAGTATGAAAGATAGTAACCAACCAACACATCAGATAAGTGGTGTCTCTGCCTTCAGTTTGGTCACACTCAAGTTCAGAATGTACAATGATGCCAGGTAGAGCTTCTCACACTGTCCTGCTAAGGTCACATCACTCAAATAATTCCTCATTGAATCATGGAAAAAGTCCAAATTGGCATCAGATTAAAAAACCTTGCCATATGCAGATAAAGAGAATTCTTAAAGAATCTCTCTCTCTGTCTATCTGTCTGTCTATCTATCTGTATATGTGTATAGGTATATATACATGTGTTATATATATGAAGATTTTACATACATGTACATATGTGTGTATTTAGCAAGGCCAAGAGGAAGAGACTTGATTGATGGACAGACTGTCAGAATAATATGAAAGGTAGCAGAAGCAAAATTGTCCAATGCCACAAAAGGAGGGGAAAAATTAAGAGATAGAGATAAATTGAAAATGTATGAAAGAGGGGGAATGATTTATGGGACCAGAGAAGATTGGAATCTTGAGCATAGTCTATATGATTTTTTAACCCCATAGAAAAATTTAGCATTATGACTTTATTATGGGGGAAATCAACTCATTTCACTACCCATTGGTAAAGTCAGCACTCTATCTAAATACTCAATATTTCCTTTAAAAATAGGGGATTGGATATGCTAAGCCTGATCCAGGTTGTGAGTCAACAAGATAATGGAAAAAAGGGATAAGAATTACTCTCTTAAATGTCATGATATTTTATATTCTATAATCAGTTCACAAACTACTTTTTATACATTTCCAATATTATACCATCATGCAGTATATGTTTTAGATGGAAGGAAGGAAGAAAGGAAGGAAGGAAGGAAGGAAGGAAGGAAGGAAGGAAGGAAGGAAGGAAGGAAGGGAAGAAAGAGGGAGGTAAGGAAGAAGGGAAGGAGGGATCCATTTCAGGATCTTTCAAAGAACTTAACCTAACCCTGTCTGGAAGGAAACTTAACTTGGGGTCTTAAAAGGGCAATATACTACACTTCGAGTGAAATATCTTTCTCCCACAGAATCCTACTTAGACTTTTAATGTTACACTATGGTTTAGATCTTCACTTCAAAGAAAACAAATATAGTCTGAGACTATTTGTCTGGTAACCCCTTTCCCATCTGACCTGTACTGACCAAATAATTCCATGTAATGCCAGATCATGACAAGATCCCAACCTTTAACTCTCCCATATCATTGCATGCAGTTGCATATCCAACTACAGAGGCTATATGAGGAATCTTCTTTGTCCAGGGATAGAGCTCAAAAACTCCTCCTTGATTCGGAAGGTTAGGTTCCTTAATTCTAAAACAGCATTGTTTGAGACACATACTAAGTCTGGTGCCACTCAAGAACTCTCTTCTTTAGCTAGTTTCAGTAATTATCATCTCTCATATGTCAAGATTCTATGAACCTCTACATGAGAAGTTGGATTTTGGAACATTATCCATAGTTTCTCCCCACATTTCTTTTGGACAAGTATATGTCTTCCTCTTTCATAATTTTCTGTAAGAATTTTTGATACTTTAATCATGCTCACATTACTCTGGTTTCTTAAGATCTCTAATCTCTGAAGACTTTATGGAAAATGTAGGACTCAGGATGAGCCTTAACAAAGATACATAGTGTGTGCACTTCACTAAACATCAAGTTCACCATTCAGATAAGAAGGATTCTTCATGGATAATGTTCCAAAATGGTTAATAATAGGCTGTGAAGTCAACTCCATAAACTCAGGGGCTTTTGAGTGGTCTTAAAGTGAGTTAAATTGAAAAGTTCATATCCATTTTATTTAAACTTCTGATGAATTAGGATATCTAGTTATGAATAACTCAGTGAACAATTTACCCATAGAGTTCTATATTCTACAAAATAATTGCTTAGCTACAGATATGTATAAATACACACACCTTCATACTATATATATATATGTATATATATAAAGGTACACATATGTAATGTTATTCATATACAATACATAATGCATACAGGTGCATATATATTTGTACACATATGTGTCTGCACACCTGGAGACATATAGGCACATGTTCTTATGCTTCTATGTCTCTTTGTTCAATAATGATATGACAGTAAATGAATTACCATAAATAAATTCAGCTGCATAGATTGGTGATGGAGCTGTCCTAGCTCCCTACCCGATCTGACCTTGGAACTGGGGAAGGTTTACATCAGTGATGATTCTATCTGTTCTTGATGAATCACAACTCTTGCTTATGTTTAATCATTGCTGATAGTAACAGCTGACAGCTAGTCCTGAGGAGAAAAGACAGAAACACACACACACACACACACACACACACACACACACAACTCTGGCAACTGAATTTCATTGGGGGGATGGGGGTTACCCTTTTACAAATGACTGTTTTTGCATATGGATGGAGTGAACTGAAGGTTATTCTGCATATTTTCATAAAGGACATGACATTACAGAGAGGATACTTTTATCCCCCTTTAAAAATAAACCCTTGCTTGATATGCTTCTAGATAAACCATTTACATTAAGATACCAGAATGAATTAGCTACTGATTTTCTTTTATGAGAATTACTTATCCTATCCTTTGCAAGGAGAGAGAAATTTTCCCTCTTAAAGGTCAAGCAAATTGTTTTAATTGTGTTGGAACTAAAAAGAGGGAGGAGAGGATGTGATAACTTACTTCTTTCATTAGAGAGGGGATCTGGGGATCCTGTGTAAGATTTGGTATAGAAATAAAGTCATCACTGAATAAGTTGTGTATCTTATACAGTATATGCTGGCTATAGTCCTCAGAATACATGAGATAGGAGTGGGGGTGATATCTATGAAAAATGTTTCTCTGAGCAACAATCTGAACACAAAACTGTGTTCTTGAAATGCTATAGATCACTCAGGAATCATATCTGTAGATTACCACTGAGGATATTTTCAATATAAAATGGTGGTCATGGAAAACATAATGCAACCACTTTATTTAACAAAGGCTCATCTGATTAACATGAATTTCTTTGTGAAGCACAGGACAGCATACAACTGGTATAACTCAAGCACATATAATTTTGTTGCACTTCACCCACTTTGTGGGGGTGGAAATGGCTTAGTTTATTCATTTGTTTGAGTTAGTTTTATAGATAGGTAGACAGAAAACAGAGAGAGAGAGAGAGAGAGAAAGAGAGAGAGAGAGAGAGAGAGAGAGAGAGAGAGAGAGAGAGAGAATTAAGTGCTTACTATGTGTCAGCATCGAACTAGATTAGATGATCTCTAAGACTTTCAGCTCTAAAATTCAGCAATTCCATGATTCTAAGATGGTCAACTCATCCCTTTTGACTTTTAACCTATTTGCATTGTGGTTAGACTTTGAAATCTTGTTCAAGTAGATTCCCATGGCATCAAGTTAAACTGCTCTGGGGTGTTTTGGGGGCAGGGCTAGAGGAAGAAGAGTTTGGTAATGACAAAGAGAAGCCTGTTGATACTCCTCTCATTTTCAACCCCAGGACAGGGAAAGTTTATTAGTTAAATGTTAAATGCCCTCTGGAGAGAGGGCATCCAGCTTTGAATATAGTTAATTCCTATACAGACAACTGATACGTGACAACACTACTGTTCTGTTGGGGATTCTTTCATTTAAAATGAAACATTTCCAAGAGCTGATTTTAAACTTGTGAAAGTAGTCTTAGTTGCAATTTTTTTTCAAATTCCAATCAATTCACACTGTTGATGAGCTTTAACTGTTGAAGAAAGGGTTGACGTAATCTTCAATGTAACTCAACCTGTTCTGAGTCATAGCTGAAAATATTTGTATCCATGGTCTGTCATATCTTGCTTTTCCAATTTTTCTCCTTTATTCTTAGCAATATTTTCCTATTGCTTTTTTACTTTCATTTAAGGTCCATTTAATAGAAAAGGAGACAGTCTCGGCAAGTCCTAACCACTATTTGAATACTAAAATCAACAGCACAGCAAATGTGTCTCTTAATAAAATGAGACCTGTTGCCTTTTTTTCTTATAAGGAAATACACACACATATATTTTAAAACCTTATGAAATATTATGCACATGAGGCCTATTGACAGCACCCTTAACAGATTCAAAAGATGCTTGCAATTCTTTCAGAGCAAACTTATTATTTTTTAAAGAATTGCTTTTATGGCCATTTTCCCCTCTATTACTTAGTTGTTCCGACTCCTTTATTTAGACTCTTTGCCATGCAAATATTATTTAAACCTTAGTCAGCTTATGTAGTGATTTTAAAATGTTTTAATGTTCCATTTGACATTCCCGCTGGTCCCATTTCCAGTGTTGAAATGTATTAATTCCCATATCAATATATATGTATATACATTTTTGCCAGTCAGGGATATAAAAAGATATTTTCTACGCATACATTAGAGAAGTTATTACAAATGGAAGATAGAAGGAAAAGGGGGAGGAGGAAGATAAAAAAAGCAATAGAGAAAATGAGAAGAGTAGAAAGAAAGAGCGCCTGTAAAGGGGAGGGAAAGCCCAGACAGTAGAAGGAAATCAGATAATTATAGAAAAGAAATTTGAACTTAAAAAAAGGGACATAAATGAAAAGACAGCTACTGATACATATCCAAAGAGGGAAAAAAATAAGATAAGCAATGAAATCAGGAGCAAAAGAAGCAAGAGATGAGAGAGAGAGAGAGAGAGAGAGAGAGAGAGAGAATAAAACCAAAGACTGAAACCAAATTTTTGATGAAAAGTAAAAAGAATTAATCTGTTGATTATTTTGGGTCATTCTACTTCTAATTGAATTCCTCTGATTCTGATATTATCATCTAAATTTCTTATAATTTCATCCAAAATGTTATCCTCCAAGTATTATTCTTATTAATGTTCTCTTCATTTCTGTAGGAGGCATAAAAATAACTGATGAGTGTGGGAACATAAGCCGTATGGTTAGTGAGGCAGAGGTGATAATTAGAACATGCTGTACTACGCAGTAAACAAAGCTATTATGAACAATAGAGTTCTTTGTAGAGTATTTAAAAAGAGGATGAAAATAATATACTTTCCCCTGACTGGCTTAAAAGCTCAGCCAGTTACTGCCCTGAGAAATCAAAAAACGGTTGGAGTTAATCAGCCAGTAGATTTGGAGCCAGATTAAATATGTCCGAAAATATTATTCACACTTATTTTATCTTATTCTTGTTTCATATATGTTTTCCATTCTTCTTACATATCTCCACTTTTGGAGAATAAATCACAATCCAGTCAAAAGCTGAGCAAAGAAATTAGAAAGCTCTCACATCCTTCTCTTTCTCCATTTTTTTTTTTTTGTTGGGGGAGGTCGGTTCACATTCGTCCCCAGCATGAATGAGATTTTATTAGAATTAACATACCTTGAGAGGATTAAATGAGATAACAGATATAAAACATTTTGTAAATCATAAAGGATTTTATATATGCTAGTTCTTGTTCTTGTTGTTGCTGCTGTTGTTTTGTTTATATTCTTTTTCTTTGTATTTCCATTGCTGGCACATAGGAGGCATTTAATAAATCCTAATTGATTCATGGTTAAGTGACTTGCCCAGGGCCATACAGGTAAACAGTGTCTAAGGTCAGATTTGAACCCAGATTATCCTGATTCCAGACCTGGAACTCTATCCACTGAGATACTTGTTTGCCCTGATTCAAATATTCTTAACTTTTTATATTCCTTTAAGTCGAATTAATCATGACATTTCCTTCATTGTCTGACATTAAAAAAAATCTGTTCTTTAGTATCATTTGGACTAAAACTCTAATCCAATATCCCATCTTGGCAAAGAAGCTATGTTGCCAGAGTTCTACCTCAGGAATGATTCTATCAAGTTGGAAAGACTTTAGGCATAAGTCCAGTGATGGTTTGAATACATACCTTGCTACTATTTTGAACAAAAATCATCAAAACCTAAAACATCACAGTACACAAAGCAGTATAAGAAAAAAATATATAAGAAACTAAAAACGATACATACAGTTTATTTTAGAAAAAAAAGAGATGTACAGAATATAAATTTACTAAGGTTATAACATGTACTTTACTTGTGTATTGTTTTGTACTACTTTTTAATTTCTTCTTTGCATTTACATTATTATAGTTATTTTAATTACCCAATATCCTCCCACCCATAATTGACAAGGATTTATTAAGAACCAATATGAGGGGGCAACTGAATGGCTCAGTGGATCGAGAGCCAAGCTTAGAGATGGGAAGTCCTGTATTCAAATCTAGTTTCAGAAACTTCATAGCTGTATGATAGTGAACAAGTTATTTAACCCCAATTGCCTAACCTTTACCACTGTAATGTTGGTAGGTTCGGGGATGGGTTATGATGATTACTTAGGGCCAATAACAGAAGATTAACCTGTTTTGGGAAGGCCAACCAAGCCCAGTGCAGGCAGAGCAGACACTGAGATGACTCACAAAAACCAATAAGATGTTATATGAAAGATGGTTTAATTAACAAGGGAAAAGATTAGAAGGGATTTGGATATAACTTAATCACTATTGCTAACTACCTAAGGCCCCCCCTCTCATCCCCACCAATCTAAATATCTCTACACAGAGTATAGAGATTTCTTCAGAGTGATTTACCCTACTCTACTCCTCACCTCACTATCTAAACCCAAATCCCTATACTAGTCTAAATTAACACTAAACCCCTCTTTGATGGTTTTAAGGAAAGGGTCTGTGCAAGTCTGACAGGGCCCAAAGATGGACCAAGATCCAAAAGGATCTAAGCCAAGTCAGCTGTCAGTTGTCACAGGATCAGCACAGAAACTCAGCAGATGTCAAACAGCCAAAGGAAAGCAGGATAGCAGAGCTGCAGGTAGGATGGGAAGATGAGGCAGGAAAAAAGTCACAGGGAAATAGCCAGTCTCCTTAGGTCAACCCCAGAGAAAGAAAAGCCACACCCCCAAGCCCCAGCTGTCTTTCAGCTCTTCCCCTCAGAATTCCAGAATCCTGCACTCTGCTGGCCCATGCTTCTACCCTTTGCAAAATTACACACCGTAACTTAACTTTTCCTCTAACATCACTCTACTGCCTTGGAACCAATACATAGCACTTATTCTAAGACGGAAGGTAAAGTTGTTTTTATTATGAACACAAATATGAAATACTTCACACAGTCAAATCTAAACAGTTGGGAAACTATTAATTGCCTATGGGTAGGCTGAGCTAACATAATACAAATGAAATTCTACTAAAATTAATTTACTTATTCAGTGCCATACCAATCAAAATACCAAAAATATTTTATAGAAATAAAAAAATAAGAAAATTCATGTGGACGAACAAAAGGTCAAGCCTATCAATTAAATCAATTTTTAAAAAATGTAAAGGAAGGTGGACTAGCTGTACTAGATCTCAAACTATACTATAAAGCTGTAATCATCAAAATAGTCTGGTACTTGCTAAAAAATAGAGTGGTTGATCAATGGAATAGATTAAATACACAATATACAAGGATAAATAACCTTAGCAACATAGTGTTTGATAAACCCAAAGATCCCAATTTTTTAGATAAAAACTCACTATTTGGCAAAAACTGCTAGGAAAACTAGAAAATAATATGGCGAAAAAACTGGTTATAGATCAGTACCTCACACCCTATACCAAAATAAGGTTTAAGAGGGTATATAATTTAGAACATAAAGGGTGATGCCATAAGTAAATTAGGGGAACAAAGAATATTTTGCCTGGTGGGTCTATGGAAAAGGGAAGAATTTATGACCATATGTAATATAGAGAGCATTATAGATGTAAAATGAGTAATTTTGATTACATTAAATTAAAAAGGGTTTTTTGTACAAATAAAACCAATATAACCAAAAGAAGTAACAAGTGAGGAAAGATTTTTATAACATATTTCTCTGATAAAGATCTAATTCCTCAAATGTGTAGAGAACTAAGTCAAATTTATAACATAATACAAGTCATTCTCCAATTGATAGATGGTCAAAGGATATGAACAAGCAATTTTAAGATGAAGAAATCAAAGCTATCAATACTTATGTGAAAAAATGTTCAAAATATCTCTTGATTAGAGAAGTGCAAATTAAAACATCTCAGAGGTATCTCTTCAGATCTATGAGATTGAACAATAAGACAATAAAGAAAGTCAAAAATGTTGTAGGGGATGTGGATAAATTCGGACACTGATGCATTGTTGGTGAATTGTGTAATAATCCAACTTTTCTGGAGGGCAAATTTGAACCACGGCCAAAGGGGTATAAAACTATTCAAAACCTTTGTATATGACCACTACTATATCTGTATTCCAAAGAGTTCATAAAAAGGGGGAAAGGACCTATTTGTATAAAAATATTTATAGTAGCTCTCTTTGTGGTAGCAAATAATTGGAAATTGAGGGAATGTCCATCAGTTGGGGAATGGCTGAACGAACTGTGGTATATGATGATGATAGAATACTATTGTATTATTGTATTGTAATACTATGGATAGGAATGATGAGCATGATGATTTCAGAAAAAGCTGGAAAGACCTTTATGAACTGATGAAGAGTAAAATATACAGAACCAGAAGAACATTTACATAGTCATAGCAAAATTGTACAATGATCTATTGTGAAAGATTTAGCTTAGTAAAACAATGATCTGGGGCAATTCTGAAAGATTATGACAACACAATCCACCACCAGAGAAAGAACTCTTTTAGACAGATGCAGATCAAAGGATACTATTTTCACTTTATTTGTTTTTATTTTTTTTGGCATTTTGGTGTCATATGAGTATTCTCTTAAAACAATGAACAATAATGAAGTATGTTTTGCATGTTCATACCTGTATAACCCTGATCAAATTGTTTATCATCTTTGAAAGGGGGAGAGAAGGGAGCCAGGGAGACAATTTGGATCTCATAATTTTGTGAAATGCGTATTGAAAATTATCATGACATGTAATTGTGAAAATAATGTATCTTTGAATAAAAAAAGAAAAAAGAACCTACTGTGGACCATGTAGTATGATATGTGCTCAGCATATATAACAAAACAAAACCAGTTCTTTCCCTCATTGATGCAAATGGAGGAGAGAAAAAGCACATAAACAAACATTTTTAAGATATCTACATAGTACATATAAAATAATCCTACAAGTGAAGGTTAGGGACTGGGGACTGGGAAAGAAAAAACAAGTCAGGATATTATCCCTCACTGAGAATGAAAATATTATGTTCCTCTAGTCAAGTCTATCACTTCCCTGTCAAGAGGATGAAGATATATTTTATCATTAGTCTTTTGACATTTCTCTTTTAACCCCAGTGTATTTATTGTCAAGGTTACATTCACTAGTATTCACTAGTTGTATTTGCTTCACTTTTGTATGGTGGCTATCATATAAATTATTCTGCTGGTTTTCATTTCATTCTGTATCAGTTCAAATAAGTCTTTCCCTGTTTCTCTGCATCTGTCTTAGTCATTTATCAGGAGAAGGATTGTACCAGTGAATTCTTTGATAATAGGGAATGAAGAAACGTACTATGGCAATGAAATCTGGAGCCTTCTCCACAACTCAGAGCTGCCTAAAACACTGAGGGGTCAAGTGACTTGCCCACTGTTTTGTGTCAGAGGCAGGACTTGAAAACAGGTCTTTCTGGTTCTGAGGAATTGGTGAGCTCAATAGATGAACAAATGTTTTGTTTCTGGGTCTTTATCAAAACAAACAAACAAGCAAGCAAGCAAACAAAACCCTTGATATTTTCTCCTTCATATGAGTCTCTTCTATTTGTCCTTGAATTCCTTGAGGACATTTGCTTAATAGTGGTGGTATTTAGTCAGTTACTTTTTTCCAATGTCCCTGCCATGGCTGCTCCCTTTCCAATTTAGCTCCTCCCCAGTTAGTAAAGTGATACCACAGGTCTAGCTTTGTCAGTCTTCTCACAAAGCTACAGGGACTATTCACCATCACAGAAAGAACAGATGGAATCTGAATGCAGATTGAAGCATACTATTCTTCACTTTATTTCCTCCATTAGTTTTTTTCTAGTATAAGCAACGTGTGTCTTCCTTCACATGACAAACATGAAATTATGTATTGTATTGTATGATAGCACATGTACAACTTGGATCATATTACCTTCTTCCTTGAGATGGGAGGTAGGGAGAGAACATGGATAGAAAAATGTCAGAAAATGATTATTTAAAATTGTATCCATATGTAATCTGAAAAAAAAAGTAGTGACTCCTTTTTATCTTTAAAACAAAACATAAATTCCTTGATTTGAAATTAAAAGTTATTCATAAAATGATTCAAGGCTACATTTTTAGACATGTACTTTTCTCTTTAAAATACTCAAACTTATCTCCTCACTCTTCTCTTAAATTTTGAAATCTCCTTCCTCTACTCCTTTATCTACCTCATTTCCATCTTTTTCGGTCTTCATCTGGCATATTCAGCCACTTCTAATATGCAATCATGTGAATCAACACTTTTGAAAGCAAAAATTCTAACAATAACTTTTGAATCAGAAATTTTCATATTAGAATTGTACTTTGCTGTAATCAACAATTGTGTTCCTGGAAATTAGAACATATATTTATTTTTGGTAAATAAAATCAGATCCTAAACTGGTACAAGTACTATCTACTTAAGGACAGCATTATTATGACAAATACTTTTTTTTTTAAACCCTTGTACTTCGGTGTATTGTCTCATAGGTAAGGGTGGGCAATGGGGGTCAAGTGACTTGCCCAGGGTCACACAGATGGGAAGTGGCTGAGGCCGGGTTTGAACCTAGGACCTCCTGTCTCTAGGTCTGACTCTCACTCCACTGAGCTACCCAGCTGCCCCTATGACAAATACTTTTGTAAGAAAATTCCATCCAAAGATGAACAATCATTCCTAATTTATGTATTTTTGCAAAGTAGGATTCAAATCTTACATCTGATTAAAACAGAGAAAAATTAATGTCAAGAATCACTTTTTAAAAAAAAAATGTAATTTGAGGGGGCAGCTAGGTGGTTCGGTGGATAGAAAGCCAGGAGATTCTAGCTTCAGACACTTCCTATATTTGTGACCCTGAGTAAGTCACTTAACCTTCATTGACTAGCCCTTATCATTTTTCTAGGTTAGAACCAATACATAGTATTGATTTTAAGATGGAAGGTAAGCATTTAAAAATAAATAGAATATTTAAAGGGTATGTGCATATTTTTTAAATGCTTGTATACAACGGATTGCTAAATTTGGTTTGCTGCTCTTTGCTTTTGTTTGACTGATTAATCCATTCACATCTAAAATTGATTTTGGCTTTTGTATTTTTCTTCAATTGTTTTCTTTTATATGGGTTTCTATGATCTTCCTCTTTTCTAGTCAGTACTTTCTTCCTATGATTATGTCATTTGTATCACTTTGACACTAGTCTATTTCCACAGGCCCTTTTTAACTTCTCATTTCTATTTGTCTCATCTGAAGTCCTCTCATTTTGCTCAAAACATTAGTTTGAATATCTTTGTTTTCATTTATTTTACTTTATATCATCTTTTGGCCCTTTTCCTTTCATTAGTCACTTGCATTGCTTATTCAAAATCTTGCTTATAAATTCTTATTTTACTTTCTTTTATCATATCTTCTCCATTATTTTATTTCCTTTCCATTACATTCTGAATCTTTTTTTCTGACTTCTCCTTTATTATTTTTATGCCCTTCATTGAACAGGTAAAGCTTATGAAATATCATATTTGAGCTTCTTCATTCTTCTATTCCTCACCTACTGAACCTCACTTTTTGAATGTAAATTAATGATAGAATTAATGTTAGAAAGAAACAATGTTATATGGCATGAGTCATTCTATGTCTCAAATTGCTTGACCTGATCCTACTTCTTGCCCTTTCTATAATTGCTCTCCATCCCTAAGGCCATGTTATACTATCTCTCTCTTTTCCAATCTCCCCTCACCCCCAGTATCAACAACTCTTTTACCAATCTGGGTGCTGCTTATACTTGGGAATACACACACATACACACACACACACACACATGCACACGTGCACACACACAAACTCCTCCTGGGGATAGAATCCATCCACCAACTTTAAGTTTGAGCCTACTTTCCCCAGGATTAGGGGGAAATGTTTTTCTTAAGTGTTATTTTTGCTATGCCTTCTCAGTAAATATCCATTTCTGAAAGGTAATAGAATTTTATGAGTTGATTGATAATATGGATTTCTATGATATTAGAAATTGTTGTTCCTCATGGCTGCTCCTAAAACCTTATAGGCTATAGCAGTCAACTACTGTCCTAGAACCCATACTAAAAATGTAAGTGGGGACTGAGAGAGGGAGCTAAGATGGGGTGCTACTCAAATAATAGTAAAATAATATTACCTATGATGAAATTAGGTTTAAAAAGATAAAATGACAAATTAAGATATCAGGTGGTAAATAATTGAATAGGGAAGAAAATATAAATCTTACCAAAATATAATGAAGAAAAAGAGATTATATAATATACAAATAAGAAACATAATGACATCTCCCATGTTAACCTAACTGAATGTTTCTGAATTTTATTTGTTCCTTTTATATACATATATATCTTTTTTATATCTAAGGGGTCAAAATGTAAAAATTAATCAATGTTATCATCATTTTAATAAAATAATTAAGTTTTTTTGATGCTGGTGATGAATCTCAAACTTTGAAAGTTTATTTTAGTTAGATAACAGAATTAAAATTCCTACTTAATGTTGATGTTTTTGGTGACAGTTGCTCTCCTCATGCAGCATAGCAAAACATATTTCCCAAATAGCCACAATTAACCTTCTGAATTGGAAATGGTTCACAATTATCCACTTCAGTTAGCTTTGGTAAATGAAATAATCAAATCATCATTCAGTTTCTTGATGTAGTTGCAAAATTAATTGGAAAAAATGGAAATTCAAATATTATAAATCTTTTTTTTAATGTATGGTATGTGCTTTTAAAGTTGAACCTTATATCTACCGCTGAGTGATTAAGATTATTGGAAGCAATGAGTATAGATTTTGAGCAGAAAACAGCAAACAGATCCAGTCTTCCTGATTAGTGCTTTAAATGAATTTGATTTAAAATAAATCTACCATAAACATACCCATAGACACCCAGATAAATGCTGCTTAGTGAGAGTATTTGCAGATATGTGTACCACTGTCTACAACCCAACAACTGTGGATTATGGAGTGGTACAAAAGAGACATATTAAGTATGAAACACTCTAGGGAAAGAGAAGCATGGCACGATACATTGAACTAAGAAACAAATGTTGTTGTTCTTGTTGTTTTTACTTATTAGTCAATATCTTTAATCTTGTGTTCTTTATATCTCTCCAAAATGATCTATAATTATGGACCTCAGCTCTGATTTCTGATAGGTTTTCTTCAATTTCAGAGTTTTATATTGTTCTAATTCAGCTTTTCTTTTTTTTTTTTTAAGTGGAGCATAAGAGAGAGTTTTTTGTAGCCTTTGAAATTTATACAAATTGTGGAACTAAATTAACTCACTCCTAACTTGATGAATAAGCCTCTCTTACACCTACTCTGGAGTGGGGAAGATCTCTGGCATTTCGGCTTCTTCATGCTTACGTATTTCCCACCTTTCCTTCTGCTACTACCATAAACATGACCCCAAATGAACTCATTATCTTTCCTCAAAATCCTCTCCCCTTCTAAACTTCCCTACTACTGTCAAGGGCATCATTTTCTCTTTTATCCAGGCTTAAAACAAATGCTATGGGGAAGGGGCAGCTGGGTAGCTCAGTGGATTGAGAGCCAGGCCTAGAGACAGGAGGTCCTAGGTTCAAATCCGGCCTCAGACACTTCCCAGCTGTGTGACCCTGGGCAAGTCACTTGACCCCTATTGCCTACCCTTGCCAATCTTCCACCTATAAGTCAATACACAGAAGTTAAGGGTTTAAAAAACAACAACAACAAAAAAAAAAAAAACAAATGCTATCTCTCCTCCCTTTATTCTCTCTCTCTCACCCTCCCATATCCAATCTCTTCCCAGGTCCTGTCCATTGTAACATCTTGTGCCCTTTGTAACATGTCTCCTACATGTGCCCTTTCCTCCTATGACACTGCCACCCCTCTGATGCAGACCTTCTTTGCCTAATGACTAGAATATTATAATAGCCTACTTGTTGGACTGCCCACTTCATTTTTTTCTCTACTCCTGTCCATCCTCCCTCCATTTAGCTATCAAATCAATCTTTTTAAAGCTCAAATCTAGCCATGCCCTGCTCCTATTCAATAAATTCTAGTGACCCTGTTATCTTGAGGATCAAATATAAAATCCTCTGTTCAGCATTCAAAACCTTGCAAAGAAAGACTTGTGGCAGAGAGACCATCCATCAAGCTAGTGGAAACATGAAGTGATGATGGCCTGAAATAGGACTGTAGTAATGACAGAGGTGTGTGTGTGTGTGTGTGTGTGTGTGTTGTGTGTGTGTGTGTGTGTGTGTGACAATCTGAGAGATATTATGACAGTTAAGTGAGGGGCTTTGTTAACATATATAAGTCAAGGAAATGAGAAAGAATGTAGAGTAGAAATCACACGAGGTTTCAAAGATGGGTAAAAAGTAATTGGTGGCCTCAATACTGTAGTGAAGTTACAAAGAGTAACAGAGTCATGATTTAAAAATGGGTCTCCTGGCTTCAAATTCAGTGGTCTTTCCACTGTAACACACAGCCTGTTCTATTTGCCTCTTTCCCCATTCCCTAGTGTTGCTAATCTTGTGTGTGTGTGTGTGTGTGTGTGTGTGTGTGTGTTTGTGTGTGTGTGAATCATATGGTCCTCTGGCAGGACAATGAAGTTTACAGACCTCTTCTCAGTACAATATTTCAAAATGCCTAAAATAAAATGCATAAGATTACAAAGGAATAATTTATATTGAAATAGTTATTGATTTTTTAAAAGTACCTGATCACAGCTTAACTATTGTCCTACCTGGATTCTTCCTTTTCTTGCTCTGATAGTAATTGCCAGAATTCTGTATATTTGTGCCCCACCTTGGAAAGACTTCTCTTTTCTAGACCCCTAGGACTCTTGACACCTACTTGTTTCTCCAGACCTTCCTAAAGTTTTATTCCTTTCTGAGTCCCACCTGATGCTCCTAGATAAAGATAATGAGAAAGAAGAGGAGGAAAATAAAGGTAATTCACACCAAATTCTATGTTTTACAAAGTATTTTATATACATTATCATTTGATCTTTGCAGTAATATGAAGAATTAAATTCTAACATCCTTACTTTACTCATGAGGAAACTGAGGTGCAGAGACTTGAGGAGACTTTCCCCGAGTCACCCAACTAATTAGGTAACTGGTAGATTGTAGTGTCTTCCTAATTCGAAATCCAACACTCTATCCACTGCACCATGAAATTGATTAATTAAAATTTGATTTTCCCCCAGTCCTTGCTTGATTTTTAGTCCCTTCACCATCAATGCCACCTACTGATAATACGATTTTTTAACCAGATCTTAAATTGAAGCCCAGACTCTAAGTATGACCAGGTTTTCAAAAAGTGGGGCTGGTTCCAATAGATGCTGCTGAGGTTGAAAAAAAATAATATTCTGCTCCTTCCTTCTTCAAGCCCCAGATGGTAACAAACTCTTTCACTATCACAGATAATAGAGAGCTAGGGGCCATTTGAGAAACATGACAGAACTACTTGCATCATTTTTTCCCCTCACAAAGACATCAAGAAACTTGCATTGGAGAGCCTTGCCAAACATCTAGCTCATTTTGAGCCTTCGCTGAGAATTTTTTTTTTTTTTTGCTACCAACCATCCAGAAGGTCAGGAGGGAAAGGCACGATGATAAACTCACTTGTAAAATTGTTCTAACAAAGCATCTGTGAGCCACTGCTTGATCAAAATGACAGACATCAATCAGAATAATAACTTCAAATATGAGATTTTCAATTAGTGAGCGAACATAAATAAACGTGTCTGGAAAATCAGCATAAGGGATTTTAGAAGGCGACAGCTCATACATAACAAGAACCAGGGTGACAGCAGGAGAAAGGTGTACAATTCAGCAGACACAAAGCAACACCCCCAGAACCCAGAGCAAAGAAGAACCCAGAGAAATCGACCTCCTGATAAATAGGAGGACATATGCACACGCTATCGACTGAGTGATGTTGTTGGGCTCGTTCACCTTATTAGAGCTTTGCAAAGATGACTTGCTGCCATCTCAAGAAAAGGCAGGATGAAACGGCCCCTTCTGCTTAATGTGGTTTCTCAAATTCCCCTAACCAAAGGCAGCATTCGAGACGTTTTATCAAAAGAGAAAGTCTAAATGCAATCCAATAGCGGCAGGGGAAATTGGGTATGGGTGGGGGATGCTGTGAAGGAAGGTCAAGAATGTCAGGAGCTTGTACATAACCATTGAGTTTCGCTTTGCAGCTAAATAAATAATCCCAAGCTTTGTCTCCAATGTCTGACAGTCATCTGAAAAGTGATTAACACAAGCAAGACCCATATAACGTGGGCCCATCTTCACAAGTACACTCTTCAAGCATCAGGGAGATAGGCACTGCTTGGCTGGCCCCATACCTTGACACCCAGATCAGCTATTGTAATTAGAACAGAAAAATCTGTTTGTATGTATATCACACCTTTCCTCAGGAAGCCACCAAGGTCTTTTCAAACAATAACTCATTAGTCTTTACAATACCCCTGTGAAAGAATTGGGGATGTATGTGTTATTAGTGTTTTGCATTTCCATTGTGTGCTTGCCTACCCTGGGAGTCAAGAGGGGGAATTTGGATTGCTAGGTAGAAACCACCTTGAATTGATAAATAGAACCTGGGTTCTAGTGGAAAGAGGTCATTTTGACAGGGCAGGAATTGGATTATGGGCGAAACAAAAGGATTAGGGGAGATTTCCTATTTAATCCATGATTCAGGGAGAACAGGCAATGTATTACACTGCTGGATTAGAAATCAGACTTGATACCAATCCCATACTTATCATTTACTACTTTGGGAAGGTTGAACAAACTGACATTCTCTTGGCCTCAGTTTTCTCATATATAAAATGAGGGGGTTGAAGTGGATGACCTCTCAGAACCTCTATAGCTCTAAATCTAGGATTCTATCTTTTTCCCCCCTTTTCTCCTCCAGGATTCCCAAATCTTGAAGATCAACTTTACACCAGGAAGGCTGAATGAATAATTGAGATGAATGCCCAGGAAAGTGGAGGGTTAGCAAATTGACATTTTGTTATATTTATCAGGATATTTTCTATGAAATTAGGTTTTTATGGATAGAAGAGTAGAATTACCCAAATAATTATGAGGGAGACACTATTAAATTCTGCAGTGGCAGTAAAGAAAGTAATGGTACAGTTATGACTACTAATCTAGGTCTCAAGATACTGACTATAGATCTTTTTGTGCCAAGTTTCTTGATTTCCCTCTGCCAAAAGATAAAGTTTTCATGTTGTGGATGCCACAAGACAGAAAGCAAAACAAATTTAGTTGGTAGATCAATAGGCTGGTAGAGAGTTAAGATAAATAGATAGCCTGGTAGAGTTTTAAGATAGAGAGACAGATAACAAACAAAAAGAGAGATACAGAGACAGAAAGAGAGAAGAAAGTATGGTTTAGTATTTTCTAGACACTGTGCTAAATGCTGGTAATATCAATGCAAGTGTGGTGGGAGTTGGCATCACACGTGGTATGGAAGTGTCATTGTTTGTTTGGAAGAGAGGTAGAATTGACATCTCTAGACTCTTTCTCCCCATCCTTCTCTAAGGCAGACTAACTCCTGCTTCAAATGCCTGAAATTACACCAGAACCTGAAGAGATTCTTGAGTTTAAAGAGAATTGAAGAGGCTCCAACAAACCTCAGATCTCTCTGTTCTTGCCAAATCTGCCCTGCCTCTTCTGCAGATACAATGCATCCATCTTCACCAATAAGGAAATGGTTCAGTACCATTTGGGACAGGGGTTACTCAAGTAAAAAGAAAGGTAATCCCTTTTCTCAAAGAGCTTAGTGTCTACTGGGGGAAGATAATATTTAAAGGGAACTGATTAAGAAGTAGGGAAGTGGCAAAGAAGGTATAGAAGCACTCCTCAGTTGCTGACTGAACCAGTGTGGGTGAGAATAGTTGATTTGGGTATTTCCTCAGATGGAGGCTGAAGACAAATTCATCCATCAGAGGAGAAGACTTCAGAAGTCTAATGGATATTGCCAGTGTAACAAAACTACTGGAATTGAGGTCCATAAAGTTTCCAAAGGATCAATGGCCAAATGTTGAGTATGTTAGGGTTTCAAATGCTTGTTAACTTAAATGGTGGGGTTATACCTGTTTTATAATCATTTCAGAAGGGCAAAATAAAAAGAAAACTTATCATGGGGGACTTCCTCCCATTCTTGTATGAAACTTCTCACACTTTCAAATCAACCTCAAGGGTCAGGTACTCTGATGGCCACACCCACTCAAAACCATGGCCATGAGACCCTACTGAAATATCTATTTTACGAAGTAGTCAAAGGATACAACCATTTCAAATACCAGTAGAACAGTAATAAAATATTTCTCCCCACAAATCTGTGGCACACATGCATATGTAAAAACAGAAACACACATGTGCATTCAGTGGAGAAAGTGGATATCCAGAGGGATCCATTGTAGAGGGTATATATGGGATCAGGGTAAAAGTGTAGGTGACTTTTGGAGTTGTACACAGAGAGCATAGACAGAGGAACCTCTAATTAGAGAACAGATCTGGAGGGGTACATGGGCAAAGGACAAGTGTGTTCAGAGCTTGCATATTGAAGGACACATGTATAAGGAACATATATGGCTGGTGTATGTCTGCAGAATGATTTTTTTCTCTCCTGGGCAGTTTCATTGCTATTAGTCACTGTACTTCAGCTAAGTTTTCACCTGATTTGTTAACTTTTCCCCTTAAGAAGAAGAGTTATCTCTGTCATTTTTGTTTTAGCTTAGAGACCAGAGGATAAGATTTCACTCTCCAGGGCCCCCTACTTTTCATATTGCTTTCCTGCTGTTACACTTTTACTAGAAAACCTTTCCATGATAATGGCAATAAGGGAAGACTTACAACTCAAGCCCTGAGCCCTCATACTCAAGCAAGTCTCAACAAAAGCCAGATGGAGTGCCCCTAGGGTCAGATTAAGCCTATGCTTTAATTCATTTCGCTCTACAAGAAAAATGAATGTGCCAACCTGTTACCTGACATAGGTTTAGGAAATCTTCTTTAACTCCAGTCATTTTCTAATTGTCAACCTATCCTCCCATTTAAATTATTTCAGATGTCTTTACTGAAATAAAGTACAAAAGTCTGTATAGGGCTAAACCACCCAGGGCTTCTTTCCCTCCTCAAGATCATTTAGAGCTTTGCCATGCAAATGAATATTGTTAGAAAATATCAAGAAAAAGAATAATACCTAGTTCAATAAAACCTCACACATTAAAGTATACAGCCAGCAACAATTACAACAACAAAAAATTCCAGGAGTTGAATATCCTACAAATGATTTACATAAACCAACCTGTTTGGCCATTGTTATAGAACTAATACTGCAATTCATCTTAACTGTATTTGGATTGATTTGTCCCTGAATGTTTGTATGGTTTGTGTTTTGTCATCTTCAACCCCAACCCCACCTTATGTATAGGCATGACCAAAAGACAAATTCTTCTGGGTTTTTGTCTTAGAAGAGGAGAAAAATCTATCTCCTAGTGGTATGCTAATTATAATGGCCTGAATTTTAGGGACAGCTTAATCTTATAGGAGTCTTCTTTGAGATACCTACAGACTAGATGCATTGATTGTTGTTTGTTTGTTTTGGGGGGGGGAAATAGTGCTTGAGGGAAACTATATGTTGTAGTTTTTGTTTTTGAAAATATGGTTAACTCACCTAAAGGATACTAGGCCTTACTTTCTTAGGGAAAACTAGCATCTAGAGGCATAGATGCCCTAAACCAGTGATGATGAACCTATGGCATGAGTGCCAAAGATGGCACGCAGCATGCTCTCTGTGGGCATGCAGTCACCCCACTCCCCCCAGAGCTCATTACTAGAAAGGCAGAGGGACTCAGGTGGAGCTGTATCCTTCCTCTCTCCATGTGCCTGATGACATTTTTTCACATCCCCAGCCTTCTTCCCAGCAGCCCAATAGGAGCTCTCAGGGGATAAGGTGGGCAGCTCATAAGAGGCAGAGCTGGAGGGGAGCAGAGCACTCAGGCTACTCCCCACCCCCTCTCTACACTCGCTTAAGACACTTCTCACTTCACCTGCCCCTCTGCCCAGCAGCCCAATGGGAACACTTTCTCCCTCTCTTGTGTGGGTTAAGGGGAGATGTGCCCAGGACTCAGTGTAGGGAAGGGGCACTACACTTGGTCTGAGGGTAGGGGTGAGTCCTGGTACTCCATCTCTAAAAGGTTCACCATCTCTGCTCTAAACTTTAAGCTTTTCAGGCATAGCAGGAATTGTATAAATTTCCCTGGAATTAACAAAATTACTCACAAAGTGCTATTAAAAGGCTTTATCCCTTTGTTAATTGTATGTGCTTATGCTGCTTCTGTTTTCAACAATAAGTCTGCCAATCAACTAGCATTGGAACTGTGTGGAATATGGGGCCATATCATACTTATCTCCTGAGCAATACTCATAAATGTAGTTAAAATACCTGAATTTTCTGGACAGATAATTCCAAGCTTGTAAGCATGCTGACTAATTTATTAATGGAAATTTTATTTATAGGCAAGAAATCAAGGACTTTAATAGATTCTAAGCTTAGCATACACTTCTTTTATGATTCAGAGATCCTTAGATATTCTAGGTTTTCTCCAAACTCAGGACCTAGTCATTGTATTAGGAAATGCTAACCCCTGGGAAAATTAAACACTTTAGTGTTGTTCCCAGGACTTATTTGCCTGTCTTCTTTCTGGACCAGTCTACATGGTTCATAGTACCAATAAAAAACATAAGTCCAAGCTATTCTTCTGCTCATGAATCTCTGTTGTGATACTTATTCTTCAACTTTGGGGATGTGAAGTGAGTTTATTCAAAAGGCCCTATTTTCAGATCTGAACAAAGTTAAAAATCTGTCTCTTATTTTTCATATTATTTCTATAGATTTGAATACATCTTAATATAATGTCTGATGCAACTCTGAGTCTATGTACTAGTGGACCAATATCCATTTAAAAGCTAAGTGCAAGAATGCCTGCCCTTTGATCCAGCCGTACCATTGTTGGGTTTGTACCCCAAAGAGATCATAGATAAACAGACGTATGAAAATATTTATAGCTGCGCTTTTTGTGGTGTCAAAAAACTGGAAAATGAGGGTATGTCCTTCAATTGGGGAATGGCTGAACAAACTGTGGTATATGCTGGTGATGGAATACTATTGTGCTCAAAGGAATAATAAACTGGAGAAGTTCCAGGTGAACTGGAAAGACCTCCAGGAACTGATGCAGAGTGAAAGGAGCAGAGCCAGAAGAACATTGTACACAGAGACTGATATACTGTGGTAAAATCGAATGTAATGGACCTCTGTACCAGCAGCAATGCAATGACCCAGGACAATTCTGAGGGATTTATGGTAAAGATGCTACCCACATTCAGAGGAAGGACTGCAGGAGAGGAAACATAAAAAAAAAACAACTGCTTGAATGCATGGGTTGAGGCAGACATGATTGGGGATGTGGACTCGAAACTACCACACCAATGCAACTACCAACAATTTGGAAATAGGTCTTGATCAATGACACATGTTAAAACTAGTGGAAATGTGCATCGGCCATGGGTGGGGGGAATGCGGTGGGTGAAGGAGAAAGTAGAAGCATGAATCATGTAACCATGTTAAAAATGAATATTAATAAATGGTTAAAAAAAAGTTCAAGGGTCAGTTCAACTCTAACACTGAGGAAGAGGTTTCAACTCCATTATCCTTAATGTTACTACAACTTTGAATCAGTAAACTAAAGTTAGTGCTGAAACCAAGAGGATATCTATGGAATAGCAAAGACCAAATTCAAGGGGAATACTTTGCCTAGGAAATAATAAAGGTAGGAAAGTGTTTGTCCAACTTCTTTTGGTACTTATTTGGGCATAACTGGTTTGTATATGTGCAAGTATATATGATATATACATATTTACATGTTATTTAAAAAGAGTTGTGATTTTATTCATATGGGAGTCTTTTCACTGAACAGAGATTTTAATGTATCTGCACATTATAGATTTTTTTAATTACTGTGGCCAAAAACTTCATCCCTTCAGACCAACTATTTAGTCAACTCCTCTTTGCACTTCAGTGTGCTGATAATTTGGAAATATTTTATTGTTAAGGCCTAGCTCAAAGTCTGTTTAATTTTTTAGGACTTCCTAGAAATACTTAGCAGAAGATTTACTGCACACCAGAATTCTATGGAAGGGATGGCTACTAATGTACAGATTAAAAAAGATAATCTCTGAGGTCCCTTTTAATTCTGAAATTTTGTGATTCTATGAATAGAGGTTATTTTCATACTCATGAGGTTTAAATACTAAAAGAATTATTCTGGTAATTGTCATGGTATTCACTATATTTGTCTTCCTCCCAAAGGCCTATGACAATTGTATTTATTATATATGTTGATCTATCTATTTGCAGAGAAGAAGGAAGAGTTACAGCATTTCTCACTATACTCTAAGTTATTAGAAGGGATAGGAATATAAGTTAGAAGAAATAATCTATGAATGAAATAAAGGAAACAATCCATAAAGGAAATTTAATAAGAGTAAGATTCTTAGGAGATAAATGGGTATCAAAACTAGTTTCAATTGTTTTGATAAATGGAAGAACATGATACAAAGGAGAATGTTAGAAGAGAAACTTTGAACTTCTTTACAATAGGAATGGGGAAGGTGGTCTCTACCCATTCTCTCATGGAGGGAGAAACTACATTGTCTGAAAAAAAGTATTTTATGATCTTCCTCAGAATTTGAATTAAATGGTGCTAGACTACATAAGGAATACAGAATCTATAAGGAAGAGACAGGAATGGTGGTTGGTGACTGTCAGTGAAGGGGTAGGAAATCAGTTATATGCAGATTACTAGCACTCTTTTCTCATTTCTTGTGAATGTTACTCCATCTTTTTCTCAGGGCTTATTTGTCTGCCTCAGCAAACCAACTATTTCTTCAACCATGTCTTGATTACTACCAATTCTTTACTTTCAATATTTAACTTTTTTTCCACAATAGCTTCAAATGTGAAAAGCTGGAAAATTCTATCTGTATCACCCCTTTCCCTAAATCCCAATTCCTTATTTGGAGATTGAGTTATGGTAAATATATTTTTTAAGGTTTCCTTTAAAGTAGTGGTATTATTCATTCTCATGTGAGTCAAGAGGAATGCACCTTTGTTTTACTTCAGAAATTTCTATACACCATATAAGATATCCACTCTAGGAAAATAACACAGTTCCCAATTAATCCCAATTAGAAATGTCAAGGATATGTCTTAACATGATCATAAGGACATTAAAATAAAATCTGAAGGAGAAAGAGAAAACACACTTGGCTAAATAGATATCAGATTTTATGCTTATCAAATATGTAACATACAACTGGGAGGGACTGCAAACATTTTGTATGACAAAATCCTGAAATACTTCTAAAAGACTGCATATGATATGATGAAGCTTAATAGCAATAGCTACAAAGTCTATGGTTAGGTTCAAAGAATCAACATCACAAGTATGAGATAGTTGAGTTATGGCTCTATTTCACAAATAGAATGTTCCAAAATTATTATTCCAAAAAATATTCTAAAATAATTATTTTAGAAAAAAAATCAGGGGAAACGTATTAGTAAATGGCAAGCTCAAAGTGATTCAAAATTTGGTACAGTATCCAGAAAGGTGAATTCAATCTTGGGCATCATGAAGAGGAATAGAAAATCTAAGACTAGGGAAGTAGTAGTCCTGATGTATTCTGCTCTGATCAGATGACGTAGAAAGACTTGTGTTCATTCCTCCATGTCACATTTTAGGAAAGATTTAGATCAAATAAAATATATAAGCTGCTTTACAAAAAATATATATTTAAATGCCAAGTTTTCTTAGTTTAAGATAGAGAATCCTTAGGAGAGCAACAAGGTCTGTTTAGGGACAAAAAAATCATGCTACAGGAAAGAGCACTAGAACTAGATCACACTAAAGAAAAAAAGTTCTTAGTAATGATAGGGAAGCTCTTTGTTTGGGTTTCTTGAATGGTGAGGGAGAGTCTCAACTCTTGGTGGGTATGACTAGAAATTGAAAGTCACAACAAAATATGAGTAACCAAACTGAATAGTGCTAGATAAGTTCACCTGGTAGCAGCTTTGGCTAGCTAGGATGGCAATTTGACTTGTCCAGCTTTGTCAGCCTATCAGTAGTATTCTGTAATATTTGAATGCATCATTGGAATACAGTCTGTCCCTTTAGGACAGTTGGTCTGGAAAATCCCTTGTTACCTATTGGACGCAACATTTGTAGAGTCCTGTGAAGCTTGACTACTGCAGGATTCTAAGCAATTTGGTGGTAGTTGAATCAGGTTTTGCTATGTAGTATGGAGAAGAATGGAAATAGTTCATTCCAGTTGAGTGATATTTAGGATTTATCCTACAGTAGAATGGAGAGGAGAGGGGAGGAGAGGGTACAGTTAAGCCCCAATGCAAATAATGAAACCCTATGAATCTCCCTGAAGTGATCTCACTACATATTTTAATTGAGCTGGTATCAATTGTCAATTTTGTATAATTATAACTTTGAATAGCAACAATTCAGAAACTCAACCACTTCAGGGGATTCATTATTTGCATTAATAAGGGACCTAGCTGTAATTCAATATATTCATAAACAAGGCATTTTTTTGTTCTGTTTTGTTTTTGTTTCTCCCTCCAAAATAGGAAAATGAAATCTTCCTTCAAGTATTTTAAAGGCTATCCCATAAAAGAAGGGTTGGCACCAGGGAGAAAAATTGGAAGCAAAATGTAGAACTTGTAGAAATTTTAACTTGTAATGAAAAACTAGCTAACAATCTGAATTATGCATAAAATAGAGGAGATTGTCTCATAGCATAGAGAATATTCAAGCAATGCCTGGCTGACCACTTGCCTAGGATTTTGTTGAGGGTATTCTTTGCCAGGGAAGGACTGACCCAGATGGCTTCTAAGTTCTCTTCTCCCTCAAAGATGCTGTGATCCTGTCAGGGAAATAGATATGTGAGGGAAACATGTCTTAGAAAGGACAATAGGGACTTGTAATTAATTCTAAGGAGAAAATAATGAGAACAAGATTTAAGAAAATACAGCCCTGGAAGTATCAAATTCTTTAAATAAATCAAATGTTGTAGAAGAGGAAGAGGTGGTCCTTTCCAGTGGAGAAGGGGGTCAGCCCCTCCAAGGAAATGGGAAAGGCAGGAACCGAAGGACAAAAGCCTAGATTTACTATAGCTATTTAGGAATAAAAAACAGCCAGAGATGAGCCAAAGTCCAGTGCAATGAGAAAGACAGAGGATTTTCTGTCAGGTGTAGCAATGACTTTGATCAGAAAGCTCCCAATAGTATTTGAGAAGAGTTTAAGGTTCAATTCTCAAGAATAGGTCTTTGAGAAAGGCTTGTGCTGAACCTGACTTTGACAAGAGGGATTACTAAATGTCAGAAGCCATAGACAATTGTCTCCCCTTAGTTTGCCAGTGTCTGCCATGCCCCCTCCCTTCCTTTTTACCTTGTAAGCTTCATATCGATATGTTTTGCTTTTATTTCCAAATGTATCCCTCTCACCTCTCCTACCTAGAGAGCCACACCTTGAGAAATAGAAGAAACACAAAGAATAATAATAGAGAGAAAAAGGGAGTTCAGCAAGACTTAACAACATATCAATTGCCTGGCAACAGATACAATCATGTTCCACATAGTTTCCTATTTTTATAAAGGAGGAAGGGAAGTGAATCTTTTCATCTCTACTATACCACCACTACTTTTGTCCTTTTGACCAGGAAGCAAAATTATATTTAGGGAGCAATTGGGAATTGCTAACAATATCTCTATGATATGGTGACAAAAAATGCCTTTATTGACTCTCAATTCTTTATGGTCCAGTTATTCTCCACTGCCATCTTGTTGTAGGCCATTGACTGGAACTGAAGTTTATTTAGGTACTTAGTGCTTTCCTATATGTGCTTTCAGACTTCATCAGGACATTCATAACTAATAGAGAAACTGATTTTTCTCACTTGCTATGCATTTGGAGGGCAGACATTGCTTTGGTTTTGGTCTCTGAATGCCCAGCGTTTAGCACGGTGCTTGGCACAAATATTCAAAACTTCATAAATATCTGTCGAATTTAAAAGGTCTTTCCTCTCTCTAATATTTAATTCAGAATTCAGTCCTCCAATTAAAGGAATGTTTCTTTAGTTACCTCGAGCATCCAGAATGGAACTGGGTTCTATGGATTGTAGAATCATAGCATTGTAATAGGAAATGGTCAAAAGTTATCCTTTCAACTCTGAAGAAAATGAAGTCCAAAAGAGTGAGGGGACTTGTCTAAGGTCATAGGATAGTAAATGGCAAAGTAGAAATCTGAATCTAGGTCCTCTGATACCAAATCCAGAATTACATTAAGACAAAAATTGTCTCCTCTTAGAAAGCTTAAAGTCTCAAGAGGGAGTAAAAGGTACACAAGAAAGAGTTGCATCACCTTAAGGAATAGGATAGGATATAGCTTGACTGAAACTACTGAAAATGGCTTTGCATACAACTTCAGTAGACATTTTCAGCTAACTGAATTGAAATGCAATCCTTTTTTTTTCCCTACCCATCTCTGCTGAGTTTTCTCTCCCTTGAATATAGACGGACCACGTTTGCTTCTGTGACCCACATGTGCAACTCCTATTAATTTCAGATAACAACCACCACTACAGCAATGAGGGTGAATTTAATTTAAAAAGCACAGTCCTGATCTGCTTCTTGCTGAACTGAACTTGGAATTATTTGTGACTCTGATTTAGCATTCTTTCTGGGGGAAGGGTCACATTATTTAATACTAATAGTCTTCCAGAAAGTCTCATTACTGTGAACAACAATTTTTATTACTTCAACTTTTGCAAACTTTTTTTCAGTCTGAAGGAGTCGTGCCTCCTCCTTTCTCCACCAATCACACATAGACTTCTTCATTCTCCTTTGCCAGGCCAGAGTTTCCTTCCATCCCTCAAGATCCCTTTTCTATAGATTCAGGCATCCCTTTTCCCTCTTTCCTTCTCATGTATACCTTTCTCCAGGAATCTTTCTGTTCAACACTCCTGACAACAACCTGTCTGCAGATGCACCAGCAGCTGCTCGAGCTGAAAAATGGGCTTGTCTGTCTCGTGGGGGCTGTGTTTTCTGGCATATGCATGCCTCCTACTGTCTCTTTGGTTTTAAAGCAATTTTCAGCACACCTGCTTGCTTGAACTTTACTGACAAGCCCTCTTAAGAGTTCACAGGAGGAAAAAAAAATTAGTTTCCTAGGCACATCCTTGTAATTCTAAATTTCACTTTAAATCTCCTGGTAAAGTATTTACCTCAGTGTATGGAGAGGCAATCTATGTTGAGGCAGCTCCACTGCCTCGGGCCAGGATCTCATCAGATCTCATATCACAAAAGACAGGGAAAGGGATGATCCATTAACACAATAGCTGTCCTGTTCCCTCTGCCAGAATTGTTCCTTATTGTGTTGTTTGTGAGTGTGCATTTCTGTTACTACTGTGTCCATTGTAGCTATAAACACCACCCAAGATGAGGTTTTCCTAGAAACAGCATGTCTCATGCAAAGCAAGATCTCTTGATCTTGAGGGAATAGATTCTCCCACCCTTGCGTTTCCCTGCAATAAAACTTAAATTCACTTCTTAGAAACATCAACTGATTTGTCTTTCTGTTTTCTTTGTTTTAGACTAAGGAAGTCTTCTATCCATTCAGGATTCTTACCTCCCCTTATGTAGTGGGTGATTTTGTTTTTCCTTCATCTTCAATCAACACAGGTTTTGACTGCTCCTTTGGAACAAAATGGGAAACTAGATCAATTTTGTCAAACAATTCGGTGAATTTGATTGAAGTGGATTGTGAATCTAGTAACAAACAATTATATAAAAGAAACAACAAAATAACCAGGAAACAAGGGCTCCCCTGCTTACTTATGGTAAGTGTGGTCTCTGCATGTCATTCGCATAGGAATAAGAAAAGGACTGTACCTGTGATTTCACTGGTATAGGGAAGTCCTAGGGAGAGCTGCTCCCTTTATTACACAGCTTTCTATCTTAAAGAGGAGCCCAGGCTGCTGAGATGTTAAATGGTTTGTCTGGTGTTATAGATCAAGAAAGACCCAAAGGCAAGGCTTGAACTCATGCCTACCTTGAAATCATCCAAGGCTTGAACTCATGGTCTTATATCTAAGTCCAACTTTGTAGGTTCACTAGTTTTCCCATTCGAGAATCAATTCTCTTAGAACTGAATATGTACAAAGGGGAAAAAAAAACCTCAACACTTCCAGGGTCAGTTATCAAATTCAGCTCATTTTCATGACGCGTTTTTATGCCTCTATTTGTTTTGATTTTCATTTCCTTATACTCATCAGTTTTAGACTTCTGAATATCTATTTGGATGTTGGAACCTAGGGCCTTCCTATATCCACTTCTTCTATCCCTTACTGTCCAATGTACTATGGCCTAGAGTTTGTCATAACTAAACTGCTTATCTGAATACTAGATTTAAAGAAATGTTTTTTTTTTCCTAAATCTGACTCAATACCTTCTTTGGATCATGGCCATCTAAAAGGTTTCTTCCCTCCTGACTCCTACCTGAAAAATAGATATGTTGGCTTTCTATAGACCTATCTAACAAACTCTCATTAAGAATTGATTTCCATTTGGTGCTCTAAGACCATAAGAAGAATATATGGAAATTTCAGTTTCTTTAATAATAGCTCATATTTTCATAGTGGTTTAAAGGCTACAGAGTTGTTTTCCCACCACAATAACTTTAATTTCAAGGTAAATAATGCAATATTATTATCCCCATTTTATAAGTGAAACAATTGAAATTCAAGAAGGCTTAGTGACTTGCTATGTGTCACATATTAGTAAATATCAGAATTAGCATTCAAATCCTTATACTCCGACATCAGATGCAGGGTTTTTTACATTATACCACAATTCTTTCCTCCTTTTTTATGACCTATAATGTAATGAATTGAGCTTATTCATGCTCCTTCATTCCTAAAAGAGGAATGCCAGAGGTTTGTGGTTGTCTAACCAAACTGCCAAGAAATGTAGGCATCATTTATACAGTGTTTCTGAGTTCCTGCAAGGAAATCTTCATTTTCAGGTTTACAGTGAGTACTCTCATTACTTCCTGAGATAGTCCATTCATTTCTTGATTGGTTGTCTTTATTGTTTACTTATGTTGAGACATGGTCTGTCCTATAGTAAATTTAATTTCTTGGTCTTTGTTCTGCCATCTGGATTCAGGTAGTTAGTTATATATTCTTTGAGTCACTGAATCTTAGAGCTCAGGGGGTAACAATCATTTATTATGCTCTTTATATGATTCATAAATATCTTCTATAATGGGGGTTATTAATCTGGGATTCATAGACACTCAAAGGGGTTAATGAATAAGGCCTCTGAACTGAATCTTTTAGTATTTTGATAACTATTTGAATATAATTGATTCCTTTATAATCTTGTGAATTTTATTTTATGTTTTTTAAGAATATTATTTTAGAAGTCCATAGGCTCCATAAGAACACTGAAGGGGTCCATGACAGAAAAGACAAAATATCTTCATACCATTTCTAATAGGTGATGTAAGTTAAGTTTTGCATTTAGTCTCTTCTTGAATTTATCCAGTCAGAGAGAAAACACTTCATCATAAAACAATATTTAATTTAGGAGAAATGTTTTATTAAATTGATCCAAATCTTCTTGTTTCTAACTTTCATTTTTTAGTGTTAGTCATACCTGATCCCAAACCTTCCTGTTCCTATCAAGGATACTGCCGTTGTCCTAGATAACTAGATTCACAGTCTCAATTTCAGCATCAACTCTTTACTCCCACTTATCTCACATATCCTAACTTCTGTTAAATCTAATAATTTCTATCTTCACAACATTTCTTGTGGAGGTCCCCTTTTCTCTCCTCACATAGTTATTACACTAGTCTAAGTCTTTACTACCCCATTCCCTAGAGACTATTACAGTAACTTCCTAACTGGTACCTCAGTCTCTTGTCTCTGTCCTTTCCAATATATTCTACATTCAGCTATGAAGGCTGTTTTTCCAAATATAGGTTTAACCACATCTGCTCTATTGTCACCATCCTAAATAAATTCCAATGACTCCTTATTACCTCTATGATTAAATATGAAACTTCTGTTTGGTCTTTAATGCTCTTCATATGGTCTTAATTCCTTCATACCATCCCAATCTTCCTATGCTTCACTCCCATCCATACACCTCACTATGTAGTTATATATGCCTACTTGATATTCCTAGAACAAGGCATTCTATCTCCTGGTCCATCTTTATGCTTCTACATTGGTTGTCCCTCATGCCTCAAATGTTTTGCACCCTTATTTCTCTCTCTCTCTCTCTCTCTCTCTCTCTCTCTCTCTCTCTCTCTCTCTCTCTCTCTCTCTCTCTCTCTCAGACTCCCTGTCTTCCTTTAAGGTTCAACTCAAATCCTACCTTCTACAGGAAGTCTTTCCTACACTCCCTCACTCCCTCAGAAGTAACTTCTTACTGAGATTGCTTTCCATCTTGGCTATATGGGGTGTTCATGAAACATTAGCATCTATGTTCAGAGAGTTTGCTGAGTCCTTTCCAGGGCTGCTTCCTTTTTTCTTTCTTTCTTTTCTTTCTTTTCTTTTTTTTTTTTTTTGGTGCCTGCCTGTCAGTCAGCTCTTACCTGAGACTCCAAGAAGCATTAGCATGCACAATGACCACACCCTGATAAAATATCACAGAAGTGGGCTAAATTAGGTTGAGGGTAATTGACAGGATTCAACCCATTGGTGAGTTAGATGTTTGTTTATCCCAGGTATGTGAAGACTTTCCCCAGCAGAAGACATTAATGAAAATAATCTGTTCCAGAGGACATGGAGGTGCTATGAGCTGGCATTATAGAACGCTTAGAGTTTGGTTAGATATCAAAAAAGCCAAGGTCATCTACTGCATCCTAAGCTATTGTTAGTCATCTTGACTTTTTTCTTGGCACTGGATTTCAGTGACTCTGGAAGAGAAAGTAAGACTGATGACTTTGTATAACTCTGCCTCACTTAAATCCAATTTATGCTTGAGTCAAAAGACATCACTAGTGAGATAATTTTTGGTCCTCTTTCAGGATGAAGCCCGACAACTAAACAATTAAGGAATCAACCAATCTTCCTTCTATAACATTACATCTCCTCCATTAAAAAAATGAGTAATTTGAGGACAAAGAGGGTTTTTTAACCTTTCTTTGTATCATTAACATTTGGCATAGCATCTGACCCATAAAAGGAGATTAATAAATATTTGGTTACTGTTGACTTATTGACACTGGAATCTCATAAAGGAGATGAAAGACTTTTCCTACATGATAATCTCTCATACAGTGAAAATAGTGATCATAATTCTCTTCCCTTCCCTCAGATTTTAGATGAAACATTTCCAGTTCCAGTAGAAGTTCTTTTTATGACATAGTTTGCAGACATTTCACCCTGCTGGTCATTCTCCAGTTTATCAATATTCTTTCTAAAATGGGGTCCTTTGGGCTGAGAACAATATCCTTAGTGTGCTGAACAGGGAAGCTATTCCTTTTCTTCTATTTAGACAGTCTAAGATTAACCATGCCAACATCTGATAGTGAATATTAAATATTGAACACAGTGTTCTTCCTATTTTGTTTTTCTATAATGGACATGACACAGCAAGACAATAAAAATGAGCATTTTTTGTTATGCCTCTTTGAATAAATGTTCTCTCTGATAGATGTTTCTATCTTAGTGCCACCTAAATACTCTTCCAACTATAATGATGAAAGGCTCCAAGATCTACAAAGTCTTTTTTTGTGTTTTCTCCCCTGTGTCCTTACTCCTCATCCTCTTTTTGACACTTCCCTTCTGTTTATCCCAGTCCAGATTAGTTTTCTTTTTTAGAATGGCAGGCTGAATTAGAAATATAGGAGTAGGATATATCAGCATCTTGGAAGTGAGAAAGTGGCTACCTTTTAGGAAAATAAATGAACTTGCCTTCAAATAGCATTGATCTGATGAGATTCCAAATCATTCAGCATCACATTTTATAAAATATTACAACTCCCAAATGAAATTATTAATTTATTTGGCTAGTTGTAATACTTCCATGATGGATAATTAGAACCCATTCCTCTTTTAATGAATAAGTTTTGGCACTGGGCTATTTCCATGGTTCTTATTCCAAACTCCAGAAACGACTAACCCTATAACTCAGTGATGGGCAAACTTTTAAAGAGGGGGGCCAAAGGAAAGGAAATGGTCATCTGTCAGATTGTTTCTAAGGCGACTCTTTTGAAGGTTCATTGTATTGTGTCCTACTCATTGTATTTTTCAGATTAGGAGTAATGTCGCTGGGCTGGATAGAACATTTCAGGGGGCTGCATCTGGCCTACAGGCCGTGGTTTGCCCATCACTGCATAATCTTAACTCAGTCACTTAATCTATTTCATGTTTCATTGTCCTCATTTGTAAAAAGGACAATACTATATATTCTAATCCTGTGATGGCAGTATTATGAGGATTTTGTCATATAATTCAAGACAGCATGATTTAAAAACAAAAAAAAATCCTTTATCATGGGACCTTCACTATGAGATCAAGGAGCAAGTCATCTCTTTATCACAATGGATTTTAATTGGCAACTTTGAAAAGTAGCCTGTTTTTTTCCTGAGTATAACCTTAATCTTAACATATAGATTTTTCATTTTTATAAATTAATTTTCTCATTCTGAGATTAGCAAACTCTAAATGAGTTGGGTATTTTTATAATCAAAGGAGAAGATAAAAATCAGAACCTATGAGAAATAGTGCATCTGTTATATACATCTTACTTTTTGTTTTATGCAAATGTTAAATTCTACACCTTACTTTTAAAACTGTCTTGCTTGTCTGTGTTTCCTTCTGGATTTTCTTATGCTCTCTTATTTCATTTTTTATTTTTTATTTTTTAAAATATTGTCAGAATATTTTGAAAAAGTATAATATTATATACAAATTTAGTCTTCATGCAACAAATATTTATTGATGGATTACTATGTTCAAGGAGTGACATTAAACAAGGGTTATCCTATTTATTTATCAATTCAATTCAACTCCCTATAATTCTTTTTTATACTCTGGGCAATGGGTAATGCTAGATACTGGGAACTGAAAATTGATATAAGATCTTGCCATCAAGGAGTGTATATTTTTTCCATTAAAGATATATACTAATAAGTTCTATATTCTTAAGTATATGAAATAAGTATAAAGGAAGGAAATGCTATGAGAACTTTGAACTGGTATATCAAGGAAGATTTAATAAAAGAGGTGGTTCTTGATGACCATGAAGGAAGAAAATAATTTCAGTAGGTGCACATTACTGTTACACAGTACATGCTCAATAAATACCTGCTGACTTATTGACTGACTACTGTGGTATAAGGTGAATTGAAAGAGGAAGAGGTCCATTCCAGGCATAGAGAATATGAGCTGGAAAGAAGATAAAAGATAAAAGAAAAAGTAGGGTGAAAATTCTAGTTTGACTGGCATATATTATATGTGAGGGAGCCTAGTAAGAGATCAAATGCATAAGTAAGTTGGAGCCACATTGTGGAATGACCATGTATCTTAGAATAAGGAGTCGTATATAGTACTCTATGAAATGAGGATCATTAAAGTTCTGTGAAATTGGGGAATGGTGTGTGATCAGGCTATATTGGCTGAGAGAGGTAAGAGAGTCAGAATACATTGCCAGGCGGCTATTATAATGAACCGGGTGAGAAAGGCTGAAAGTCTGTACTAAGGTGTTACTTGGTTTTATTATGTAGAAAGAAGGGGATTCCTTTGAGAAGCTCTGGAAGTAGTGGATTTGATGTGGAGAGTGGGAGAAATGGAAAAGTAAAAGATGGTTCTAACACAATGCTGATAATCACCAAAGTATGGTATGTACTCTTTCTTGTAATATTATTCCTCTTTCCTGCAATGACTTTGAGTACATCTGATAATTATAATAGCTAGCATTTATATAGTAGTGACTATGTTCCAGGTATTGCACAAAATACTTTTAAAAATATCATTATATTTGATCCTCACTACAATCTTTGGAGTGGGGTGATATTATTATACCTGTTTTCAGTTGACACAACTGAGACAGAGTTTAAGTCTCATCAATGTCACAGATGTAGTAACTATCTGGGATCAGATTTGGTCTCTAATCTTCTTGACTTTTGACTCAGCCCTCTATCTAATTATGCCACCTAGCTGTACATCTAAATATATTTAGCATATTTAGCATGGACCAGTTTGAATAGCTATAGATATCCTAGGTAGTGTCTAGGAAAGATATTGTTTTATCTAGTTATGCAAAGAAATGTGCTCCTGAAAAGCTAGATGAGTTAAACATTTAAGAAGAGTTTATTTTAAGTGATGTGGGAAATATTTCTTTTTAAAGGTATTATTATGATATGCAAGAGCTTTTGTAAATTGAAGAAACCTTGTTTAACATAAATACTTTGAGATAAGCATGGGAGGATTTTTCAGACAGATGCCACCAGGTCCTTGGAGGCAGCTTGAGACTGAGGTATCTCTTCATTTGGCTAATAACCCAAAGACCAGTAACCAGCTGTCCAGTTGGTTCCTGGAAATCCAGGCCCCTCTCCAAGAGTATTCAGAAAATTCTAAGAATGTGAAAGCAACAGCTGCCACTATTGGCAGTCCCCTGGAATATAGGTGTGCAGAGTGAAGCTTATTTTCCTCATCTGTAAAATCAGTGAATACCTGCCCTAACTATATTCATAGCATTGTTATGGGTAACAAATAAAATGTTAGATGTGGGGTTTTTTTAAAGCATAATGTGCTCTGCAAATGAGAGGTATTAGCCTTAGCATCTCTTCTGATTTCAAAAGACTATCTGGTCACATCCACTAAGATATGTTTAAAGAGGCAAAGCTAGCCTTTGGCACACTTGTCACTATCTTTTTCAGTCCTCTCTTCCCCATTCCTAGTTCCTTGACACCTGGATCAAGTCTTCCCTCCCATCAAGTGCCTCTCTTGCAATTATCATTATTCTTAACTAAGAGATTGTGGTGATAGATGTTTTAGATGATATTACCTCCTCCAGGAGAGTTTACATTACTTAAGGGTAGTGATGGTGAAACTTTTAGAGACAGAGTGCCCAAACTGCAACCCTCACATGGCATGTGAGCCTTCCCTTACCCCAAACAGGAGAGGGAGGAAGCACTCCCATTGAAGTGCTGGGCAGAGTGGCAGGTGATGAAAGAAATGTCCTCAAGGTATATATGGAGAAGGAGAGGGGAGCAGGACCCTTCTGTATGCATGCCATAGGTTTGTCAACATGGCTTTAGGGAATCCCTGAGGGTAGTTAGATGATTAAGTAAATATAGATCTTGGATTGGAGTCAGAAAAACTCACTTCCTGAGTTCAAATCTGGGCTGAGACACATTTGCTGTGTGACCTTGGGCAAGTCACTTAACTGTGCTTGCCTCATGTTCCTCATATATAAAATGAGGAAAATGCACTCCAGTATCTTTATCTAAAAAACCCACATGGGGTCAGAAAGAATCAGACATGAATAAACAATAATAACAACAGCAAAAGACCCTATATAATGGGAGACTCTTAATGATACCAAAGGAATGAGTTTCTTTTGGTGAAATTTTAGACTTTGTCTCTAATGACAAAGGAAATAATTAGAAGAAATGGAATATAGCCAATTTCCCCATGTTGATATGTGCAATGGAGGCAATAATGGCTATAGTACAGTCCTTACAAGTTGTTCTAAAGATTAAAATATTTGATGTGTATAGCATGCTTTTCAAACATTGGAGAACTGTGTGGGTTAGTTTTTTTATTAATAATAGTAATAATAATAATATTAAGTGACATCATCATTACTTTCTCCTATACCCATATAAGAGAGAAAGAATGGAATAACTGACAGGAATGTACCTCAGGGGACCAGTTAGGTAGCAGTTGATAGAGTTCAAGTCCTGGAGTCAGGAGGACCTGGGTTTGAAACTATCCTCAGACATGATATGGTTGTATGGCCCTGGGCAAGGCATTTAACCTTGATTGCCAATGCTTTGCACTCTTCTGTCTTAGAAATGATATTAAGACAGAAGGTAAGGGTTTTAAAAAAGAAAGAAATGCATCTCAGACTCTGGGTTCTGGTCATACCACTGACACATTTTGACTGACTTTGGGCAAATTGCAGTACTCTAAAACAAGTTACTTGCATAGTTAAGAGACTTTTCTCAGGGAATATGTTACCTTTAACTGTAAAAATCACAAGTACATTCTTTAAACCTATAGCTATACAAGCAGAAGAAGAAAGGTGTAATAAATAGATAAAGAGTATGGCATACACAGGCATTATAGACCCAAGTCTAAATCACATCTATAACAATTATGAGTTGTGTGGCCATGGCAAGTCGCTTAGCCCCTTTGAGCCAAGATTAAAGATTATTGATAAGATGGATGGAGAGAGAGTTTCTACATGGACTGAATCCCAGGTCTTCCATGATTGGCATGTCTCTTTCAAAAGCTGGCCCTGCCATGGAGGCAGGGACAAAACAAAAAGAATCCTCTGTCCACTCCAGACTAGGGAGGAAGATGGCAACTGACAATTAACAAGATGACAAAAGAGCTAAGTTGCCCCAAGGCCTCTATATTTGAGCAATTCCAGGCTCACTTTTAGATTTAATGTTCCACTGCCAATAATGACTTCTCCTGGAGGTGAGGGAGGGTGAGGGTTGTGACTGTCAGTCCAAGGTGTGTGTACTTACTTATCTTTGTTGGGGAAAGACTGAACTCAAAGGTGACTTCTATTCCCCTTGGAGATATGAGACTTAGTGGAGGAGGAGAACTCATAAAAAAGCAATAGCAAATCCAAGTGGCAAAGAGAGTATGAGTCACCCCTAGGAAAGCCCATTACCATTTCTAAACTAGGGCTATACTCTCAATTTCTCCCTTTTTATGGCGAAAGTGAAAGGCATAGAACTCCCACACACTTTTCCTCCAGCCACTTTGAATATTGCTCTCTCTTGTTCTCCCCTTTGCTGGTGATAAAAAGCTTATTCTGCATATTCCCAGACATCCTGTGGCACAGAATGTCCCTAATGTGACTGCCCAATGCATTGACATTCATATTTAGTCAGGAAAGGCGAGTCATTTTTGAGGGAAGGGGAGCACAATTTGCTATGTAATGCAGTGAGACAGTCCTATATCTCCTACTGAGGTTCCTGACAGATCTTATAAAAGATCGTAAATTACTATCTGTTGAAATATATGAATTTAATGGATTCCATTAATGCACACCTGCACAGAAGAGATTTTGCAAGCCCAAAGATATGATCAGTCAAACAGCTTTAATAGTTATTAATTACGGGAGCTCACTATTTATTCCCTGCCTACATAGAAATCTGCAAGTATTGTAATACTTGCACTTTCAGGATTTGCTGGATGGAAGCAGGAGAGAGGCTTTGGTTGAAAGAAATCAAATACTTTCTTTAGCGAATGAATTTCAATACTAGGCATTATTTATATATTTATGTATTTACTGCTGCTGGGGTGCTATTTTTTTCCTGTGGATTTTGAACAATCTAAGGACATGGTGTGTGTGTGTGTGTGTGTGTGTGTGTGTGTGTGTGTGTGTGTGTAAGAAGATGGGGGGAGGGGGTTCGTCCCATTACAAAACAGAGCATTGACATGTTTTAAGGTTAAGTTTCTTCCAAATGCAGAGAAAATCAAAGGAAAGCTAGCATGGTAGAAAGACAACTGCATTTGCAGTGCATAAGCCTAGGTTCAAATCTCAGCTCTGCAACTTCCTACTCATTTGAGGCTAGAGGAATCCTTTAAATTTGCTTAGCATCAATTTCCTCATTTTTAAAAATAGACAATTGGACTAGATGATTTCTCAAGTTTCTCAAAGCTCTAAATACAATGGGATAAGTATATGTCACTAAACCCAAGCTAACCTGCCATAGGGCTCCCAGTTAGAGATGTATTCCTCACTGGTGAGTTTTTGACCATTGTTGAACATCCCGATGCCTTTGTCTAACCAGAAATCTATCCCTGCCTATTTATTCAGATATATGACACAGTTAGATGTCTTCATGTGTCCCATACTTCCCTGGGGCCTTGTTGCTCCAAAGTGCCTCCTTTCACTGTGCTCTAAAGTACATTTTTCTGCAACTTGAATTTCATCAGCTTATTAGAAGAATTTCATCTACTTATTAGAAGACACCACACATAGAACATAGTACCACATGCAATTTTGAATTCTGAGTAATTTTCCAGTCCCATTCTAACTAATCTCATTTTACAGATGAGAAAACTGAGTCCCAGAGGGATAACGGTGACTTAGTAAAGACCACACAACTAAAAGTAGCTAAGCTAGGATTCAGTTGGTCAGTAAATATTTATTAAGCACTAACCATGTACCAGGCACTATGCAAAGCGATAAGAGGATACAAAGAGAAACAAAAGACAATTCCTATTCTCAAAGAGCTTGCATACTAATGTGATAGACTACATGAAAGCAACCATGTACAAATAAGCTAAATAAAGAATACATTGGAATAACCAACAAAGAATAGGCACTAGAATTAAAAGGTATTGGGAAAGGCTTTCCTTAGATCATAGGATTTTAGCAAGGAAGTGAAGTAAGCCAGGGTATCTAAGAGATAGTGATAGGAAATCTGGCATTTCAAGAATTGGGGTAAACCAGTGACAATGCCCACAAGTATGAGATAGAGTATTTTGTTCAAGAAGTAGTCAAAATGCCAGTGTTTTTGTATAGAAAAGTACAAGAACTCCTCTGTGATCAACCTAGGGAGTCTATAAAGGAGAGGAGTCCAACATGAACCTGTAGCTCAGCTCTCTGAGTTAGAACTAGACTAACATACAATTAGGAAAGATTTAGCAAAATGAATTAAAATGCAATAAAAGTATAACATTAATCAAGTATCCCTTCTACAGCATGACTTTTCACATTGTGGTTTTGCTATTTCAGAGTCAACATAAGACATTAAATGCAAATTTTGGGGGTGTTTTACAGAAGCCATAAATGACATGTGAAGACTGGAAGATGAGACAAAAATGTTTACATCTAGCCTATGGTCAAACACTCAACCCAAATTTTATAATAAAGTTCTCTAAATACCCCATTAAAAATTCAAACATTTTCTCTGGAATGGAGAGCCCACAAATTTGACAGGGATTTACTAGATCATGGTGGTGATGAGCCATTTTGCATTTTAAAATCAATATTCAATATCTTCAAAGTATAATATTTATAAATATGTATTTACATTTAACTAGAGAGAGAACATAGGGAACATTCACGTGGAAGAGAGAGGATGTGTCAGAGCTAGCCCAAACTATATACAGACAGCATAACAACACAAGTATGCCAAAGACGGAAGGAATTGTGGGCAATACAGAAAGGAATTTTGGGCAATGCAATTCCAGGGGTTCAAGATTTTCCAACTATATACCATTAACCCCTGTGATGTTGAAGGAATACTCGTAGCTTAAAGGTAAGTTGATATATGGCCTTTAGGAATTCTTATATAGATATATACTACTGGTCCCCATTTTTATTTGACACCAATGGCACAAAGTATAAAAAAGACTGGAATGGAAAGGGGGGGGGGAAGAGAGAGAGAGAGAGAGAGAGAGAGAGAGAGAGAGAGAGAGAGAGAGAGAGAGTATGGGGCAGTAGGAAGTTATTAAAAGCTTTAAGTGTTGCAGTATTTTATATCTGATCCTGGATATATTAGGGAGCCACTGGAATTGTCATGGGGGGGCATGACATGGTCAGATATATATTTTAAGAAGATCATTTTGACATTTGAGTGGAGAATGGGCTAAAGACGGGAGGACTTTGTAGCAGGGAAGAACAGCCAGGAGGGTTAGTGAAATAGGCAAGACAGCAATAAGTGAGGTGGGAGATGATAAGTGGGCTACCAGGGTAATAGCAATGTAATAGGAGATGAGGGGGCATATATAAGAGAGGTTATCAGAGTAAGTAGACAGGTCATGACAACAGACTGGATACCGGAGAAAAAGTGAGGATAATACCTAGGTTGGAATCCTGAGAGACTGGGGTAATACTGGTACCCTCAAAGGAAATTGAGAAATTGGGAAATTGGGAAGAGGAGAGAGTTTTGGAGGAAAACCAATGAGTTTATTTTGGATATAAAAACATTCACTTATTCTACTATACCATACCACAAATGTATATGGATACTTTGATATAATTGGCATTGTTTTTGTTTCCTACATAAATCCTTTTAGTCCACACTCAGCTCCTGTCTTACCTCCTCTTGAAATCTTCTTCAACAATTCAGGCCCTGTAATCTCTCTTTTCTCAGAATCCCCATTCCTGGAATCAGGTACCATTTATCTTGGTGTTTAATCACATTCAAATTCATATTGTCATCTAATTATGCCTTACACATTAGTTTTATCTCTCAGTTGAGATTGTAAACTCTGTCAGAAGACAACTGTATCTTTTTTTTCCCTCTTTTGATTCACATCCTCCTTTCCCCTAGAGCCAGTATGATTTGTGGTAGGTATACAGAGGAGAGCAGGAAATGAATGATATGGGAAGGAGGGGGCCATGGTCATTTTCTCCCACTAACAAAAGGGTAGGATGAATGTATCCAGTGAATAAAGAGAGAATCAGCCAGGTTACCATCTCAATAAGCACAGGGCGGATATTAGAGGGGGTGACACTTGCTGTCGACATTTCATTTCCTATCATTTTTCATGCGCCTACACAGAGAAGCAACTGTGCTCTTGAAGGCTTGGAGCAGAGAAAAGTCATTTCTATGCTTAGACCTTCTGTGTGTTTAACTCTGGCCCCAAGTAGGTGTGTGTGTGTGTGGGGGGGTGATACTTGAGGTTTGGAATGTCCATACATGTGGGAAAATAAAAATAAGCTTTTATTGTTTAGAAACCAGTTTACATTATTGACACCTTTTCATGTAACTATGAGTAGAAGCAGCTGGGTGGCACAGTTGATAGAACTCCAGGTCCAGAGTAGGAAATAAATGATTTCAAATCTAGTCTTGGATACTTACCAGTTTTATATCCTTGGGTAAGTAACTTAAGCTCTGTTTGCTTCAGTTTCCTCTGTTGTAGCATATTGGTAATAATAGCACTTACCTGACAGGGATATTGTTAATAATAAATATGATAACATTAGAAAGTATACAGTACAGTGTCTGACACTTAGTAGACACTTAAATACTTCCTTCCTCCCTCCCTCTCTCCTTTCCTTCCTTCCTTCTTTCTTTCTTTCCTTCCTTCCTTCCTTCCTTTCATTCTTTCTCCCTTCCTTCATTCCATTTTTTCTCCCTTCCTTCTATCCTTTCTCTTTTCCTTCATTCCTTCCTTCTTTCCTTCCCTTATTCCTTCACCAAGAACAAGTAAATTAAAACAGGTAAGCTATTGTTGCCCTCCTATGTAATATATGAAAAATTAAATAACTAGCCCCAAATCATACAGTTAGGAAATGGTCAAGCTGTAAACAGGTATGGGCTCTGGGAATACAATGAGATTTCTATATCCTTTATATTTACTATTGTTGTTGGTATTTATTACTATTGTTTTTAAACAGAAAGTGCAAGTTTACATTAATTGATACTCCTTCATTTTTTTAGCTATCACATATTTCCATACATTTTATGGTTCCTTAAAACCAGAATACCAGCAGAATTAAGACCACAAGGTTTTTCTTCACTCCTTTAAGCCTTAACAGCACAATAAGTTCTTTGATGATTAAAAGTATATTTATTATGATATAACACGGGATTATAAAGTGGTAAAGGACAGACTTGAGAGTTAACAGTTATTGAAGCTGCATAAATAAATATTCAAAGATTTAAATAATACGCCTTGGTTATTTCTCTATATCAATGGCATATCTCTTGATTTCTGGTCCAGACACTTTCTCCAATGATATGCCACTTTTCCTTAAGAGAAAGCCTTGCAATTTTGCTAAGTGATGACAATTAGTGTCTGCCTTAATATTCATCAGTTGCTTTGCAGATAACTTTATGCAGTTTGAATCTAAGAATGAGGTAGGAAAAAAAGTTGGGAGAATGCATGACTTGGCACAATCTAAATAGTGAGACTCTGTGCAAGGTGGTGTCATTGTTGTTGTTTCCTTACTAAGAATAAATGACTTTGATCTAAAAAAAAGTAAAAGAAAAATAGTGAGTAGGAAAATGAAAAAGAGGTGAAAAAATTTTAAAATAGAACCTAATTGCTGTTATGAATTTGTTTTATAAAGTCCAGAAAAAAACTACATTGTTCTTAGGATGATGAAAGCAATTATGATTGATGAAGTTCTCTCAATTATCTTTAAGGAATCATGTATAACAGAATTACTACAATTAGGCTGAATATATGAAAATATTCTGAATTCTCATGAGAGGAAGAAAGTGGATTCTGCCAATCATTGTTCAGGGACCTGGATTCCTAACAACGTAGCTAATCACTAAGACCTAGCATGGGTTCAACAGGAACAAGTTATACTGAACAAAACTCATTTCTTTTTTGAATAGGGTTACTAGAATGGTTGACCAAAGGTAATGCCATGAGCACTGTATGCTTTCACCTAGAAATTGGACAAAATAACTCATGATATCCTTAAAGAAGGGATTTGAATTGGATAATAATATATTTAAGTAGAATGGTAACTGTTAGAATGAATGGAACCCAAACATGATTAATTTGTCAAAAACAAAGTGGAGGCTTATTTTCTGGAGTATCATAGGGCTTTTACCATCTACTGCTCAGCATTGTTACTTAAGTTAAGGGACAGATAGTAGGCTTATTATATTTGTGAATTAAATCACGCTTATAGGCACAGATAATGATTGGATGAGAGAATCAGAATCCAAAAGTACTTTTTACTAGCTTTAATAATTAAGTGAATAAAAAAGATAAAAATTAAGAGTAATAAATATAAAGTCCCACATTTGGACTTAAATAAATGAATAAGTAAGTAAACTGTGGAAGTTTAGAATAGGGTGTCTCTAGCTAGAATTTCATATGAAAAATACCTTTTTTAAAAATTTAGCCAGTCTCTATAGGAAATATAAACTTGGTATGTTATCCAAAGAAGATAAATTAAATTTAGGAAGTATAGACTAAATCACAGTTTTCAGAAAGAGGATGATGACATTTCCTCCCTACTTTTCTCTGTTTATACTCTTAAAGCATTACATTCAGTCTAGGCTGGCAAAAAGGAGACAGAGGGATGTGGTAGCTATCTTCATGTATTTTGAGGTCTCCAAATTTTTGCGAAACTTCCACTTATTGATCATAATTCTTTCCCCTGAGGCCAACTAAAGCAAATCCAATCTTTCTTATACATGATGCCCATAAAATATGGATAATAATTCAGTTTGTACCTCACTGGATTATTATGAGAAAAGCATTTTGACTACTGTAAAGCGCTATATAAATCCAAGCTATTAATATGAGCTAAAATTGAGGAAGGTAGATGATTATATTATTAGTATGCAATACATATGCATTTATTCATGTATGATTGCTTCTACATTTATGGTTTCAAATTGCTTTCTACTTTATATAGAACTTAGTTTTAGATGATTTTCTGAAGTATAAATGGTTCAGGGGGGAAAATGGTTGTGCTGTTGGTAGTGAAGACCGGTCTTAGGCAAACTCATAAAGTAGGTAATATTTATGTTTAGTTTATTTTCCTTTTTTTTCTCTTGAAATCCTTTTTAGCTCCCTTGTCAAAATTCCAAGTGCTGTCTTGTTGCTCACTAGCTATCACTCTATACTAGAAAACCCATTTCCCAAAGTAGAAATCCTAGGTCCTGAACTCCAGTGCCAACTAAAACAGGACTGAGACTTACATTTAAAGGAAGCATAGCTGCTTTGTGGTCAGTTACCTCAGTATTCAGTTTTCTGAGATGGGAACACAAGGAGAAACAAGATCTATTAACCCCTTATCAAGCCTTAGCTAGCAGATGTGTCAGCAATGAATATATCTTTATTTGAAAATAAATAATATCCATATTAAAAAGTATGCTTATTATGAGACTACAGGCATTGTGGTAGACCAGGTTGAGGAAAATTTCAAGTCAGGAACATTTTAGTGCCTCCTTTGCCTCACATCATTTCATTCTGTTTCCATTCTTCCTCTATCACTATTTCTTCATATTATGTTCTTCCTTATCATCCATTCTTTCCTCTATGCCATAAATTCAGAATTAATGCATTAAAAGCTTTCTATGATTAAAATACTATGAATTAGGTGGTTCTAGAAAAAAAGAAAAGCAAAAATGAAACAGTCCCTGTCCTCAGGGAACTTAAATTGTATTGTGTCTATATAACACACAAATAGTTCATATAAATACAAAGTATATACAAAGTATTAAAATAATTTTATGAAAGAGAGAGGATAAGCCACTAAAATACTGGGAAAATAACCACTAAAAAACTTTTGCACAAGGGAGCCCTTGAGTTGTAATTTGAAGGAAGCTAGAAGATTCTAAAATTCATAGATTCACTTGTATTGTTTATTGAATACATTCAATATTAATCATTGTGATTGACATTCAGGAGGAAATAAAGAGGCTATAAATCAATTAATTAACAAAATTCAATAAATGCATAATAATATTAAGGGCACATGTTTTCTCTAAAGACTTCTCAATCTATTTGGGAGGAACAATTAATGTATATGAAACATCTAACTAACAACCGAAGGCATTGTGTGGTAAATACTAAATTAAATATAAGAGAAACATGGCAGAATGGAGAGACTACTGGACCTTTATTCAGGATGACCTGGGTCCAAATGCTCTCTCAGATACTAACTAATATTGACTTCTGCCTTGCCATTGGACTTTTATGTCTCTGGAAGAGAAAATGCTGCTGATCATTTTGCATAATTTTGCCTCACTGAAATCTAAGAAATGTGCAAGTCATGACATTATTCATCATGATGTCATTGATCTTTTTCACAAATGAAGGAAGAGCAACAAAAACTAGTTGAATGAATCCTAGGCATATCACATAACTACTCTGAGATCCAGTTTTGTCATTTGCAAAATGAATATAATGATAGCACCTATTCCACAGTGGTATCACAGGTATCAAGTTAGATAATGTAACAAAGAGGTTAGCTAGACATAGTGCTATATAAATGTGAACTATTGTAATGAGATTTAAAAAAAAGGTCAAATCGCTTTTGACTGAAGTAGTCAGGGAATGCATCAAAGAAAATGAAAGATTTTAGTTGAGTCTTGAAGAATTAGTTAGATTGGAACATTTAGGTTGCTTAGTGGATAGAGAGTCAGGCCTGGATTTAGAAGAACCATGGTTCAAATCTGACCTCAGAGGCTTCCTAACTGTATGGCTCTGGGCGTTTACCTAGTCCTCATCACTTTTCCTCTTTGGAACCATATGATTCTAAGACAGAAGGTAAGGATAAAAAAAGGAGTAGAATTTCAATAGGCAGAAATAGGAGGCTGATGTGTGAGAAGGCAGAGGGATTCCTGGGTGCTGGAATAACTAAAAAAGCAGGGCAAGAAAAAAAACCATGGTGCATTTGGCAGATGGCTTGTTAAAAATGACTCTAGAAGAGGATTTATGCCTTATGAGTAAATAAAAGAGAAAATATATCTAGAAATGTAGAACCCAGACTGTAGTAAGTACCACAAGTACAAAAGAAAAAGGTTTGGATTTATCCTGTTGAATGTAGGAAGAATTTGAGCAGAGGACTGATGATTTTAAAAAAAAAAAACAGACACTTTAATATATAAATATTTATCTATTTATATTTTACAAAATCAATTGGAGGTAAGGGTCTGAAGGTAAGGAGTCTAGGTAGAAAGCTTTATAAGACCTAGATTTCTCTATCTCTTTTTTCTCATATATATTTAGAGAACTTTATTATTATTTTTTAGTTTTAATTAATTTTATATTTTTAGAAAAATTTTCCATGGTTACATAATTCATGTTTTTACTTTACCCTTCACCCCCTCACGCTCCCCCTCCCCCCATGGCTAATTAGAATTTCCACTGGTTTTAACATGTGTGGTCTGTCAAGACTTATTTACATATTATTGATAGTTACATTGGTGTGGTCCTTTTAGGTCTACATCCCCAATCATGTCCTCATCAACCTAAGTGTTCAAGCAGTTGTTTTTCTTCTATGTTTCCTCTCCTGTAGTTCTTCCTCTGAATGTGGGTAGCATTCTTTTCCATAAATCCCTCAGAATTGCCTTGGGTCATTGCATTGCTGCTAGTACAGAAGTCCATTAAATTCTCTTGTACCACAGTGTATCAGTCTCTGTGTACAATGATTCTTCTGGCTCTGCTCCTTTCACTCTGCATCAATTCCTGGAGGTCTTTCCAGTTCACATGGAATTCCTCCAGTTTATTATTCCTTTGAGCACAATAGTATTCCATCACCAACATATACCACAATTTGTTCAGCCATTCCCCAATTGAAGGGCATACCCTCACTTTCCAGTTTTTTGTCACCACAAAGAGCACAGCTATAAATATTTTTGTACAAGTTGGTTTATCTATGATCTCTTTTGGGTAAAAACCCAGCAATGGTATGGCTGGATCAAGGAGCAGGAATTCTTTTATTGCTCTTTGGGCATAGTTCCAAATTGCCATCCAGAATGGTTGGATCAGTTCACAAATCCACCAGCAGTGCATTAATGTCCCAATTTTGCCACATCCCCTCCAACATTCATTACTCTCCCCTGCTATCATTTTAGCCAATCTGCTAGGTTTGAAGTGGTACCTCAGAGTTGTTTTCATTTGCATTTCTCTAATTATTAGAGATTTAGAACACTTTCTCATGTGCTTATTGATACTTTTGATTTCTTTATCTGAAAATTGCCTATTCATATCCCTTGCCCATTTATCAATTGGGGAATGGCTTGATTTTTTATACAATTAATTTACCTCCTTGTATATTTGAGTAATTAGACCTCTGTCAGAATTTTTTTGTTATAAAGATTTTTTCTCAGTCTGTTGTTTCCCTTCGGATTTTGACTACGTTGTTTTTGTTTGTACAAAAGCTTTTTAGTTTGATATAATCAAAATTTTTTATTTTATATTTTGTAATTTTTCTAACTCTTGCTTGGTTTTAAAATCTTTCCTTTCCCAGAGATCTGACAAGTATACTATTCTGTGTTCACTTAACTTATTAATAGTTTCCCTTTTTATATTCAAGTCATTCACCCATTCTGAATTTATCTTGGTGTAGGGTGTGAGATGTTGATCTAAACCTAATTTCTCCCATATTGTTTTCCAAATTTCCCAACAGTTTTTGTCAAATAGTGGATTCATGTCCCAATAGTTGGACTCTTTGGGTTTATCATACACTGTTTTGCTGACGTCACTTACCCCAAGTCTATTCCACTGATCCTCCCAGTACCATATTGTTTTGATGACCACTGCTTTGTAGTATAGCTTAATATCTGCTACTGCTAAGCCACCTTCATTCCCTTTTTTTTTTCATTATTTCCCTTGATATTCCTGATCTTATGTTCTTCCAAATAAACTTTGTTATAGTTTTTTCTAATTCAGTAAAAAAGTTTTTTGGTAGTTTGATAGGTATGGCACTAAATAAGTAAATTAATTTGGGTAGAATGTTCATTTTTATTATGTTAGCTCATCCCACCCATGAGCAATCAATGCTTTTCCAATTGTTTATATCTATTTTTAATTGTTTGGAAAGTGTTTTGTAGTTATGTCCATATAATTCCTGTGTTTGTTTTGGTAGATAGATTCCTAAGTATTTCATACTGTCTAGGGTGATTTTAAATGTTGTTTCTCTTTCTACCTCTTGCTGCTGATCACAGCATATGTTAGAAATATATAGAAATGCTGATGATTTATGTGCATTTATTTTGTATCCTGCAATTTTGCTAAAGTTGTTGATTATTTCTACTAGCTTTTTAGTTGATTCTCTAGGATTTTTTAAGTAGACCATCATATCATCTGTAAAGAGTGATAGCTTAGTCTCCTCATTGCCTATTTTAATACTTTCAATTTCTTTTTCTTCTTTAATTGCTACTGCTAGTGTTTCTAGTACAATGTCAAATAATAGAGGTGATAATGGGAATCCTTGTTTCACACCTGATCTTATTGGAAAGGCTTATAATTTATCCCCATTGCATATGATGCTTGTTGATGGTTTAAGATATATATATATATTGTTTATTATTTTTAGGAAAGGACCTTCTATTCCTATATTTTCTAGTGTTTTCAGTAGGAATGGGTGTTGTATTTTGCCAAAGGCTTTTTCAGCATCTATTGAGATAATCATGTGGTTTTTGTTGGTTTGCTTGTTGATATGGTCAGTTATGTGGATGGTTTTCCTATTGTTGAACCATCCTTGCATTCTTGGTATAAATCTCACCTGATCATGATGGATAACCCTCTTGATCACTTGCTGGAGTCTTTTTGCTAGTATTCTACTTAAGATTTTTCCATTTATTTTCATTAAGGAGATTGGTCTGTAATATTCTTTCTCTGTTTTTGATCTACCTGGCTTTGGAATCAGTGCCATATTTGTGTCTTAAAAGGAATCTGGTAAGACTCCTTCTTTGCTTATTATATGAAATAATTTGTATAGTACTGGGATTAATTATTCTTTCAGTGTTTGTTAGAATTCATTTGTGAATCCATCTGGCCCTGGGGTTTTTTCCTTAGGGTATTCTTTGATGGCTTGTTCAATTTCTTTTTCTGATATTGGATTTCTCTATCTCTTGGTCTGCTAACACTGGGGAAAATATTTTTGTTACCTATGCAAATAGACAGAAACATTACTATGCATTATGCTTTTCTGTTTAGGAAGCTCTGAGTTCAACTATTTGTTCCAAAATATTAGAGGATTCTGAGAATAATATTCTAGATTTATTTTAGCAACACACCTGCAATATAGATGATTACTCTAGCAAAAATGTCTGAATCATATCACACGACATATAGATATTTAATCTGGGATCTGGAAAATTTCTTTTACTGTCTCTGAAAAGAGACTGGAAAGTAGGGGAAGGACAATGGTTGCACATCCACTAGCCTGGCTGAAGGACTCTGGGCAACTTTCAGTGAGAACAAATGTAGAAACTGTCTCCTTTGCTTCCCTATCCACAAAAGGGTTATTTAGCTAAAATAAACATTTTCTATCTATTACAACTCAAATATTTGTGGTCTTTTGAGACAGTGTCTTTTTAAGGGGGTTCAAAATAAAATTATCTTTCCCAAGGTATTCTATAGGAGAAGAGAACATTTAATTTACTCTCATCAGCTTAGCTCCTTGCCACCAAGCTCTGGTTATGCAAACAATATTTATGGATAGGTAGTAAACCTCTTTGTCAAAGCAAGCAACAAATAGAAATTGGAGGAGGGGATTACAAAATCTAGGTAGATAATTGAATCTACCAGAGTTCATGATCCCTTCAATGTTCTAGTGAGTTAAAATTTTTGGTTTAACCCAGGAAAGAATAATCTCAAGGCTCCCCTTAGCAGTCTCTAGATCTGTATGGAAGTAAAGGGATATTTTGAGGGATGGCTTCCCCAATACATCTACAGCTCCAGTGAGATCAGTGAGATCAAAAGTTTGCCTTTTTCACACCATTTTATATTATAATATCCCTTTTCCACATCTCCTAGCACAATTTCAATCTAAAAATTAAAGTAATAATGAAAAATATATAAATAAAATAAAGTTCTCTTGTCTAACTATGATAAAGTTCTCTTGTCTAACTATGCAGATATACTTTTTTTTAAACCCTTACCTTCCGTCTTGGAGTCAATACTGTGTATTGGCTCCAAGGCAGAAGAGTGGTAAGGGCTAGGCAATGGGGGTCAAGTGACTTGCCCAGAGTCACACAGCTAGGAAGTGGCTGAGGCCAGATTTGAACCTAGGACCTCCCGTCTCTAGGCCTGACTCTCAATCCACTGAGCTACCCAGCTGCCCCCGCAGATATACTTTTTAGGAACTCAGAGGTTTCTCAGATACTAAGTAGTCATGGCAAATGCTAAATATATAATATAAGAGAGATGTCTTTCTTTTAAGGAATGATTCAACCCTGCTAGGGCAGGGGTGTGGAGGCAGATACTGCACCTCCTATTGCTGTTGCTACTACCTCTACCATCATATATATATGTGGTTTTTTTGAATTTAAAAATAACTTAGCTCATAAAATCCCTGTAAGTTAAGTAATGCACATACCATTATTTCTATTTCATAGATAAGGAAATTGAAGTCTAAAAGTGTTATAAATGACTTGCCTGAAGTCCCACTACTAAGCATCAGATACTGGATGTGACAGCATTAGAGGAAAAAGGCAGGGGAAAGAAGAAGCTATTCTGACTACTATCCACTGCTGGCATTATCTTAGCCAAGTCATTGAATCTCTCTGCATTATGGGGTTATAGATTAAGAGCAGGAAGGACCTCAGAGTTCACCTTTGTCAAGTCTCCTATTTTATAGATAGAAAACTAAGTAAGGGTAATTGACTTGCCACAGTCCAATAGATAGTCAACTCCAGAAATGGGATTTGAACTCAGCTCTTCTGACTCTAGAGCCAGGGTACATTTCATTGTCCATGAAGAGAGTTGTTGCTCTAGACAGTCTATAAATTCTCTTCTAGCTTTGAACCCATGAGTCCGTATGGCCTAAGCTTGGCAGCTGCGTCTACTATGCTTTATGAGCACCATTTATTTGACAATTTTGCTTTGTGACAACTCTTGCTTTTTTTTACTAGACTTTTGAAACTGCTCGACTATTCAACTATTCTTTAATTGTTTCTTAATCTTTCCATGCTTTTATGTCTCAGCTCTTATGTTTTATGCTCTTGTGTCAACAAGAAATCTCCTTTTATAACCTTTTTAGAGTGTGCAGCAGTCTGCTTGTACAGGCTTGAGAGAGCTAATTATTAAATTTCTGTGCCCAGAGCATTTACACCTTGGAAATCAGCACACACTACAAATCAGGGCTTGAATTATTGTTTTGTTGATTATCTATACTTTAAAAATTTAAAGAAAATTTTAATAATGCAAATTAAACTTCACAGCGTGTTCTACATTTTCAGAGAACTTGTTGATAAGCACTCCTAAGAAATCCATGGACTTCTTGGGAATTCATTATTTCCTTCTGGATGAAAGTGATCAATCTCTAAGGTTCTTTATAGATTCAATATTCCTAGAGTTTATGAATGTATTCCTGATCTCCCCAGTTAGATTATCTGCCACTTGAGGATAAGAATTGGGTCCTGTTTACCTTTAACCCTCAAATATAATCTAATAATTCATGGTTAAAGCTCTGTGATTGCTGTTGATTTGGTTTGAGAAGGTAAATTGCTGTTAAATTATAGTAATTCCAATGAGCATTGGAGACATTCATCTACAAGCAAAGTAGAGAGGTTCTGACTGATTTGACAGCAGAAGGCTCCAGCTTCTCCCTCATCCATCCCCATTCAGCTCCATACTGGATGAGGGAATGGATACCTAGAGATGGCATCACACCAATATATTTAGGTGCATCATAAAACAATTTCTACTGTTTCCCATCAGAGCCCTCATCTCATTCTGCGCAAAATAAGCAATATGACTGACAACCAAGGAACTTTGCCAATCTATTTCTACAGACACTTCAATTTGAACTACAGTATAATCATACAAAAAATCAGATTGAACAGTTTCTACCCTAAAATAGTGAATATCCAGACATAGGACTGATCTGTTTAGCATATGTTCTTTGTCTGTCTATGCATTTTATTTGCAAACATCTCAGTGGCACACATTTGTAGTAAATGGATCCCAGATCATCTGATTAGAAATGCCTTTTAAAGAATAACTAGTTTTCTTATCTTGTTACCAAGATATTGAAATATATATGTACATGTATATGTGTGTATATGTATATAAAATTGTAATAATGCCCAATTATGAGACTATTCACCCTTTAAAATAATCATCAATTATCTGCATTTGTATTTTTTTCCTGGTGCAGATGGTAGGCATAGTGTTAGATATTTTGCAATATGTCAAAATCTGCTTATAGTTATATTCCATCAAACACTTTGGACCAAATAAAAAATGGTAGGTTCATTTATTTATTTGTCTTCTTTTCTTTCTTTGTTTCTGTAATGCATATATTATTTTTCATATATTTTCCAGATTTCATGTAGATACAATTTTAATAATCATTTTCTCACATTTTGCATTTCACATTCTCTCCCTTTCCCCCATCCCTCTCTCCGTCCCAAGACAGCAAGTGATATGATATAGGTTGTACATGGGCTATCAGACAATATATAATTCCATGGTTTTCCTGCTGTGAAGGAAGATACATGTCATTTATACTAGAAAAGAATTCATGGAGGAAATAAAGTGAAGAATGGTGTATTTCAATCAGCAGATTCCATTAGTTCCTTTCGTGATGGCAGCTTTAAAAATGGTAGATTTAAATGATTTTTGATTATATTTAAAATGTCACATATATGCGCTGTCTTAAGACTTTCAATATACTTTTTTTAATCAATTATCTATTATGATCGAAAATGCTATTGTCTTAATTGCGTAGGTCAGGAAAGGAAAAGTCAGAGACATGAAGGGAATTTCCCTACAAACAAATAGCTACTATTGTATTTTCTTAAGATGTAACTTCAAATTAGGACTCCTGACTTCAGGTTTAACATCCTGTCCATGAAACAGTCCACTTAGAGCACTGTGATTATAAGCACCTATAAAAGAGGTCATGACCTTTGGGAGTTTTCATGGATAGGATGAAGTAGATGGAAGTCATTGAAAATATAGTTTAAAATGTTCTCATAGGTGTTGCAAGCAAGTGGAGTTTATATCATCAAGAAAAGATGAAGGAGAAAGGGGACAGAATAGAACATGTAAGTGACTCTGTGCTCTCTCCAAAGTTGTCAGTTTTTGATTGTTTCTTCAACTGATATATTTTTACTTTTTTTTTTAGGAAAAATCATTTTTTAAAAATTATTCTGTGACTTCTTGTCCACCACAGTCCTCTCCTTTAAGCAAATTAAAGCAACAAAGAGAGTTTGATCTCTTTGGGAAAGAATGAATATTCAACATGCAAAAGAATACTATTTGATCTGACCAAAAAAATGCTGGGAGAATTGGAGTGCACTCTATCAGAAATTAGATTTTGACCAAAATACTCACATCATATACCCAGATAAACTCCAAATGAGTAAACATAAAAGGATAAACCTGAAACAAATTAGTAGGAAGGAATTATCCATAGAATATATGGTTGGGGAAGAGTTCAGAACTGAACAAGAGATATAGATGGTTGCATAAGATAAAATGAACAATTTTCTGAAGTGAAATTAAACTTCTTGTCCAAACAGGTTTAATATATCAAAACTTTTAAAGGAAATAGGTAATTGTGGGGAAAAATATTTTTTTTTTCTGATAAAGGTCTCATTTCCAAGCTAAATTAGGGACAGATTCAAATGTATAGTTACGAGCCATTCCCTAAATAAATACATCGTTAAATAATAAGAATAGGCAGTTTTCTAAGGAGGAAGTCCAAGGTATCAACAATGGTATAAAAATAAAATGTAAACCACTAATAATTAGAGAAATACAAATTTTAAAAACTTTTGAGGTTCAGCGTCACAACTATCAGATTGGCAAAGGAAAAATAAGTGAAAAAAATGAATGTTGGTGGCATCATGATAGCCCAGTCACTGGGGTGAAAGCTGCAAATATGCCCAGGAAATTATCAAATCAGCAAAAACTCTTTTGACCCATCTATAATACTCTAAGGCATACACCACAAAGAAATCAAAGAAAGAGGAAATGATCTATAGATACAAAACTAATTTTAGCAGGTTTTTTGCATACATAAATTATAAATAAAATTAGTATACTATTTGGGAATGGTTAAACAAATTATAATACATAACTGTAATACAATATTATTATGTCATAAGAAATCAGAGATGTACAATTTCAAAATACACTTGGAAAATCTCAGTGAACTGATGCAGCGTAATGTGAGCAGAACTAAGAGGACGATTTTTACATCATTATATAGAAACAGGACTTCAAAAGATTTTAAAAGACTGATCAATAAAATGAAAAACCTCTTCTCCAAAAGAATAAAAATGAAACATAGCCCTTATCTCCTGACAGAGATTTAATGAATTTCAAATTCTTAAAGAGAATATTTGTTTTGTCTATGTAATGTTTTATTTTTGTATTTGCATCAAAATTTATTTTGTCTATTTTTCAAAACTCAAATATTGCTTGTAATTGAATATATATATATGTATATATATCTCCAAGAGAAGACTTGTTGGATACATGATAGCTGCCTTTAAAAAGCCCTCAAAATGATTAGATTTGTTTTACTTAAACCTAAAGGGAAGAATTCAGATTAATGGGTGGAAGTTGCAGAGACAAATTTAAGATGGATGAAAATAAAATTAACTAATAATTATATCTGTTCCAAGGTGTACTGAGTGGGCTAGGGAAGCTGTGAGTTTTCAAACTCTAGAGCTCTTCAGCATATGGGAATATCAGGTCTTCAAGTGAGTTGCCTATAGATCTTCAAGTGTTGGAACTATCAGATGCCAATTTCTTGTGCATCATCATTCTCTTTATCTGTCTTAATTTATTAATGAATTGTCTAGCTGTCATTTATTTCTCTCTGCAGTTCCTCTATCATCTGTCTCTATTACCTATTTATTTAATAACTCTCCAAAAAGAAAGACTAAACTCCAAATCCAGATGATAGGTCCTGAATGTTTATTCAGGCATGCTAAGTATATTGGGATGAAGAGGTAAGGTGTCCCAAACTATTTGAGGTTTAGGGAAAATCAAAACTTGTGCCCATATTATCCTTGATATGTCACCCTCTCCCTGAAAACAGGTCCTCACATTAGATGAAACATGAATCTGAACTAATGTAGCATTTCTTTTTTTTAATTAATTTCACCCAGATTTTTAATAATGGTTTTCTGACATTTCACAATCCATGTTCTCTCTTTCCCCCATACTAGTCCCTCCCCCCCCAAAATGGCAGATAATATGATATAGATTGTTCATGTTTTATCATACAATACATATTTCCATGTTCATCATTATGAAAGACATAATTTAGACTAGAGAAAATTTTTAGAAGACATAAAGTGAAGGATGATAGGCTTCAGTTTTCATTTAGAATCTAGGGGTTCCTTTTGTGGCTCTGGATAGTTTTTTTCATCATGAGTCCCTCGAAGTTGTTCTGGACTCTCTCATTGCTAATGATAGTTGCCATTCACAATTGATCATCATTCTTTAATGCTGTGACTGCAATGTTTTCTTCTATTTTTGCTCACATTGCATCACATCATACAAGTTTTTTTCAGGTTTTTTGTGATACTCTTGTTTATCATTTCTTAGGGAGCAATAGTGCCATTAATATGCTACATTGCTATTCCATTATAATCATATGCCACAACTTGTTCAGCCATTCTCCAATTGATGGATATTCCCTCAGTTTCCAGTTCTTTGCCAACACAAAAAGAGCTGCTATAAATATTTTTGTACAAATATGTCCATTTAACCTATCTTTGATCTCATTTGGATAGAGACTTGTAGTGCATTGCTAGGTCAAAGAGTATGCACAATTTTATGACCTTTTAGGTATAATTCCAAATTGCTCTCCTGAATGTTTTTATCAGTTCACATCTTCACCAATAGTCTAATATTACTTTCTCAATTTTTCCACATCCCCTCCAATATTTATCATCTTTATTTTTTGTCATTTTATACTGTCTGGTAGGTATAAAGTAGTAGCTTAGAGTTGTTTTAATTTTCATTTCTCTAATTAATAGTAATTTGGAGCATTTTTTCTTGACTAGAGATAGTTTTAATTTCTGCATCTGAGAATTGTCTATTCATATCCTTTGACCATTTGTCAGTTGGAGAAAACATGCCAACATGAACTGAGATGTAAACTATATATTGAAGCAATTAGTATATTTGTAAATATATTCTTTGTATATACATATATATGACATATCGACTTATAGAAAATTGGAATGTACTTCTTAGCTATGTAGAAACTTTTTTAGCAAATTCATTAGTCAATAAATAGTTTGTAAAATATTCCAACATACAAGATAGAAAACAATGGTCTAATTATACAAATTGGCAATAGTATAAAATCTGAAACATATTAGATAAAACATGATTTAATTCCAGTTATAAAAGTAATGTTTATTTTAGGTGAGATAATATTTGAAGGACTTTCTTTGATTCTATAGAGGCACTATGGTATAGTGCCAAGAAAATTGAATTTATAATTAGAAAACCTGGGTTCAAATCTTGGGAATATCTGAGAATGAATATGAGCTAAATTCATGAGTGAATAAAGTCAAGAAGTGTTTATTAAGAAGCATCTAGGTGGCTCAGTGGATAGAGAGCCAGACTTGGAGATGGGAAGTCCAAGACGGTTCCAAGCCCTCCTAGCCTCACCTCAATTTTCCCTCTTTCTGAAGAAACTCTCTCAGATTTTTAGACTAGTTCATCCAATACTATTGTCCAAGTAATTTGCTTTAAACTCAGATGTGGCTATGGTACTTCCTTTCAAACAATTCCAGTTGTTTCTTTCTGGTTCTAGGATGACAACTTATAGGATTCTTTTTAGCTTTCTAAGCCCTGTTGGATCTGACTCAGTGGAGAATGCAGCTTCAGTGGAAATCCCTCCTCCTCCCATGATTTGCAATTCAGTCAAACTGGCCTTTTTCTTTGTTCTTTAGACACAAAATGCCATCTCTCTTCTTCATGATTTTGTCCCAGAAGTCCACTTTGCATGGAATGCTCTCTTAGGGAGACAATTTTAAATTGTAGCTCATTCAGTGTATCATACATGAAGACTTTCCCAGTCCAGCTAACTGCAAGTGCCCTCCCTCCCAAACTAAAGTATATTTAACTATTTTGTATATATTTGCCTTTATTAACTTTATATTTATGTTGTTTTTACTTTACAAGTAATTAGTATAATATAAGCTCATAGTGAGTAGGGATTGTGTCATTATGTTTACATTCATCTCTAGCACTTGATGCAGTGCTTGGAACATAATAGGTGTTGAAGTGATGTTTGTTGCCTGATTGATGTAAGGACTTGTATAGAAGGAAACGTTCCTGAGCTGCCTACACTGAGCAACAGTCATGAACTCAGAGAATGGAAGAGACTAAGCAAACACAAAAAATTAGGAAGAATTAAAACACTCAGGTATGGCCCTCATCCACCCTGGCTTTCTCCCATGTTACAAAGAAAAAGTGATGCTTTGATAGCAAAGACACTAAAAACAGCCACTTAGGAGAACAATTGCTTGACATGAACATCATCATTTCCCTAATCATTAAAATATATAGACTTTTCTTCTTAAACGCTAATTCTAAACACATAATGTTTGACCCACATAACAGCCCCTCTGTGTCAAAGGAAAAAAGCAAACTATAGAAGAATGAGAGGCAGAGAAAGGAACTGAGCAAGTGCTTTCATTGATAAAGGAAAACTTACTCTACCCATGTCCTTTGGTCCATTTCCTTGAATTTATACCCTTAGAGATTTGCCTAGGGCACTTCGAGATTACAATTTTCCAGTCAACCTGCCAGTATTTGTGAGAGGTCAGGGCTTGAATGTAGGTCTTCCTTTTTCTTTGTTTTAAACCCTTACCTTCCTCCTTAGGGTCAATATGAAGTATTGATTCCAAAGCAAAAGAGCAGTAAGGGTAGGCAATGGGGCTTAAGTGACTTGCCCATAGTCACACAGCTAGGAAGTGTCTGAGGCCACATTTGAACCCAGGATCTCCCATCTTTACACCTGGCTACCCAGCTGCCCCCTTATGTAGGCCTTTCTTGATCAAAAGTTACGTCCCTAGCCACTACCTAGAACAAGGAGGTTTTTATTTTTTTGTTTATTTGTTAGCTTGTTTTTTTGCACAAAGTAGGCTAACTAGTTCCTAGAAAAAGCCTAAACCCCCAAAATAAAAATATCATTAATGTCACCTGGGTCTGCAGGGGACTAGACTCCTAACTTCTCGCAAGTTTCATAGAGTCCAGGGCCATGCCTTTGTTTACACAGGAGACTTCCCAACATGGCATGGGCATCTTCTTCAGCAGTCTGCCTCTCCCCCACTTTTTCCTGCCTGACATTGTTCTTGTGAAGGCAGGAGAAGATAACATGTTGAAAGCCAGCCGAGAAAGAGGCATGGAAGAGAAAGAGAGAGATTAAAGAACAGGAGCTGAAGATATGTGGTTAAGAATACACAGTGGGGACAGAGACTAATACGCTCAATGAAATTGTTAAACAAATGTAAATTAAAATGCCCCTTTGAGTGATATCAGAGAACTAATGTATACTCTGTACCTTCTGTGGCCTTGTTCTTTTTCTTCTATTTTTATCTAGTCTTTTAGGTGTTTTTTTTTGTTGTTTTTTTTTCAGTTTCACTTTCCCTTTGATACTCCAGCTTGCAATGGGTCTTTATATAAAAATTTATTTATATTAAAATTTATTGTATATTTTTTCATATACCCAAGTGACTGCCTCCCTCTTCCCCAATACTTTCAGGACTCATAAAGTGACTTTTAAATCTCCTTCTTTACCATTCTCACTACTAAAGGTAAACTGTTGTGATCAAGTATAGAAGCCAAAAGAAAATTAGTCTTTGATTTCCTTCCACCAGAGGAGAAAAACATCTTGGTTAAAGTTTCTAGTTCATTCCAGGTGTTCTATTTTAAACAAAATCAATATATGACAATATAGATTTATAAAACTGTGCTGTTGGGGAGTGTTTATGGTATCCATATTTTTAAAAATGAATTTTTTTATTTTCTAATATTATTATCAGCTAGTATTTCCTCTGTCTAACATAGGGTAGGTCCAGGTTCTTCCTCCTTTCTTTCTCTGACAGAAACTGTCCTTTAGAGCTCAAAGGTGCCAGGGGTATACAAAGTCTAGCTGTGTGATATCCAGCTGCCACAACCCTAACCGGGCAGTGCATCTCTGATGACTTTGCTGCTGGCTGGCATGTTTTTACTATATCTTATTCTGATGGCCATATGGAGATGAAGTTGTAGAATCCTAGATTTAGAGCTTCAAGGGTTTTCAGAGGCCATCTATTTCAACTTTGTCATTTTACAAATGTAGGAATTGAAGCTCAGGGAAGTTTTTACTTACACAAAATTTCAGAGACAGGAACTAGCAGAGGAAGGATTTAAACCCAGTCTCTCCGACTCCAGAACCATGATCTTTTCAATACAACTGCCCTCTGGAAGGAGAAGCCTCCTAAAATGTCCCTTGACTGAATTGGCCTTATCTTTCTCCTAGGCATTTAAGGAGTGCATGGCTGCTGGGCCTTGCCTCAAAGCTCAGTGGCCTAGAGGCAATGGCTCAGTGCCCCACTTCTTTTCTGACAAGCCAGGGCTACCATATTGCTTTAGATCCCTAATGACTGATGAATGCTGGCTTGTGCCCCTTCTGTTCAAGTGCTTGCTAGTTTTAGAACCAAATGGGGGATGCTTTTTTTTCCCCTGATAATACATCCATCACAACCTGAACTGGCTTCTGGCTATTAATTGTACAGTCTTGGATTAAACAAAGGAGCTTACTCATGATTTATTTTTTTGATTTTTAGAAATTTTTTTCATGGTTACATGATTTATGTTCTTGCTTTCTCTCCCCACCCCATCCCTCCACCCCCCCCCCAGTAGGCAACACGCATTTCCACTGGTTTCTTCCTGTGTCATTGATCAAGACCTATTTCCATATTATTGATAATTGTTCTAGGGTGGTCATGAAGAGTCTACATCAGTGATTCCCAAAGTGGGTGCTACCGCCCCCTGGTGGGTACTGCAGCGATCCAGGGAGGCGGAGATGGCCACAGGTGCATTTATCTTTCCTATTAATTGCTATTAAAATTTTAAAAAGTTAATTTCCAGGGGGCTAAGTAATATTTTTTCTGGAAAGGGGGAAGTAGGCCAAAAAAGTTTGGGAACCACTGGTCTACATCCTAATTATGTCCACATCAATCCATGTGTTCAAGCCATTGTTTTTCTTCTGTGTTTCCACTTCTGTAGCTCTTCCTCTGAATGTGGGTAGCATTCTTTTCCATAAATCTCTCAGAGCTGTCCTGTGTCATTGCATTGCTGCTAGTATAGAAGTCCATTACATTTGATTTTACCAAAGTGTATCAGTCTCTGTGTACAATGTTCTTCTGGTTCTGCTCCTTTCACTCTGCATCAATTCTTGGAGGTCATTCCAGTTCACATGGAATTCCTCCAATTTATTATTCCTTTGAGCACAATAGTATTCCATCATCAACAAATACCACAGTTTGTTCAGCCATTCCCCAATTGAAGGGCATACCCTCATTTTCCAGTTTTTTTGCCACCACAAAGAACACGGCTATAAATATTTGTATACAAGTCTTTTTCCCAAAGGAGCTTACTTATGTATCAGTTTGGTATTCTTTATTCAGGGATCCGTTTTGCCAATATTTTCTGGTGTTTGTATGGAAGTTTTTGACTCCTCTATTACTTTCAATGTTCACATCTTAAATGGAACTCCTTAGTGACTCCATCTCACATCAATTTTCACTTGCTCTATCACTGCTTATAGGTCTCCAAGGTTTTTGCTCTTCATTCATATGTGCTTTTCATGGCCTACAAGGTCTCTTTAATATAAAAAGTCAAAATACAGCAACTCACTTCTCTTGCATGTACATATCCATAAAATAAGAGAGTTTACTCAAATCCTCTTGTTGAATTCCTTTAGTTCTAGTACCTCATCTCTATTATTTCTAATATATCAAATATGTAATTTGCATACTTTGTTTTGATGTTGTCACTCCCGTTAAACTGAGATGGGGACTTCCTTTAGCTTGTCTTTGTATCCTCAGAACTTAGAACCAGGTCTGGAACATAGGAGAAATGCTAATTAACTAACTCATGTCTGTTATATTTTCCCCTTAGTTAAAACAAAATGCAGTCCCTGGAATTTACCTTGGTTTCATAATTATCTCCAGTGCTAGAAAGGACATTTACTAATCAAAACCAACTGGAATTGCCACCTCCTGTTTCTTGTCCAGACTCTTTTAGTCTATAATTTGTGCTCTTGCCTTTGTGGAATCAGGCTTCCTGAGTATCAGAAGACACAATCTTACACATAGTTGGACACCAAGGGAAATCCCTGAATGGTCTAGTCATCTCCACCACCACAGAAGGAATAGATCAAGTCCAAATGCAAGCTGGAATAGGCCATTCTTTTCTTTATTTCTCCATGATTCCATGATTTTTGTCCATTGTTAACAACATGTATCTTCTTTACATTACAAACATGGAAATATGTATTATATGATAACATGTACAACCCATATTACCTGTCTTCTTGGGGAGGAGAAGGGTGAAAGGGAGAGAGAAAGCATTGATTATAAAGTATCAGAAAACAAATATTAAGAAATTATATTGATATGTAACATGGAAAAAATAAAATTTACAAAAATGAAAAAGACTAATCACCTACACCCCTCTTGTAATCTATTCTTCAGCCTCTTTTAAACTTACTCCCCAATTATTAACTTATTCCTATAGTCTCATACTCTTCCCCATCCCAGTGATTCAGAATCCCAGGCTGTTATAAAAATGTTGCTCCCTATTCCTTGGTGTTAGGTCTTCATACCTATCATCTTCAAATGAATTTGCATTATTTCCTCCTTCAGAATAATAAATTCTTTCCACTGTACTAACTGGAATGCATGGTCCATAGCAACAAATTTGTCTTCATGATAATTCTTTTCCATCTTCTAGCTTTTACTGAAACTTAACTTCCTCTAGGTAATATTGGCATCTCTGGCCATGTTTTCCAGTTTATATTGTATTTTAACACATACACTCCAGATCACTGGTTATAATGGGGGATTCAGAGCTGCTACTTCTTGCCCATGGTCACTTCTTGGGTTTTTTTCTCACATCATTACTCAGGTAACATTCTTTTGAGCATAGTTCAATCACTTAGTCAATCTGATAGCTCTTGGAGTCAACTTCTTGGCAAGGAGTTCTGGTGGTAGTGGTGGTGGTGATTGCTCTGGAGTCGGGGGATATTGAAGAGATCAGGCCAAGATGGTGAAGTTAGAAATACTTAGAGACTGCCAACCACCCTGCAAAAGACCATGAGAACAAAAATGCCTCAAAAAAAATGCTGGTGCAGCAGAACCAACAGAAGAAGGGGTGAAATAGTTCTCCAGTCTAGAATGATAAAGTGATAGCAAGGAAAACACATCTCCCTGGGCATGAGGAGAGGGCACTGAACAAGCCTCAGTGTAACTTGGACTCAATATAGTGCAAGCTCAAGGGGAAAAAACACCATTAGCTGGGTCCAGCCTCAACAAGGTAAGAGCAGAAACCACATACAATGTACAATAGGCAGCAGGGGGAAGAAAGTGACCCTGCATAGTCCAGGCAGAAAAGCAGGCAGAAAAGGCATGACCTAGCAGAGGCAGTAGTGGGAGGAACTGAGACCAGTCTTGTTGGGACTGGGCAGAACCTGAACTGAACCCTTACAAACTTCCACACAGCAGGCCAACCAAAAGCTGCCTCTACAGAGGACTCAATCTCAGACCAAGACAGCAGAGCTAATGCTCTAACATTATGCTCCATCTCTCAGATTTGTATCTTTTCACAAATTGTTCCCCATGCCTCAAAAATTCTCCCTCCTTGTTTCCATGTCTTGGCTTTCCTCCCTTCCTTGTAAATGCAGCTTAAATCTAACTTTGAGAAACAGGCCTTGCGCCCAAGCTCCACCCTGCTCCCCAGAATCATTGCCTTCCTTTGAAATCAATTCAATCTTCTATTTGCCTTATTTGTATATGAATGTTTTTATGTTGTTTCCTCCAATAAAATGAGAGCTCCTTGCATGCTGGGACATTTTTGTCTTTTTTGATATCTCTAGTACTTAGCACCTAGTAAATGCTGAATAAATATTGTTGTCTTGACCATCTTCAAGTATATTATGCAACCTTCGTAAAACATCCAAGTGTCATGTATACTAGAATTAGAGTAGAATCTGTCTGTCTGTCTATATACTCTATCATGTGTGTTATAATCTCCCAAATAATATATTAAATTATTTCAATAGATCTCTAATTACAAAAATGCAATAGCTGATTCCAAAAATGCAGATCTAAATTCATCCATACCTTCCCAAGATCACATGTCAAAGTTAGAACAAAGCTCCTATTTATTTGGACTTGTTTCTCTGTTCTCCTTGTACAACACTCTTAATTAATATCTCTCTCGCATTGTGCATATTAATAATCTAATATCACAACCTGGATATCTCTCTCTATAATATATGTTACATATTATATAATATATAAATATATATATGTATATATATTTATATAACAAATTAACCATATTTTTGGTCAAAATGGTTTTGAAAGAAAAAGGGAAAGGAGATAGCTTTAATTTATTTCTGTGTAATCAGATCATGCAAAGTTAATTTGAAACTGGTAACCCACATCTCAAAATAGTACATTTCTAATGTTCATTGTTTTTCACTTTTTCCTCACAAATGCAGATTAACCATATACCCTGGCAAAAGGGCTCAGGAACCATCATTTAAGGGACTCTGATCATCAAGGCATCTCATCTGAGTTCAATGTTCCTACTGTCACAAGGGAGATGGAGGACCCTTCAGCATGGTAGTGAAGTATTCACTAGGCATTATTGCTACTTAGCCACTAGAAAGGGTGCCTCTGTGGGAAATGGTTCCCTGATTATTCCATCTCAAACACAGAAAATAACCTTCTACTTAGATGCCCCAATTAAGGCTATTGAAATCAGAGAGCAAAGGAAAAAGCAGAATTGATTCTCTTCATTTAGTCATTGTTATAAAAAAAAGGTAATGGAACATCTGTCATGTGGTGTATTTAAAATACAAAAGTCCCTTTTGTACCATTCCACATAAAGCCTCTCTTTCCAGAAAAAGATCGGGGCAGTACCCTAATGGCTTAGCATCTTCTTTGATGGCACAGCTCACTAAGTTGTACAATGCTATTTCCCCATGTATATTACCGTGTTCAACCCCCACCCCAACCCCACTACCTCCCCTCCAGCTCTACCACACTATTGTACTTCATAGGAGAATGGATCTTCAGGGCCCTACCTCAACAAGTGAAGCAACACGGATCATGCTTTGAATAACTGAATTAGACAGCAGATTTTTAGAGCTTGAGGGAGACCTCAGAGACCAGCTTATCTAACCATTTGTCCCAGATGCTCCATTTTATAGATGAATAAATTAGGACCCAGAGACAAAAATTTTTGCTTAACACTACTATGCAGTGGTTGAGCCAAGAAAACAAACAAAGAAAAAAACACTTGAGTTCTCCAAATTTCCAATTAGCTGTCTTTATTTTTTCTATTGTTTTTTTCAGAGCATCACAACCTGCATATTTTTATCCTTAAGTTTATATATGGATATGCTATATACATTTACATAAGGACAAGTTTTATCCTTAATTGATTATCAACATACTATACTCACCTTTTAGGATAGAATAAAAAAACACTTGTATGGATAATGAATCAATATATCTCAAAATCAGATACTATTATGATGTTAACTATTATTGCAAAAACCTGACAATAACAAGTGGTTGTGATATTGGGACAAAATGATAGGAATGTAGGGTTGGAAAGGAATAAAGTGGTCCTCTAGCTCCTCCTCTAGCCACATTTACAAGGAATCCAAGAAATAAAGTATTCTTATACACATCCAACATTAGGGGACTGAATGTCTTTGAAGTGTCTCATTTTGCTTTTGAACTGCTCTGCATTTGATATTATTTATCCTTTATTATAAGCAAGAATCTATAGCCCTGCTAGTCCCAATTCTTCTTTCTAGGTCTAAGTATAACAGATTTATCCTTTGTCCATATGACAACTTTTAAGATCTTTGAATAGAAAAAGCATGTCTCCACAAATGTAATATCTTCTCCATATACATAGTTCATCCAATCAATTGTTTTCATGACTTAGTTTCAACTATACTAACTGTTCTGGTCAATTTTCACAGGGTACATTCTATCTTGTCACAATACATTCTAAACAATGGCATTCAGAATCAGAAATCATATTTCAAATAGATCCCAACTGATATAAAATACTATGATCTTCTTTGCTAAAGCTATTCTTGGGAGGAGGTGCTGATTGATTCTCTGAATTGAGAGCCAGACATAAAGGTTCCTGGGTTTAAATCTGGCCTCACACACTCACAAGCTGTGTGACCCTGGACAAGTCACTTAAACTCCTTTGCCCAGCACTTACTGCTCTTCTAACTCAAAATCAAGACAGAAAATAAGGGCTTTTTTGTTTGTATTTTTTAAAGATAGTATACTTAATGAAGTTTTAGATAATAGTGATCATTTTGATTATCCCAACATACTGAACTCATATTGAATTGCCTATGAGATAGTTAAATCTTTTTCAAATGAATTTCTTTGTAGTCATATCTCCCTACTTCCATACACAGAGACATACACACACACACACACACACACACACACACACACACACTCAAATACATACGCATACATTGAAGTTAACTTTTTGAACCCAAATGCAGTTTTTTCTTCCCTATTTTTTATCTTACCCACACTTTCAACTCATTAAACCCTTTTGGGATCATAATTTTTCTCAGCATTTTGTCATCCCTAAGACACATTACACACAGTGCCTCCTTCTCTGATCCTGATATTTTCTTGAGAATTCCAGATGAACTATATTTCAAAATTCAAATATAATTCTTCTACTTTCTGTATTTGATTATGTGAATAATTCCTCTGTCTTTGGATTAGACAAATAATTAGTGCCCAGACACTTTTTCAATATATATGATTTTCATTTGGATTACTTAGGAATCCCTTCATAACAATGGTTCCCAGTGACATACTTTGGCTTAATCATGTTATATCAGGATATTAATATGTGTAATAGCTGTGTTTCAGGGGTCATAATATTTTTATTGGCTTTAATCTAATCATAAACTTCAGAGATATGAGAATCCTATAATTCTCACATACCTTAAGCAACTTCCAATCTCTAATTTCCAACAACATATTTATACCTATACTTCACAGTGTTATTTAAGGTAATATTTTCCAAATGAATTGAGGATTTTAATTATATACCACACATAATTACCCCAAATCTTCCCAGGTGAGTTTCCTCTAATTTGGGATGTCACAATGTCCTTAAAGCCATATTTTCTTCTCTTCTTATATACAGCATAGAGACCAGGACTAGACTAAACATGTAATACTTGTTTATTGATAGATTAATTTCAAAACCAACATGGGCATGCCTGGTAATTATCTATATTACCTTTTCCCACAACCTGCTAAAAAAAGATGTCAGCAATAGACTGATCTATTTGTGAAGCAGTATGATGTAGGAGAGGCAGCTAGGTGGCACAAAGGATAAAATGTCAGGCATGAAGTCAGAAAGTCTCATCTTCCTGAGTTAAAATCTGGCCTCAGACAAATTTACTATGTGATCTTAGACAAGTCATTTATTCCTATTTGTCTCAGTTTCAATATATGTAAAATGAGTTGCAGGAGGAAATGACAAAGCAATCCAGTATCTTTGCCAAGAAAATCCTAAATTGGATCATGAAGAGTCAGATACAACTGAAATGATTGAAATACCTCTTGCAGACAAACATGCACACAAACACCACCAACAACATAGATGAAAACCCTGGAGATTTTAAGAGCTAACTTAACTTAACTGAGGGTCTGCAGCTCTTTTGGCTATGGTCACCAACAGGATGGTGAAGTCCGTGGCTATTGTCCAGGTTTGGGAGGTGAGCTACTTGCTTTCGGTGGCAAAACTACACAAAGAGGAGATAGTTCAATTGAAAGGTCATTCACATACTTCAATTTGAGTTGAGGAGGGCTAGGTGCATGAACTACATTTGCCTGGGAATTATGGTAATTGTAGGAACTAAGAAAGGTCAAGGAAATAACAAACAAAAAAAATCCAGAAATCTGAGGCATTATCCTTCATAACCTGGGAACAGAGCCCATCCATGTATAGCATAAACTAATAATTAAACCTATTGCTTTGGCTTGTAAATTTTTTTAAAGTGAGTAAGCAAAAGAGAATGAACCCAACTATAGATTGCTACTACAGAAACAGAGATGACCTGGGTTCAAATTCTGAGGATGATAAATGATTAAAGCTAAAACCATACTAATAAAGTTAAAACTGTACTTCTAAAAGAGCAAAAAAAAAATTCAATGGTCATAAATGTTATAGGAATTTTTGGAAGAGCTTAAAAGTGATTTCTTTTTAAAATTTTTTTAAATTTAGAATATTTTTCCATGGTTACATGATTCATGATTTTTCCCATCTTTCTTCCCTCCCCCTTCCTGGAGCTGACAAGCAATTTCACTGGGTTATACATTGTTTAAAACCTATTTCCATGTTATTTATATTTGCAATAGAGTGATTTTTTAACATCAAAACTCTAATCATATCCCCATTGAACAATGTGATTGATCATATATTTTTCTTCTGCATTTCTGCTCCCACAGTTATTTCTCTGGATGTGGATAGCATTCTTTCTCATAAATTGCTTTGGATTGTCCTGGATTATTGCATTGCTACTAGTAGAAAAATCTATTGCAGTTGATTGTGCCATAATGTATCAGTCTCTGTGTACAATGTTCTTCTGGTTCTGCTCCTTTTACTCTGCATCAATTCCTAGAGGTCTTTCCAGTTTTCATAGAAATCCTCCAGTTCATCACTCCTTTCAGCACAATATTATTCCATAATTATCAGATACCATAATTTGTGCAGCTATTTCCCAATTGATGGACGCCTTCTCATTTTCCAATTTTTTGCCACCACAAAGAGCTTGGCTATAAATATTTTTGTATAGGTATTTTTTCCCTATTATCTCTTTGGGGTACAAACCCAGCAGTGGTATGGCTAGATCAAAAGGCAAGTAGTCTTTTAAAGCCCTTTGAGCATAGTTTCATATTGCTCTCCAGAATGATTGGACCAATTCACAACTCCAACAGCAGTGTATTAAGTGTCCCCATTTTGCCACATCCCCTCCAACATTTTTCACATTATTTTCTGACATATTGGCCAGTTTGCTAGGTGTAAGATGGTACCTCAGAGTTGATTTTATTTGCATTACTCTAATCAGAAGGGACTTAGAACACTTTTTCAGGTACTTATTGATAGTTTTGATTTCATAAAGTGATAACTGCCTATTCATGTCCCTTGACCATTTATTGATTGGAGAATGGCTTGATTTTTTGTTCCTTATATATTTAGGAAATTAAACCTTTGTAAGAGAGTTTTGTTATAAAAATGTTCTCCCAGTTTGTTCTTTTCCTTTTAATTTTACTTGCATTGGTTTTGTTTGTATAAAACCTTTTTAATTTGATAATCATAGTCATTCATTTTACATTTTATAATATTCTCTATCTCTTGCTTGTTCTTAAATTCCTTATTTTCCAACAGTTCTTACAGATATACTACTCTATTTTCACCTAACTTATTTCTGATTTCACTTTTTGTATTTGTCATTTACCCATTTTGAATTTATCTTAGTATAGGGCATAAGATGTTAATCTAAATCTAGCTTTTCCTATACTGTTTTCCAATTTTCCCAGCAGTTGTTATCAAATACCAAGTTTTTGTCCCAAAAGCTGGAATCTTTGGGTTCATTGAATACTATCTTGCTGAGGTCATTTGCCCCTATTCTATTCCATTGATCCACCCTTTTGTCTATTAGCCAGTACCATATTGTTTTAATAACTACTGCTTTCTGGTACACTTTAAGATCTGGTATTACTAGGCCCCCATCCTTCATTTTTTAAAAAATTTTCCTTGATATTCTTGATCTTTCGTTCTTCCAGATAAACTTTGTTATACTTGTTTTCTAATTCTATAAAAATTGTTTTTTTGTAGTTTGATAGTATGGCACTGAATAGATAGATTAATTTGGGTAGGGTTGTAATTTTAATTATATTAGCTCATCCTACCCATAAGAAAGTAATGTTTTTCCAATTGTTTAGATTGTGTAATACGCATTTTTAGTTGTATCCATACAATTCCTTCTGTTTGTCTTGGAAGATAGATTCGTAAATATTTTATTTTGTCTAGAGTGATTTTAAATGGTGTTTCTCTTTCTAACTCTTACAAAGGGTATAGAATACAATATATTAAAGAGCTAAGTTGGTTTTACAAGCAATTATAATATACTCAGGGAAAATGAGCATCAATACACAGAGAAAAACACATATCTCACAAGCTAGAAGAGTTTCAACTGTTCTTAGGTAATAAATAAAAACTCAGTAGAAAATTTGATCTATAAGAATCATAAGAACGTAAACAAAAAGACAAACTATGCAGGACCCCAAAAAGTCAGTTTTACTTCTTCTATAGGAAAATGTTATTTATAGCCCTTAAGGAGGATACCATTACTTGGGTAGTTTCAGAGATAAATCAATAAAAGAATAGATCAGTTGGATATAGTGAAATGTGGAAAAAATAATAATAAAATATGGTAGGAAGAGGTAAAATGGAACAATTATCTCATAAAAGAGGCATGAGTAGAAGAACTGTTACAGAAAAGGGGAGAAATGGGTGAAGGACTAGAAGTACTAGAACTAGATTTTCCTCAGATTTGGGTTAGCAACATATACAAATTAGATGGATAAAAATCTTCTTAATGTACAGGGAAATAGGATCATTTTGGGATAGGTTAAGAGAAGGACTAAGAATTCCTTTAAGGGACTAAGGGACTAAAAGACTAAGAGAAAGATGTGTAGAATAAAAGAAAAGAAGCAAGTTGACAAGAAACAGGAGGAAATGCTAAACAGGAGTAATATTAAGAAAAAGGAGGGCAAGGTGAGGGGATAAGATAAGGGAGGGGTTTTTAGATGGGAATTCATATCAGTAAATAAAGGGGCAGGGTTGCAGGATAAGGAAGCAACTCTTGGAAGTTTGGATGCTTGAAAAAGTGGATGCAATAAGAAGTTAAGGGGGAAGGGATAAGGGAGGGACTCCGAATTTTAGTTTTATTTAGAAGTAGGAGGGCAAGAGAAGAGGATAAAGGAGGGATTTTAAGAAAGGGTATAAATCAGAAAGGTAGTGAACAAAAAAAATTGGATATCTAAGGAGGAATATGGCAAAAGTTGAGAAAGAAGGCACAGTGAGTAAAAATTAAATTGAGGGTAACACATTTGTTTTATTAGAAAATAAAAACAGAATAAACCATTTGTTAATATGACTTTTAAAAGGAAAAAAATGAAACCACTACCATTAAAGATAAAAAGGATGAACATACCACCAATGAAAATGAAATAAAAACAATTATTAGGAGTTATTTTGTTCAATTATATGGAAAAAATTTAACACAATGTCAAGTGAAATGAATGAATATGTACAAAAATATAAATTGCCTAAACTATCAGGTGAGGGAATAGAATACCTAAATAAGCCTATTTTAGAAAAACAAATAGAAAAGGCCATCAATGAGCTTCCTAAAAAACAAACAAACAAGCAAATGAACAAACATCAGGACTGGAGGGATTCACAAATAAATTTTATTAAACATTTAAAAATAAACTAATTTCAATATTAAATTATTTAAAATAGGTAAATTATGGAATTTTACCAAACTCCTTTTATGAAACAAATATGGTGCTGATACCTATACCAGGAAGAGAAAGGGAAGAAAATTATATTCCAATTTCATTAATGAATATGGATGCAAATATCCTAAATAAAATACTAGCTGGGAGACTATACAATATATCACAAAAATTATACATTGTGACCAAATAAGATTTATATCAGGAATGCAAGGATGGTTTAATATAAGGAAAACTATCAACATAATTAATTATATTAATAACAAAAGTAATAAAAATCATATGATTATATTAATAGATACAGAAAATATCTTTGAGAAAATGCAACACTCATTTCTATTAAAATACTGGAAAGCATAGGTATAAATATATTTTTCTTTAAACGATAGGAAGCATCTATCTAAAACCATCAACAAGAATTATTTTTAGTTCGGATAAGCTAGAAATCTTCCCAAAGAGATGAGAAGAATAACAAGGATGTTCATTGTCATCAATATTATTTAACACAGTATCAGAAATGCTAGCAATAGCAATAAGAGAAGAAAAAGAAATTGAAGGAATCAGAAAGGGCAAAGAAGTAATAAAATTATGCCTTTTGCAGATGATATGGTGGTATGTGTGAAAAACCTGAGAAATTCAATTGAAAAGTTACTTGAAATTATCAATAATTTTAGTAAAGAAGTAAGAGATAAAAGAAAACTGTTGTACAAATAATCAGCTATTTCATATATTAATAACAAAGTCCTACAAGAAGAGATAGAATGAGATATTAAAATACCTACAGATAGAATAAAATACCTATGAATATACCTATGAAAATAAGCCCAGGAACAACATGAACATAATTATAAAGCACTTTTTACACAAATAAAGTCAGATCTAAATAATTGGAGAAATATGAATTATTCATGGATGGGCTGAGGCAATATAAATTAAATGATCATTCTACCTGAAGTAATCTAGTTATTCAATGCCATCTCAATTAAATTAACAAAATTTAAAAAAAAAGAAAATATCTTATTTATCCAAAAAGTGGTAAAATTCATTTGGAAGAAACAAAAGATCAAGAAGAGCAAAGGAAGTAATAAAAAATGTAAAAGAAGGTGATCTATCAGTATCAGTTTTTAAACTGTATTATAAAGTAGTTATCAAACTATCTCTTACTGCCTTAGAAAGGAAGATCAGTGGGGCAGAACAGACATACAGCAAATAGTAGTAAAAGATTACAGTAACCTTGTATTTGACAAAAGTGTACATCTAGGCTGTTGAGATAAGAAACCACTATTTGGTAAAAATTGCTGAGACAACTGGAAAATAGTTTGGTAGAAACTAGGCATAGACCTATCTTACAGTCCAGTGATGGGCAAACTATTCCCTGTGGGTCAGATCCAGGCCATAGTTTGCCCATCTGGATGTGGGGGCATAGTGATTAGGGAATTGCTTAAGGCAGTGATGGGAAAACTAAGGCGTGGATCTGGCCCACAGGGAATAGTTTGTCCATCACCGTTTCATTCACTAAGATAAGTTCAAAATAGATACATGATCCAGGAATAAAAAAGAGATTTCATTAGCAAATTAGACGAAGAGGAAATATATTACCTCTCATGTTTATGGACAAGAGAGGATTTTCAACAAGTTATAGAAAGTATTTTGAGGTATGAAATAGATCATTTTGTTTACTTTAAATTGAAAAGTTTTCATACAAATAAATTAAATGTTGCCAAGATTAGAAGGAAAGCCGAAAAACAGGGGCTGGGATAGGCTAGAAATCCTGTATCTAAATTATAAAGACAATTTAATTAGATTCATAAGAATAAGATCCATCCCACAATTGATAAATGGATCAAAATATATGAACAGTTTTCAGATGAAAAAGTCAAAGCGAAATATAGGTATAAGAAAAAAATTCTAAATCACTATTGATTAGAGAAATGAAAACCAAAACCCTTCTGATGTATTATCTCATACCCTCAGATTAGCTAAAATGACAAAAGGGCAAAATGACAAATGTTGGAGGGGATATAGGAAAATGGGGACAAAAATACACTATTGGGGGAACTGTGAAGTGATTTGACCATTTTGGAAAAAAAATTTGGAATTATTCCCAGAGACTTATCAAACTGTGATTACTCTTAGATTCAGTAATATCATTGCTAGGTGTGTTTCCCAAAGTGATTAGGGGAAAAAGGAAAAGAACTTCTGTTCCAAAATTTTTAAAGCTGTTCTCTTTGTGGTGACAAAGAACTGGATATTGAGGAGATGCCCATCAATTTTGGAATGGCTAGAGAAATTGTAGTATATAATTGTGATGTGCAGATTAATTAAAAACATTCAAAAGAACCACTTGAGACAATGAAGATATAAGTAGAACTAAGAAAATACTATATAAAGTTACATTTTTAATATTTGAAGAACAACTTAAGAATGTTCCTCTCCTGAGAATGAATAAGAAATAGAAACCTGAAAGACATAATCTATATATACATATCTATTTGCCAGATGGTGCCTTTTGTGGAATGGGGATGGCAGGGAAAGACTGGAATACTTGGAAATAGATTTTTTAAATTTTAATTTAAAAATATTTTTCAATGTTTCCATGATTCATTTTTTTTCTCCCTTCCCCCTTCCTTCCCCCACCCTAAAGCTGACAAGCAATTCTACTGGATTGTACAAATGTTATCACTTGGTACCTCTTTCCATATTATTCATTTTTGCTATAGAGTGATCTTTTAAAACCTAAAACTCAAATTGCTTACCCATATATACATGTGATGTCATATGTTCTTTTGCATGGAAATATATATTTTTAAAATATGCAACTTTTGGAGTAGAACATGAAAAGTTGTTGACTGGTATTTCTCAGTAAGTCAATTACACAGAACTCTTTATCCTTTCTTGACAATAATGTACTTGGTGCCATGATACCCAAGAGATCAATCCATTCCTGACCTTTGGAATCACTTCAAAAGACTATGGGTCTTTTTACACTTCTCTCTGGAATCCATGAATTAGAATGAGCTTGTATATTTGTTGGCAGTGTTCATTCATTAGTTGATTTCCCTCTGTGAAAATAAGATATTTAATGTGCATTAGGGGAGGACTTCTGTCCCATCTTGATTGATCACTAGTAAACTACTGGGGACAATTCTGGTTGGTGGGTGAGAAACATAAACTCGTTTATCTTTATATCATATCTGTTGCAAATTGAACTGAAAACATAGAGTTTGCACACTAAAATGGTTCCACTGTGGAGCAATGTGGCCATAAAACAGCATGCTAACAAGCCCGACATGATGAATGGAATGCAATAAACTTCCATAATTTCCAGTTCTCCCCCCACCCCCCACCGGCAGATGCTGGGGTTCTCTCACCTGTTGACTCTGTTGCAGTAACGATAAACAACATTCCTGAGAGCACTCTAAACCACCTTGATATGGTTGCCCATCGGGCTGACACAGGTTAGCTGTTCCACTTAGTTGAGTGACTCAGGAAACCTCTCATTCCCAAAGAAATATTTCTCACCACTGTAACTGAATGCAGAGAGATGTGTGGTATCTAAGTCAACTACTAGCATGCCATATATAGAATGATGTTTGCAAAAGCAAGTACTCATGGGAATGAGACATAGAAGGTAGAAGGAAAGAGAAAGAAAGGATACACATAGATATAGAAGAGAAGAGAACTGGGAGAATATAAAGAGTTAATACAAATCTTAGCCAGGGAAGGCATTGTTTCTTCAAAAGGGGGACACCTTTAAAGTGAGATTGATGGCTTTTGGTTGCAAATACAAAATGAATCCAATTAAAATGGCTTCTTTTACCTGGATTCTATTCAAAATGAAAAGACTAATTTGGTCCTGGGACTTTGACCTTTTAGAATTTTCGTATGGAAAAAAAACAGGATAAATTTCTTTTTTAAGGGCTTCACTTCATCATTAATAAAGATCACGGAACATTAAGGCTAAAAGGGATTTAGGAGGTCATCTAGGTCATTTTTATTTGGAAGAACAGGAGTTCAAATTTGAACTCAGGTCTATAGAGATTCAAAGTTTCAGTATACATCCTATAATGACACATATGAATCATGAATCCATATCTCATATACTAGTGATATAAAATATAATCAAGAGTGTCTATAACTACAAGTGTAACTTTTGCCTCAATTTCAAGCCTATTGCTATTTGTCCCACTCTACTGATCTAATCTAACATACACATCCCTCCAATACGAATTTTCTTTTCTTGACAGTTTAGTTCCTGCTGTCCTTTTAAGTAAGAACCTTATAATTTGGGGCTGGCCTTCTGAATATTATCAGTGGTAAAATATATTCCTGTTTTACCCCTCTATTTTTCATATCTGTTGCCCTTGCCTTGCCTTCTCTCTCTTCTCCATCCTAACCCAATCCTTTCATTCAAGAAAATCAATCTCAAGTTTTACCTCCTTTAGGATGTCTCTCTGAAGAGTCCCAAGCAACATTTTTTTTCTCTTATTAAGTCCCCAAGGTGCTTAAAGTCATTTAGTAAAACTGTCTGACTGTCTAATGATCTTGTGAGAGGATTTGTTCATATAAGAAAGATACAATTTAGAAGGAGAATGTTATGATGGCTTTCTCCCCAATTTTTTTGTAGAAAGATATTTCCCAGTTACCTCAGCAAGATTAGGGAATATTTACCCATAAGGTAGGCACAAAAGTAGCCCCCAGAATAAAGGGCATGAATCAATGTGTGTGTGTGTGTGTGTGTGTGTGTGTGTGTGTGTGTGTGTGTGTGTGTGTGTTGGTAGTAGAGATGTAATACTGACCACAGGGAGCTATCACCTCAGGAGCTTGGTAGCAAGGCAAAACCCAGGAGGAACTTATAATAATTTACCATGTGGTATTTTATATTTTTAACTATTTTTAGCTAATTATGTGCTAAAATCTGTTGGTCCTATGCAGCTAAAATCCTTAAAATGTTTCTGTATACTTTAAATTGAGCATGCCCGGTGAGTTTGTTCTCTCAACCTAGTTCTGTCCAATGTCAAATTGTTCTCCTTCCTTATTTCCCTCCCTCCCTTCTTTCCTGCTATATACAAGGTGTTGGAAAACTAGTACAACTAGTACGAGAGTTCTCAGTGTCCTTTTCAGTGCTTTCCCCCCTTGGTTTCCATTTGCCACCCATCTCTCATCTGTGACTCCAAGAAGCTGAGCACATGCATCAGTCACACCCTGGTAAAGTTTGGGCAAGAGGACTAAACCAGATTGATGATAACTTGACAGGCCACAAAATTTTTAGTGAGTTGGGGGAGGAGGAATCAACACCAGACATATGAAGATGTCCCTTGACAGTAGGGGTGGAGGATAACAATTTGCTCCAATGACCACAAAGGCAGAAGATACAAGTTCAGTGAAGTGCTTAGAGCTTGGTTACAAACTGAAAATACTAAAGTAATCTACTGCATTTTGAGCCATTTCTAATTGTCTTGCTTTCTGTCTTGCCACAGAAATTTGATGATTCTGGGAAGGAGAGTGAGGCTTGATGCCTTTGTACAATTCTATCTCATTTAAATCAAATTTATGCAGAAGTTGAAAGATATCAGTAATGCCATTTCCTTCCTTCCTTCCTTTCCTTTCCTTTCCTTTCCTTCCATTTATTTTTTGTTTGTTTCCATAGATGTGGAGATTTCCTAGTAAGGAAATATTCTGTATTAATATATATATATATATATATATCAGTCACCTATAATTTCTATAAATAGGAAATTGCTTTTGGCACTGTGAAATTTTGTCGATATCCTAGAATTTGTAAAGTCACTGTATGTCAGAGGCAGAACTTTAGCTCTAGTACTCTAGCCTTCAAGGTAGCAACCTCTTTTTTAGTATACCAAGGACATTACCTCTCTTACTACTAAATAAGATAAATTATTTGCTTCCAAATATCATATTCGGTCATTCATTATTTTTCAAATATTTATGCAGTACCTACCATATACAAATTGTTATTCTAGACATCTGACACAATTTCTTTCCTCAATTAGTTTACAGACTGAAATGGTGAAATAAGGCTTGTAGACATACAAATAAGACAACTAGATGTGTGATGCATGGAGTCAGGAGGACTCATCTTCTTGAGTTCAAATCTGGCCTCAGGCACATATTAACTATTTGACCCATGAGGCTGTCACTTAATCTGATTTGCCTCAGTTTCTCATCTGTAAAATGACTTGGAGAAGGAAATGTCAAACTACTCTCTTATTTCTGCCTAGGCAACTCCAAACAGGATCAGAGAGGGTCAGATCTCACTGAAAATAAATGCAATTCCCCATTTAATAAATTACTTTTCAAATAGAAGAAAAACACAACAATGCTCTTACTTATCACAAAAAAAATATGTAAGAGAACAAATATAATCACTGTGGTTAAATTGTATCTTGTTATGGTCCCTACAACCACCTTATCAGTTAGTATAATAATTAAATACAGTAACTAACCAATGCAAAGTAACAATAGTAAATAGGAAAAAAGAGAATAAAGAACAACATAAAAGTTACTTCCCAGAACTACCTCTTAAATTAATGAAGGCTACATTCAGTGAAGCCAGCTAGTCCCAATAAATAGTTTTTGGCCTGAAAACTATAGGTCAGGACCAAACATTCTCATTAAAACTAGCTCAAAATTATGTTAATGGTGGCAACCCTAAGATGATCTTGATAACTTTAAGATGATATAGTGTACCAATAAGTTACCCTAAGATGATAAGGATAAACTTTAGTCTTTCTCCCTTCACTTGAACTCTATAAGAATGGCACACCATAATCCTGCTACTGGAGCAATCCTCCAACTGCTATGGTTAGCAGTTGCAGGTATGCTATAAACTCCAATCTTCAGTTTTAAAAGTTTATGTGCCTTTTCCCTCTCCCATCATATTTCTGCTTCTATATTCTCTGTTGCCTATTAAAATGTGATGAACACATTATTCTTTGCTTGTTGCCCGGTTGATCTATCCCAGTGAATATCCAAAGAAGTGGAATTGCTTGTCTTGAAGTTCTCATGTCTGCCAAACTAGTTGCAAAAATTTGATTTCTCTAAGTTATATCTCCAGTTTTGGGGAATTCATTATTCAGTATTTTAAAGGAAAACCATTTTAAACAGCTGAAATATATTGTGAATTTTCCCCCTTATATTCACTGAAATTTCTCTGTCCAAAACTTAAACCCACTTGTCTTTCTATATGAGTCAGATTAGCCAATAGAGAGTGCTGTCCATGTGGAAACATGAAAGAATAAGTTGTTTTGTCTTTCAGAGGTAAAACAAGAGTTACAGTCTATAATAATAATAATAATGTCAATGATGATGGTAAAGTTAGTTACCATCGTTATCATTTATATGGTACTTTAAAGTTTTCAAAGCATTTGACATATGTTATATCATTTGATCCTCATGATAACCCTGTGAGGTAGAAACAACTATTATCTCCATTTTATAGAGGAGGAAACTGGAGGTAAAAGAAGTTAAGGTTAGGGTCACAGAGCTAATTAAGTATCTGAGTTTGGATTCAATCATGAATGTCACAAGTCAAATGCTTTCTACATCTCTTCAACCTAGATGTTTTGGTAATGAAGACATGATGATATTATTGATGATTTTGAGGTTGTGATGGCAATGTTATTATAATTATTACCATGGTGGTATTGTATCAAATAACATTTAATATTGGTAAGGAGAAGGAACAATTTTTCCTTTTATATTTTGAGTAGGCAGCAGTGGGGAAGGGGATTTTGTTAAAAGCAAACTTTGAATGAAAATTCTCATTGGTCCAAGGGAATGAATAATCAAGAACTCTTTGATCAAATATGCTGTGTCTTCTTTGATCTCTACTTTGAATGAAAGGGACCAAAAACCTCTGAAGGATATAGGTTACCTTTTGGTTTTGAAATCAGAAGAACCTAGTTTTAAGTCCTGGCTATGTTACTTTACTAGTTATATGAACTTAGCTAAATTCTCCAAGTCTCCATTTTTCTTATCTATCAAAACAGGAAAATAATAACTTATCTATATAGCACACACACACATTATTTTCAAACGTTTTAGGTCCTCTTTATAAGGCACTAATCACTTTTAGCAGTTGAGGGAATTCAGACTAGTACATTAAGTATCATGCCCAAGGTCATACCATCAGGAAATGCCAGTTCCTGTTACAATTCTGGATCTCTTTGGAACAAGATAAGAACTTATTTCTATCTAAATCAGTTACTCTAAAGAAAGTTTTTTTTTTACCTTAACATGATTCATTAAAATGAAATATTATTACTATTACTATTACCAACATACTTCATAAGGTCATACAATTATTTAATAGCAACAGCATTTCTAGAACCTGGATATCAGTCCAGGTAACATTACAGTCTTAATTCTCAGATTAGGGATCATTCCTGTTAATATCTATATGCATATCAGTATATCTGAATCCATCTCTATAGCCAGAGAAAAATGGGTGAGAAGAGGGCTGAATTCTGGGTTATATGTGTGTGTGTGTGTGTGTGTGTGTGTGTGTGTGTGTGTGTGTGTNAATTCTGGGTTGTGTGTGTGTGTGTGTGTGTGTGTGTGTGTGTGTGTGTGTGTGTGTACTCTGGATATCCTGTGGATAACTCTCTTAGACTATAAATTTTAAAAAATGCAACCTGTTTTGGTAGAGAGTCTTCATCCAGCAGTTCTGCTTTCCTAGGAAATTAAAGCTTTAATCCCTATATTCATATATATATATATATATACATCATCAATAAATATTTATGAAATGCCTAAATGGCAGGCAATATGTTAAGTACTTACTGAGGATACAAAGTTAAAAAATATGCTTAAGCAATACACTTGCACACAAGTGTGTTTTTCTTTACATTCATATATAAATGTACATACTTATACATAAGTATATAAAGATGTATAAACATATGAATATGTTATATAGGGCCATGTGTATATATTTATTCCTCATTTGAATTTACCATAATGTTGTGAATATATGTAAGTGTAAGGTATCATTGCTATCAATTTCTTGTATATTAGCAATGTATAGATGTATATTCACATGCATATAAACACAAAAATGGAATCATAAGCTCTTATAGTAATAATAATGCCTCATCAGATTACATTAAAATAAAATTGTAATGATATTTGCATTATTTACATTACATAATAGTGGTGAGAAAATTGTGGCATATAACACAAAGTACCATATCTCATATAATCCCAAAATAACATCTCATTTTATTCTTTAACATTTATGAGAAGCAGACAGTTCTTGAATTATTATGATCATTTTATAGATGAAGAAACTGATCTCATGATCAGTGATGGGGTTAGACTAGATGATCTTATAAGATTAATTCCTGGTCTAGAATTCTATCACTTTATGATTTCATAAAAACTATAGTCATAGCCATATCAGATGGAGGATACAGACACAAGTAGAAATAGAGATAGAGGAAAAGGAGTTTTCTCTCTCATTCAACTTATATTTTCATCCATCTTTTCTTCTCTCCTGGGTGAAAAATGTCTTTTTCGGTCCTACACTGTGCTAGGTTAAGCCCATTTGCAAGATTCTGAATCATTATGCTGTCTCACATCTAACACTTACCCTTAAGGACACAAATAGTATTCAGAGAAGCCGTGCTTCTACTTAAAGTCCTTTAGTTTCTCAGCCCTTTGTAAAACCTGATTATAGGGGTTGGAATCAGTTTTTCCCTCCACAATGGAGGATAAACCTCTGGAGTTGAGCATCAGATACTTTTTTGCCCTTAGTTTCCATGAAATCCTCCTGTCCCCTCTACTATCTTTTCCTTTCCTCCTGCTGTCTATTTTCCTCTCTACCTGTCTCTCTTTCTGCATTTCTCTTTTTCTCTGTCTGCCTTGTCTCTTTCTCTCTCTTCACACATACACACAAAGTATATAAAGTTCAGATGAGTATTGATATCACACACACTTCATACCTATATTTACACTTGCCTATGAACACACACATGTGTATATGTGTATATCCATACATGAGAATATACAAATGCATATATACCTATATGTATATATGTATGTATGTATAGGTATAAATATATATATATATATATGTGTGTGTGTGTATGCACACATACATGCAATGTGAAATGTACACACACACACACACAGGTCCAGGAGAGATAGAAGACACCCACAACTACAAGGACCTTGGTAATGTGATACCAAGGATACTAAAGTTAATGATTCAATAAATCTGTACTCTCTGTTCCCCCTATCACTCAATTAACGTTGGCTTCCATTTCTCATTATGACTTTTAAGTAGAACTATACTTCCTTGATGTTCTATATTCTCAGAAGATGGCCTTGAGCAATTCAAATATACTCTCCAGTCCTCAGTTACCTTTTCTGACAAGTGAGAATAAAAACTTTCATTCCTACTTCTGAAAGTTCTCATGAAGATCAAATCAGATTATGGATGAGAAAAACAATTAGAAAAAAATTTACAGTGACCTATAACTAAGGACTCAATTGTCACTATTGGAGTGGAGGAACTAGAGACCAAGGATTTCAATGGCATGAGACTTCAATTCTATTGCTAGGATGGAAACTTCTAATGGTACATACAGAATGTCAACTTGTTTTGTATTTGAAGGGCTTTTTGACTATGATCACCCAGCTAATATATCTTACTCTACTTTTAGTACCCTGTTCGCTATGCCTCACTACCTCTCATTAACATAATATTATCATTATGATCTCTATGTGCATATATATACACACATAGACACATACACATAAATATTTATTATTTATCCATTTGCCTATCATTTCTCTATTTAACTATCTATAGATATCTATCAACTTATTGGTCTATAACTCTTTTTCTAACTTCTTATCTTATTATTTCTCTGTCTCTGTCTCTCTTTGTCTCTCTCTCTCTAACTCTCTCTCTGGTTCTAAATTATTTTCTGAGCTCCAGTCTCCCATTAATCACTAGTTACCTTTTAGATATATTGTCCTAGACACATATACACACACACAACTTATCTTTACACCCCCATCCTCCCTTCACCCCATTCTGAATTGCACTCTTATTGACAATTCATTCATTCTTATAATCCTTGATTCCACACTTGAATGTACTTCACATATCCCTTGCCAAATCTTGTTGTTTTTGCCTTTTATTTATTTTTTTGGCATTTATTTATTTTTCCTTTAAAAAAACCTGGACCTCCCATCTTTTTTACATTTTATTTCCCCTCAATTACATGTAAAATCAATCATAAAGATGCTTTCATATAAGACATTTTTCTATATTAATCCTTTTGTTGAAGCAAAACAAACAAAAATATTAAGAAAGTTAAAAAGAATTTGCTTTGGTCTTCATTCAGACTACAGCAGTTATTTCTCTGGAAGAATTTGGCTTTTTTAAAAAATAATGAGTCCCTTGGCATTGTTTTGGAACATTGTATTGCTGATAATAACTAAATTATTTATAGTCATTCATCATATACTATTGTTGTCAGTATATACAAAGTTCTGGTTCTATTTATTTCACTCTGAATCAATTCACATAAGTTTTTCTGAGTTCTTTCTGTTTGTCACTTCTTATAGAAAAGTAGTATTCCATTACAATCATATACCATAACTTCCTCAGCTGTTTCCCAATTCATAGGTATCCCCTCATTTTCCATGTCTTTACCACCTCAGAAAAGAGCCGCAATAAATATTTTTGTACATAGAGGTCCTTTTCCTTTCCCCCTTTTTTATATCTTTGAGATACTAACCTAGTAATGATATTGCTGAATCAAAATGTATGTACTTTTATATAGCTTTTTGGTTATTGATCCCAATTATTCTTCATAATGGTTGAATCAGTTCAAAGCTTCCCCCCCAAAATGTTTTTGTATTTCAATTTTCCCACAACCCCTTGAAGTTTTGTCATGTACATTTTCTATAATAGTTAATGTAATACATATGGGGAGTTTTGATATGCATTTATCTAACAAATAGTGATTTAGAGTATGTTTTCACAGGACTATAGAGAACTCAGTTACTTTGAGAACTGCCTGTTCTTTTCCTTTGACTATTTTTCAATTGAGGAATGACATGTATTCTTATGTATTTGGCTCATTTCTTTGTGCTTTGAAGAATGAGACCTTTATTGAAGAAACTTATAAATTGTTAAACTATTATAATTACTATGTATTATTTACCATTGATATCCCTGTCTCATTTATCCTTTTCTTTCTCCTTTCCTTCTGTCCATCCTCAAAAGTGTTTAGCTTCTGATTGCTACATCTCCCAATTTATTCTCTTTTTATAAGCCTTCCTTTCCTTCTCTTATCACTTTCAACTCTTACTTACCTTTATGGTAAGATAGGGAAAAAGACCACTCTTTGTGGTGGCAAAAAACTGGAAAATGAGGGTATGCCCTTCAATTGGAGAATGGCTGAACAAATTGTGGTATATGTTGGTGATGGAATACTATTGTGCTCAAAGGAATAATGAACTGGAGGAATTCCATGTGAACTGGAATGACCTCCAGGAACTGATACAGAGTGAAAGGAACAGAACCAGGAGAACAGAGACTGATACACTGTGGTAAAATCGAATGTAATGGGACTTCTCTACTAGCAGCAATGCAATGATCCAGGACAATTCTGAGTGACCTATGGAGTGGAAACTCAGAGGAAAAACAACTGCTTGAACACATGGGTTGATGTGGACATGATTTGGGATATTGACTCTAAACAACCACCCCAGTGCAATTATCAATAATATAGAAATAGGTCTTGATCAATGCACATGAAGAAACCAGGGGAAATGAAAGTTGGCTGTGGGTGGTGGTGGTGGTGGCGGTAGTTGGGGGGGTGGAGGGGAGAGTAAGAACATGAATCATGTAACCATGGAAAAATTTCTTCTAAATAATAAAATAAAAAAAGATAGATTTCTATACACAATTGATTATGTCTTTCCCTTATTGAGTCAATTCCAATTAAAGTTCAAGCACTCCCCTCTCAACCTCTTCCATCTTCCCTTTCACTGTAAAAGCTCTTTCATGCCTCTTTTGTGTGAGATAATTTACTCCATTCTATTTCTTCCTTCCCCCTTTTCCCAATACATTCTTATTTCTCACTCCTTAATTTTATTTTTAATATATTATCACATAATATCCACTTGTTAACTCACTCTCTTGCTCTCTGTCTACATTTAATCCTTTTAACTGCACTTATAATGATAAAGTTCTCAGTAGTTACAAGAATCATTTTTCCCATGTAAGTATATAAACAGTTTAACTTTAATGAAAGTCTTTTTTCTCTTTCCTGTTTCTCTTTTTATGTTTCACTTGAGTCTTGATTTGGAGTGTCACCTTTTCCATTTTGGCTCTGATCTTTTTATGAGGAATATTTAAAAGTCCTCCATTTCATTCAATGCCAATATTTTCCCCCTGAAGGATTATGTTTGGTTTTGCTGGGTAGGTGATTCTTAGTTGAAGTCCTAGCTACTTTATGCTCCAGAATATCATATTTTAGGACCTCTAATCCTTTAACATAGAAGTTGCTAACTCTTGTGTTATCCTGTCTATAGCTCCATGGTATCTGGATGGTCTCTTTTTGGGTGCTTACAATATTTTATCTTTGACTTAGGAGTTCTGAAATTTGGCTGTAATATTTCTGGGAGTTTTCCTCCTCTTTGAGGAGGTCATTTAAAGTCTTTAATTTCTATTTTTTCCTTTGGTTCTTAGAATATTAGGGCAGTTTTCCTTGATAATTTCTTGAAAGATGATGTCTTTTTTATTGTCACTTTCGAATAGTCCAATATTTCTCTCTTGGAACTATTTTTTAAGCTTGTTTTTTTTGTAAGGAGATATTTCACATTTTCTCATTTTTTTCATTCTTTGTTCTTTGATTGTTTCTTAATGTCTCATGGAATCATTAGCTTCCAACTCCCCTTTTCTACCTCCTTATTCATTTGGCCAATTCTACTTTTTAAGAAATTCTTTTCCCCAGTGAATTTTTAAATGAGATATCATTTTCCATAAGGTTAATTCTGTCTTCCTGGGAGTTCTCTTCAGTTAATTTTTATATATCATTTTTTCCCATAGACTCCTTCTTCTTTATAAGAAGTTCTTCTGTTCAGTGGATTTTGGGGCCTCTTTTACTAACTGATATAATCTGGTATTTAAGGTATTATTTTCATCAATATGTTTGTGTCTCCTTTACTAACCTGTCAAAACAGTTTTTCTTGATTTTCCTGCATCACTCACATCCTGCTCCCATTTTTCTAATATCTCTATTATTTTATTTTTTTAATTTCTTTTGATCTCCATTAATTATTTTTGGGCCTGAGATCAATTCATATTTTTTGGAGCTTTTGGATACAGCAATATTGACTTTGTTTTCTCTTTCCGAGTGTGTTTTTTGGTCTTCCTTGTCACCTAAATAACTTTCTATGTTGAGTTTGTTTTTTAATTGTTTGATCATTTCCCAGCCTTTTTTTATCTTCTAAATAAAAAAAATGTTATAGGTAGGTTCCATTCCTGAAGTGAAGGGGTCACTATTTCAAGTTTCAGATTTTTTGCACAACTGCTTTTAGTATTAGCTCTGGGGATCTGTAAGTTTTCACTTCTGCCAAGACTGTATGATCAAAGTAGAGGTATATTTAATGCTCTCCTGGCCTTTTCTCTGGTCTGTGACTGACTACAACCACTCTTTTATAAATTGGAACTGTGACCAGGATCTCTTATGACTACAAGCACTAGTGTGTGATAATGCTGTTCTTTGCCTTGGGACTGCAACCCAAGTCTGTGACCTGGATCTGTGTATGGGAAATTCAACTGAATTTTGTACCTAGAATCAGCAAAGGGACTCCTGTAACCTCCTTCTGACCAGTTCTCCAACCCCCTTATCATCTGTGGCCAAGAGCTTCTGAAATGGTTGCTGCTGATTCAGCCATCTTCAATGCTTGTGCTGGCTTTCACAAGTGGGGCCTGCCTTCATGTTCCTTTGTGCCCTCCCCTTCAACTCCAGGACAATATATCTTTTGTGCCAGACTTTTAAGTTGTTTTGGTCTAAAAATTGTTCACCTTATCCTTTTATAGGTTCTGCCTCTCCAAATTCATTTTGAGGTATTATATTAAAGTTGTTTGGAGAATAATTTGGTAGAGATCAGGTGGTCTGTGGAACTTTTCTTCCATCTTGGCTCTACCTCCCTTCGTGTCATTTGTAATTTAAAACCATCACTTGAAAAAGTCCTTTACTTTAATAAAGTCATTGTCTTACTCCAGATCCCTATCTTATTCTCAAAGTGAAAGAACCAGGAGAGGCAGCCTTAAAAAAAAACCTTAAAGACAATTATATTTGAACTGGGTCTTAAGAGAAAGCATGAATGTCAGGAATTTCAGGTAAGGATAGAGAGTATTCTAGGCATGAGAGACTGCTAATGACAAAGCAGAGATTCAGGATATGTATATTATATGAAAGAAAAAAGGCCAGCATAACTAGATGATGGGGTTAATAAAGCATAACAAAAGTTGGATGGGACCAATGTGGGGAGGATTTTATATCTGATCTGGAAGTTAATAGAGAGCTCCTCGAGTTTATTGAGTATTGGTGGGTGGTGACATGGTCAGCTCTGCATTTTGGGAAAGCCTCTTTGGTAGTTGAGTGGAAAATGAAGCATGCAGTAGTCACAAAGGGATACATTTTTTATTAGCTCTTGAAGTTGTCTTCTATTTGTAGCCTTCCTCTAATACCTAATAAAACCTGTAGAACAGGGTTTCTTAACCTTTCTCTGTTTGTTTGGTTTTTTTTGGTCACATGGACATCTGTTGAAATCTAATGAATTCTCCTGTTACTGTGATTTGTTGTCTACTTTCATAATCAAAGGCAATGCTTATTTCAATTAGAGGTAAGGGAACATAAAGATGTAATTTTCTCACCAATATATAGCTCCCTCCCCCTGTAATCTGCAATAAAAGAAATTAAATAGAACTTTGTATATGACTTTTAATTGGTGACTTAGTATTTTTTTCTGCTTTCACCAAACATGTAGCCTGTGGAAAATGTGTTAAGAATGAGTCAATGATAAAGCTTACTTCTGAAATAGAAAACTCAACAACAAATACTGCCTGACTGTCTCTGTTTAAGCTACAGTTTACTTATGAGCAATTGAATCTCATTATTTCGACCAAATTATATTTTGCTGCAGTGAGAAGAAAAAGAAAGGGGGGTGAGGTGGATGAACAAAACAAAGAAAGACAAAAGATAACTGTGGCCTTTTTGACACCTCACATATCAGACATTAGAGGGTCTGAGAGCACACAAATAAATAGAACTCCTAATGTCTGGATTGTCTTCTGAATGACCAGGTGGTCCTTCCTTGCAGCTTTGGAAAGAATGAATGTTAAATATATTCTAATTGAATGTTTTTCCTGGTGGTTTTTGGATAGTTTTGTATATTAATGTTTCTTTTCTCCACTTCAAAATATTCCATCAGATTAGTGATATTATTTCTTATTCTTCATGTCATTCTTTTCCTTAGTCCTATTTTCGAAGAATATCCCTACACTAGAAGGTTCAATACTATGCATTTTGGCATTCAATGATTTAGGGTTGTATGTAAGTCAATAGTCAATATGGAAATCAGAGTCTCCACAACCTGGCCTCCTCCCACCTTTCCAATCTTTTTGCACCTTATTTATCTTGGAAAGTAAACAAATCACATAATTTGGAATCTAGTGATATTGATATTTATCCTGTGCCTCAAATAAATTCATTAACTGGAGGACTAGACACTAGGCCATTTCACTTACTATTACTCATGTATGGAATATTCACCTCAATTATCTTGATCTCCTGTGTTCCTTTGTTTCCTTCAAGAACTAGTTAAAACCCAATCTTCCAAAAGAAGTCTTCTCATATGATTCTAAAAATTAGTATCTTCTCAATTGATTATCTCCAATTCATCCTATGTGTATTTTTTCTTGACATAGTTGTTTGCATGTTATCTTGCCATTCTGATTACTTCTTGAGAATGAGAACTGTTTTTTTGCCTTTCTTTGTATCTCCACTGTGTATTTTCCTATATAGTGCCTAGAATAGTGTTGGTGAAGGTTTTCAAGTTTATGTGCCCAAACTGTAATTACAAGTTGTCTGTGAGCCCCCATCCCCTATGTTACCCCAGAGAGTAGAGGAAGTTCTTGATTTGGACAGCTGGAAAGAGGGGTGGGGCATACAAAAAATATCCTTGGGCTTTGGGAAGAGGGGGAATGGAGCAGCTCCCCATGCTGGCTCGGCACACATGTCAAATCTTCACCACTATTGGCCTAGAACATAATAGGCCCTTGATGATCACTGACTGACTTCTAGAATGCATGTGATTGAGGCTATAACCATGAGGCAGGGGCATAGAGACTAAATGAACTCTCAACAAGTAATAAAGTCTTGGACATCCCTGGTGACCACAATTTGAAGCTCTGAAGACTAGTTTTCCAGACTCAGCCAGAGTCAGAAGCTCAAGGAGGATTTTAGTAGAAAAGAAATGAAAGATATGAAAACCAGAGGGACATAAAATGGAACTGTCCAACTTTTCTACTTTTTGTCTATGGTGTCTCTAGTCAATGAATCTTTTCCTGCTCCACAAAACAGAACCTAAGACCCATTGAATTCACCCTTGACTTCATCATTATTAGAATTTATTAAAATTCATTCACCTGTAGGTAGCCAAAAGCAAGTATTGGCCTAGGCTCCATGGCACACAGGTCTATTGGCCTGATCTCTACTACTTCAACATTTCATTTTCCTTTTCTGTAAAAAAGGGACAAATGTGAGTCCTCTTCCCATTCTAAGAAAAACCTCCTTCATTTCATTTACAATTTTCTAGGGAATTATATACATATATATATACATATATATATACATATACATATACATATATATATTTTAAACCCTTACCTTCTTTCTTGGAGTTAATACTATGTATTGGCTCCAAGGCAGAAGAATGGTAATGGCTAGGCAATGGGGGTCAAGTGACTTGCCCAGGGTCACATAGCTGAGAAGTGTCTGAGGCCAGATTTGAACCTAGGACCTCCCATCTCTAGGCCTGGCTCTCAATCCACTGAGCTACCCAGCTGCCCCCGGGAATTATTATATTAATGGACATCAAGCCTTAATCCAAAGGAATGAAATCACAGGGATTACGGATTTAGAAATGGAAGAAACTTTTGAAGATATCTAGTCATCTAATTTTTTTTGAAGCCTTCTCTATTTTCACACATGAGGAATGTGAAGCCCAGAGAGGTTATATGATTTAGGTTAGTAAGTAGCAGATACTTGCATTATAATGTAGTATGCTATGATATTCATGCCAGCATATAGTGAGGATTCAATCATCTGAAATCTACTCCTCAATAAGGAGGGTTTCAGCAGAGCCATGGAGTTCAATTAAAAGAATGATACATTATAAGAGTAGATAGTAAAGCTGACTGTCTATAAAGGGTAATTTCACAAGCATTGAGCTATTTCCCACATTTCCAGAAAAAAAAAACAGGCTACTGGATATGTATTTAAAATGGCAATATTTGATAGTAATTCTTTTTTCTACAGTTTTGCCCTAATAACTTAATAGGTGAAAACAGAAATGCAACAACACCTGATTAACTGGCATGTCTATTGGCCTACTATATAGTAGCAATTTCTAAGTTCCTTCCCAACCTCATTCATCTGGCAATATTATTTGGGAGCCATCCCTCCACTCATTCTTCTGAATGTCTTTTTTTTTAAACCCTTGTACTTCGGTGCATTGTCTCATAGGTGGAAGATTGGTAAGGGTGAGCAATGGGGGTCAAGTGACTTGCCCAGGGTCACACAGCTGGGAAGTGGCTGAGGCCTGAATGTCTTTTCCTTAGCAATTTGATTCCTGAGAAGTCATTATTCTTTGTTTCTATTTGATTATGAATGAGTTTCAAATCTTTTCCTGAAGACAGATTTGGAAAGAGATAACTTGATGGAGAATGGGGGGAAGGGCATGGAAAAGGAAAAAGGACAGGAGAAAAACTCAGGCTACCTACACATTTTGCAAAGGATAGTTTTGGGGAAATGCCTCCTATTTCTATTGATAACCCAGATTTTTATGATTTAGTATTTAGAGTCTAAGAAAAGGAGATGAATGCTACATTGAGCACTTGCTTCTCTGGAATGCTTTTATCTCAGAAGGCAAAAGAAGTGTGGATTAGTTGCTTCTCCTTTCTTTAGTTTTGCCCAACTTAAGCTGGACTTCTTTGGTTTCTATTTTTTGATGTTGTTTTTAAGTATATTTAATTAATTGAAAATATTTTTCTATGGTTACATTATTTGTGTTTTTTCCACTCCTTTTCTCCTATTCCCCTTCCTGTAGCCAAGGAGCAATTCCACTGGGTTTTATATGTGTCATTGATCCAGACCTATTTCCATATTATTAACATTTGCAGGTGATTGTTTAGAGTCTACATCCCCAATCATATCCCCATCAAACCATGAGATCAAACAGTTGTTTTTCTTCTTTTTTCTACTCCGACAGTTCTTTCTCATAAGTCCTTCAGAACTGTCCTGGATCATTGCATTGCTGCCAGTAGAGAAGTCTATTATATTTGATTTGCAACAGTATGTCCATCTCTGTGTATAAAGTTCTCCTGGTTCTGCTCCTTTCACTCTGCATAAATTCCTGGAACTCATTCCAGTTCATATGGAATTCTTCCAGTTCATCATTCCTTTTAGCACAATAGTATTCCATCACCAGCATATACCACAATTTGTTTAGCTATTCCCCAATCGAAGGGCATCCCTTCATTTTTCAATTTATTGCCACCACAAAGAGCACAGCTATAAATATTTTTGAACGAGTCTTTTTCCCTATTATCTCTTTGGGGTACAAACCCAGCAGTGGTATGGTTGGATCAATTCATAATTCCACCAGCAATGCATTAATATCCCAATTTTGCCACAATCTCTCATTACTTTCCTTTTGCTGTCATATTAGCCAATCTGCTAGGTGTGAGGTGGCACTTCAGAGTTGTTTAGATTTGCATTTCTCTAATTATAAGAAATTTAGAACATTTTTTCATGTGCTTATTAATAGTTTTGATTTCTTTATCTGAAAACTGCCTGTTCATATCCCTTGCCCATTTATCAATTGGAGAATGACTTGATTTTTTGTCTTTGGTTTCTATTTGTAATAAATACTAATATCCTAATATACATCTGGGGATTAGGCCTGAGAGAGGCACAATAAGGGGACCATGAGATCACACAACAATATATGAAGAAGATGAACTACAATTAAGCCAACTTAATTGTATACATTTAGCACCCTCCAGTTGTAAGAGGGGAAAAATGGGAATTATTATGGTTGGACTAGATATTTAAGGTTTGGTTGCCAGAAATAGATTAACTCAATTTTGAAATAAAGGAGACCCAAGTCAGGATGACTTTTATGGTGGTTTATTTATACTCAGGAAGGTTAAAGGTAGGGAAAATGAGAGAGAGAAACTCTGTCCTGGTTCAGAGGTCTGGACCAGGGAGGTTTCAGGGGCCCCAGCAGAGCGGGGCACAGAGGTTACTTAAACAAGGCTTCTAGCCACAAGGCCTCCTCCAATAAGAGAGGCAAGAGAGGCCTCCTTGAGGGTAGAGCCTCCAAAAATGCCAAGGGAAGAGAAAGAGAGTCAGCCTAACTTACCCACATGATAATTCAGAGGGAAGCAATCTGAGGTCTCGCCAGAGCTCCTTCAACACCAAATTCAAAGCGCCAAAAGCCCTCCACAGGAAGTTACCATCATATTTAAAAGATAGCATCTTTTGTCCCTTCCTATGTCCACCTCCAGTTTCATGTGGACAAATGGCAGCCTCAACAATGTTTTGGACTGACCCGGGGGCAGTCACTTGTTTTTGATTTGTCACTTACTATCACATGTGGGTCACAGACTTCCCCCTCCCTACTTAATTCTAAGTTGGGTGGGGTGACATTGTTTCTGGTGGCTAAAGTCTAAAGAATGAATGAGGATGAACTAATTCCATTTACACACAATGAAAGAAATAATAAATCCCTAGTTCAAAATAATGACAGTTTTAGAGATGAAAACATCAATAAAGCTGAATTTAACTATGCCCAAACTTCACAAGTTAAAAAACAAAACAAAACAAAAAATATGTGTGACAAATATCATCAAAACTCCTTCTATTCCAGGAGTAAGTCTCTCCTTTGGAGATGGGGGGAAAAAGTAGATTTTCTGTTACCTCCTTTTGCCAAGTACTTAATTCCCTCTTGGCTTGTTGTTTAGATGAACAATTGGGCCTACCTTTATTACTGAAGCCAGCTTTCAATTATGAGGGTAATGGGGAAAAACCTTATTGAGAATTAGCCAAACCCACAGCTAATCAGCAGAATATGCAAATTAAGCCACAACTCATCCTTTTTATTAGTATTTTATTTCAATAGATAGTCGACTTGTACATGCCACAAAATTATTTCTAAAATCCAATAGTTCCATGGAACATTCTGAGATGGATAAAATTAGGACTATGAATAAGCAGCCCTAATTCTTATTCAAAATCATCCAGAAAACAGTCTTCAATACATTGGGATGAGAATGTCACTGTGCACGATTTAGGAATCTCAATTCAGATGACTCCATTTGACTTGGAAAAAATTCAATCATTAGGGAAACAAATGAGTGATTGATTCCATTCAACATCCTTGTGACTTTAAAGACCAAAACACCCTCCCTAGTCATTCTTTGTGGTATTATCTCCTATTGGAATATAATTTCCTTATGTGCAGAGTCTATATTTTTTATATTAGTATCTCTAGGGATTTCTATAACACGTGGCACATAGCACTTCAAAAGAGATATAAAAATTGTTATAACTTCTGACTTCAATTTTTCAAGGATCGGTGATTTCATCCATGTAGGTAGTCCATTCACTGATGACATCTGGAAATAATTCTGATTCTATAAGAAAAAAATAATTTTTGACAGTCTCCAGGAGTGAAAAATTCACACTGGGGGATAACTTATTGATAAGTTTTTTTTCTAAACTTAACATTCTTAGCTAATTTAGAGGATAGTCATGAATCCACCTGAGAAAAGTAATCAAATCAATATTATAATTGCCTTTTGGAGGGCATTTCAATTCATTACCCCATTATTCCACTTTCAATATCTATGATTCTCAGGACTAAACAGTAGGCCCTAGTCAATGCTACCCCATATTTGTTATAAAAAATAAGTTTCTAGATGACAGAGAATTTATTTATTTTATATTTATACACAATGGGCTTACTTCAATGTTCTTCACATAATAAATGATTAGTAAAAACTCATTTATTCACTTCTTAATTCATTCCTTAATTTATCATGGAAACCATTCTGAAAGACTTTCCAGCTTGGTATGACCTGACAAAAGTTGTGATTCACAGGCATGGTCTTGGAAAATTCAGGTTACCTCAATGTTACAAATGAATGAAAAAAACTAAATCGTTCATTTTTCAACTATGTGCCAAACACTGTGATAAATACCAGAGATACACATTAAAACATGAGTAACTCCCTACTTTCAAGAAATTCATAAACAAAATTGAGGGGGGGGAGGCATATTATATAAAGGTTAGTATCAAGGTAGATATTAAATGGGAAAACAAGTCAAATGTCAAGGCTCAATGATCTCTAGATCTTGAGGATAATATGCTAAATAACACCTATCCACAGCAATAAGTCAAAGAGGAAGAGTAGTTTGTTGTTGTGTTTTTAGGGTTGGGGACAAGTGGTAGAAAAAAATAAAAATAAATGTACAACTATACCTACAGAGTCAGTATTGTGCACATTCACATATATGAATACATACATACACACATGTGTAATTTGTATATGGATAGGTCTGTAGACATATATATGACATTAACATGTAAATATGTTAATATACGCCATTGAGAATGGGTTTCTATTTCATAGTTATTTTTCTTTCTTTTTTCTTTTATAGAGGAGTTTAAATAGAATTAGAAAACAATTTTGTATTATTTTTCATACATAGAAATCTGGAGATAGCAGTCAGCATTTTCTAAGTGGCCATTGTTTTTCATCCCAAGAATATTGTACTTTTGAGCAAAATATAGCAGTAGTGAATTTAGATTCCTGTTGACTGGAGACAAATGGTCTTTGGTATGTCACTATTCTGCAACAATATTTTGATTTTCATGTTCTTTAAAATACTGCATAGATAGATACAATGACTTTTTCTCATTGTAAGTATTGGAACTTAGGCTTACCAAAAGCATTTTCAGGATTACTCTAGTAGAGATAATGTCAAGGATAGCATGTACTTGATCACATTCATATATGAATTTAATTTCTTCTTCTCTCTTTATGTTTCGAAAGCCTTTTATATTGCAGAGCTTGGATATTATCATTTTTATGCAGTATATCTTGAAGTTATTGTTAAATTCCTGTCAGTCAGGGTCAAAATCAAGATGGTAGTGTAGAAGGAACATTCCAGGAGAAGTCTTCCAACATTCTTCCCTAAATAGTTGTAATATAACTGATCAAATTAAATTCTGAAGTGGCAAAGCCAACATAAGGTTGAAGTAAAATGTATTTTCAATCCCAGACAACTTAAGTGGTCAAAACAAAAGATCTATAAAACTGTGTGGATCCTGGTTCATAGTCCATGGGGATGTAGCACCAACTGTGGGTTTTGGAGGCTGCAGCAGCAGCAGCAACAACAACAAGAGTTCCAGATATTCTTATCACCCAGAAACAATAAGGAAATGAACAACTAGTCAAAAAGAAAGTGGAAGAGGGCAGGCTGGGTAGCTCAGTGGATTGAGAGCCAGGCCTGGAGATGGGAGGTCCTGGGTTCAAATCTGACATCAGACACTTCCAAGCTGTGCAACCCTGTGCAAGTCACTTAACCCCCATTGCCTAGCTCTTACTGCTCTTCTGTTTTAGAACTAATACACAGTATTGACTCCAAGATGGAAGGTGAGGGTTTATTTAAAAAAAAAAAAAGAAATTAGAAGGAACCATTGGGTGGGCACTGAATGTAAGTCTGAGCCCCACTTAACAACTCCATTGCCCAATACCAAGTTTCTGAGGATGCAATTTTAGGATGGAGAAGAGGATTGCAGTCATAAAGAAGCAGAGATCATCTGCAATTCCAAAGCAGAGAGAGGAGCATTAGTGCTTGTGATCCAAGAGATCAAGGGTAAAGACCAGGACAGAAATTAAGAGAGCTGTGACTAAACCACTCTCCCGCATCACCTTAGATCCATTGAAAACTTACACTTGCCCCACTCCCCACCCAGTGCTAACTGTTAAAATAGCATGTAAACATTTGTAGAATTTAAGTCAGTGGTGACAACTATCACCATACCAATCTCCACTCTCACCAGGTAAAAAGAACCCAATTCTTATATAAAATTCAAAATCAAGAAATAGTTGGAAAAATAAGCAAAAAAGCAAAGAAATAACCTGACCATAAAAAGCTAATTTGTTGACAGGAAAGCTCAAGACAGAAAGTCAGAAGTTAATCCTATCAAAATGTCTACAATCAAAGTATCAAAGAAAAAATGCAGATTTGGCAGAAATCCAACAAAAATTCCTAAAAGAGTTAAAGAATGATTTTTTAAAAAGGGAAATATTTTTAAATCAAATAAGAGGAAGAGGAAAAATTGGGAAAAAGAAATGAGAGTAATATAATAAATATGAGAACAGTCAAATATGCAAAATCTCTAAGGAAATTGAATGGGGATAGAAAGGAGTATGTTTTTTTTTTCTCAGTTGTACATAACACCTTCATAAAATTTAACAATGCATTTGGGCATAAATATCTTACAACCAATTGCTAAAAGAAAGGATGTCATATGATTACTTTACAGACCATAACAAAATTTAAAATACAATCACTATAGGGCCATGGAAGGATAGATTTAAAACAAATTATGAATTAAATAATCTAAACCAAAAGAAGGAATTTATCAAAGAACAAATAACAGAAACAATTTTATTACAATGACAAAAATGAGACATATCTAAACTTGTGGGAAGATGGCAAAGCAATAATTAAAAAAAAACTTTTATCTCTAAGTATTTATATCAACAAAAGGGAGAAAAGAACAGATCAATTAATTGGTAATATTATTTAAAACAACTTGAAAAAGAACAATTAAAAATCTACAATGAAACACTAAAACAGAAATTCTGAAAAATCAAAGGAATTTTATAAAATTGAAAGTTATAAAAATGAACTAATAAGGAAAACTAAGATTTAGTTCTGTATCAAATAATGAAATAGGTAATTGTTTTATCTGATTGGAAAGAAAAGAAAGATGAAAGCCGACTTAAAAGCATTGAAAATCTAAGGGGTAAATGCACTATCAATGTCAATGTAAATAAAACATTTTAGAGGGATCTTAGTCAATTATGTCAATAAAACTGAGGATAGAAAGGAAATGGATACATATTTACAAAAGTAAAAATTGCCCAGATGAAGGGAAAAGAAAATAAAATATTCAAATACCTATCTTTGAAAAAAATAAATTGAACAATCCAGAGCTATACTCTCTAAGAAAAAATGTCAAGGATCCATTTGATTTAAAAGTGATTCTTTCAAAAAAAATTAAAGAGCATTAAATTCTCAAACTCTACAAACTATTTTTAAAAATATTTAAAGGAGTCCTCCCAAATTATTTCTGTGAAAAAATATAATTTTGAGAAGAAAAAAGTCAAAGAAAACTATTGAGCAATCTCTGTACTGAATATTAATGAAAAAATTTAAAATTAAATACTAAATGGGAAACTACAGCAATATGTAACAGTGATCATATCTCATATTAATATACATACATATCTACATGAATATACATTTCAATTATATACTAATATGAGTCTATAATAACATGTCACAAAGATCATGACCAGGTGGGATTTATACCAGGAAAGTAAGACTGGTTAAATATTAGGGAAACTATATGCAGAATTGACCATATCAATAACATAAATAGCAACAGCCATGTAATTATATCAATAGATGCAGAAAAAACTTTTGACAAAATTAATTCTCTCTCATTAAAAATACCAGAAATTATAGGAATAAATAGAGCTTTTCTTAAAATGATAAATAGACTATGTCTAAAACCAAGAGCAAGTATTAACTATAATGGGGATAAACTTGAAGCTTTCCCTATAAGATCAGCAGTTTAGTAAGGATATCTGTTATCACCATTATTATCCAGTATTTTACTAGAAATGCTAACTATACCAATAAGATAAGAAAAGAAATGAAAGAATAAGTGAGCAATGAGGAAATGAAACTAGCACTAGTAATAGCTATAATGTGTAACTAAAGAAACCTGGAGAATCAGTATTAAAAAGTTGAAAAAATTAACAACTTTAGCAAAATTGCAGGATATAAAATAAACCCACATAAATCAATTGCATATCCTCACATTATCAACAAAATTCAGCAAGAAGAACTGGAAAGAGAAACTCCATGTTTGGTCAAGCAAATCATATTTCCAACAGCATTGTTGCAAAAAAAAAAAAAAAAGGAAGAACAGTAAATGGGAAAAAAAAATATCAGTTTGCATTCAGAATTTGTCAGTTCTCTTTCTGGAGGTAGCTAGCATTTTTCATCAAGAATCTCCTACAATTGTTGTGAATACTTGTGTTGATCACAGCAGCTAAATGCTTCACAGTTATAGTACAATAATGGTGTTACTATGTATAATGTTCTCCTGGTTTTTCCTCATTTCATTTTGCATTATATTGCTTACCTTCTTAGTGGAAGAGGATGGAAATAGAGGGAGGAAGAGAATATGGAATACAAATTTTTTAAATGTATGTTAATTTTTTCTATGTGTCAGTATTATATCTAAGTGACCATGGGCAATAGTTCTGACTGTCTTAAAGCTTTTGTTCTAATACAGCTAATTTGCTAGATTCTTAAGAATATTTTGAAAGACCTATCATCTATGAGTTTATGAAAGATAATGTACTTTTGGTGTATAATTGTCATCAACAGATTATATCATGTGATATATTTAATAGGTACTAAATTTATGAACTGTGAAGTGATGTATTTCAATATTTTGACCTTTTCCAAAAAATATAATATATGTATATATATATATATATAAAACAAATGAATAAATAACATCATAAACAAATATTCCCTTAGAATAACCCATCTCTAATTTCTGGTGGTATTGACATGCTCTGGAAATGCTATCATGAACTGCATTTCTATAAACACATCCTCATGACATTAATTTCTGTCATTTTTTTCTTTGCATAATATTTTTTTTAATTTTTTAAACCCTTAACTTCTGTGTATTGACTTATAGGTGGAAGAGTGGTAAGGGTAGGCAATGGGGGTCAAGTGACTTGCCCAGGGTCACACAGCTGGGAAGTGTCTGGGGCCGGATTTGAACCTAGGACCTCCCCTCTCTAGGCCTGGCTCTCAATCCACTGAGAGCTACCCAGCTGCTCCCTGCATAATATTTTTTTAAAACCCTTGTACTTCGGTGTATTGTCTCATAGGTGGAAGATTGGTAAGGGTGGGTAATGGGGGTCAAGTGACTTGCCCAGGGTCACACAGCTGGGAAGTGGCTGAGGCCGGGTTTAAACCTAAGACCTCCCGTCTCCAAGCCTGACTCTCACTCCACCGAGCTACCCAGCTGCCCCCCTGCATAATATTTTTAAAGAAGTGTGAGTGGACATTGCTTTTCAGAAACCTTTTAAGTCCATTTTCAGACATTCTTCAGAATGTATTCCTACCTCACTTCCAACTGTTAAAATTCCTACTTTTCTTTAAAACTCTACTCAAGAGACATAAGTATTTCAGGAATTCAGTAGATAGCAGTTCTCCCAGTAATGCCTCAGTTATTTTGAACACACATTGATATATACACACACGTGTGTATGTGTGTGTGTGTGTGTGTGTTTGTCTTTGTATAGCCTTTTGCAGAGTCCCTAGCAAATAGTGGGCAATTAATAACTCCTTGTTGATTTATCAATTTGTTAATTCATAATTAATTACTCCTAGCAAAATATCCTCATCCTTATTTGATTGAGAAATGATCTTGGGATAAATCGCTATACTGCTATTTTTCCTTTAAATTTAATGTTCTACAGATTTTCTCAGCTTGGGTAAACTGCTTTTATATTATTCATGCTTTTATACATATGTAACTGCATTTATGGCAATAATCATTAGTAATTTCTTGATGCTTTCACCACATTCTTCTTCCTGTGGTGATTTTGTGTTTTCAAAAATCATATCAATGGACTACTGACTCTGTCTGATACTAATAAGCAAAAAAAAATGTTATTTAGCACAGGATGAATTTTAATATTTTTAACTATTTATATGAATGTAGGCAAGTTTCTGTGTCTTAATTTCATTTGTTCAGTAATTTTCCGTCATTCCTAATTCTGTGTAAGCCCATTTGGGATTTTCTGAGCGAAGGTACTAGAGTAATTTGCCATTTCCCTCTCCAGTTCATTATATACATGAGGAAACTGAGACACACAATGATAAATGACTTGCCTGGGATTGCATAGTTAGTAAGTGTCTGAGGCCAGACTTGAACTCAGGAAGATGAGTTCCATGCCCAACACTCTATCTAATGTGCCACCTAGTTGACTTCTTATCATTTCAACATTAGTAAAATGGAGCTAATTGTTTGTTTTTTTTTACTACTTCTACTATAGCATAATACTATAATGGTCCAATGAGATAAATATGTATAGTACTATTTGATTTAAAACATATCAGACACATACAAATATATGCATATATATAAATGTTATTATATTAATTGTACTTTCCTTTATCAACATACTAATGAGTTAATGAGGAAAATGAGTGATATGATTCCACATTGCATATATATCATTAATTTTATTTTAAATATGTCTTGTTCATTACTATTTCTGCCTTGTGACATTAGCTTTCAAATTTTCTGCCTTTGAATCCACCCTTGATAAAGCTGCCAGAATAATTCTTATTATTCAGTGTTTTGATTATATTATACTTTATATCTAAATCATCAATGATTTACTATAGCCTACTGAATAAAGTTGGAATTTCTTTATTTGTCATTCAATATTCTCCATAATCTGGCACTTTACTCTGAACATTGTATTATTTCTATAAGTTCTTTCCAAGTACCTTATGCACCATTTCCCCAACAAATTATGTCACTTTTGATTTCCCAAGCACTTAGAATCCTCTCATTCTCTTCCCTATGACTCTTAACCTTTTTGTTGACTTAAAAAACAACAAACATTTTTAAAGCCTTATTCATTAAAAGATCTTAATCACCAATTACTTCAGCATTCCACCCACATTCCCTAAAAAAGAATGAGAGAAAAAGACTATTCTGACCTATGATGTAATCTGATGAAAAGAAGATAGAACCAAAGATGAATGGCCTTGTCTCAATGACAGTCCTTGGCTTTTGGTAATCAGAATAGTTTACACTTTTCAATGTTGGTTATAGATGACCCTTTATTTGGAAGTCTGCTGAGTTGTATCATTCTGGTGTGCATAAAAGCCCTGCTCATTTCAAAGATCACAAAATCATAGAATTTGAGTATTGGAAGTGTCCTCAGCAGTTGTAGATCTGAGAAGTGGTTGCTCAGCCTCTAATCCAGGGAAAGGGATTCCACCTTTTATCAATTTACTTTGGGAAGTGCTAATTGATAAGAAGTTTCATAATTATTTTTGTTTTGCTTGATATAATATCAAGCTCTTTGAAACTTCTATGCATGGCTCCTGATCCTTCTTTCTATGGCCAGTCAAAGTTTTCTTCCAAATGGCACCTCTGCAAATATTTGAGGACAAATCTTGTCCCCTCCTCTGGGTCTTCAACATCAATATTAATATATCAATATTTAGATATATATGTGAGCATTGATATATATATATATTTGTTTATATATTTTAATTCCTGGTATCAGTTCATTTGTTAATCATTCTTTTAATGAAATCACATGTTAATATCTTTTTCTCAGAAAAATCAAGTCCATATATGTGTGTGTATCCCAAAATATTAAATGTTAGTCTGTGTATGATTTTGGGAAAGCTAGGGGAAATAACATAATATTTTTATATTTATGATAAATCATGACCTTTCTATATCATAAGCAATAAAAATATTCCCCAAATTTCTAACATTTGGCTATTGGTGTAATGGCAATTACATTACACACTGTGTGATGGCAAGACCCTTGGCTCTGGAGTCAGGCGGTATTGTTTTTTAATCTTTATCCTATGTGATATCAGTCAAACTGACATGGGCATTGTGCAGAGATGGCAGGGACACTGTACCCCTTAACTCAAGCAGCATGTGAACAGGGAAATTCCTTTCCCCCTTCCTGCCCTTGTGACTCCCAAGCCAAAGAAATGATTACCCTTGGATCATTCTTTAGGTTGAGATAGACAAAGAAATACACCTACAGGCCACATCTTGATAGTCTAAGCCCTGAGAGTCTCAGGCAGACCCCTCAAATGCCTGAGTGTGAGAAGTCACTTCCACACTATTATAAAGAATATAAACCCCCCTGAACTGGAGCATTCAGGGAGCAACTGCTAAAGTTGTTCTACTCATGCTGCAGTGCAGTGTTTTGGGAACAAACCACCAACTCAGGGTTGCTCCACTCATGCTGTCTTGCTGGCCATTAATCCTATCTACTAATAAATCTTTCTTTTTTACTTTTAAGCTAAGTTTGGAGTCCTTTCATTCTTTAAAAAGGTTTCCTTCCTGAAGCCAGGGGTTCACCATTTGCACCCCACATAACAAAACCACTTCATTTCTCAAGAGCTCAGTCTCCTAATCTGGAAAGTGAAGCAGTTGGGGAAAAAAAGTATTTCCAAGGTCCTTTATGATTCTAAATCCTATTATCCTACATGTTGACATATTATTCTGTGATTGTTTCATGTGTGTAAATCTTATCCCCCCTAAGCTTTATTGTTTTGTTTTGTTTTTATATTCCATAGAATGTAAAGTATTGAGCACATCATTGGTGCTGAATAAATAACAACTACATTAAGTCAAATTGAAGAGCAGTATATTACTAGAAAGCATTCTTAAGATTCATGTCTGTGACAAGTTCTTAAGATCAGGTTACCTGACCTTTGGAAAAGAAACTGGACACAGGGACATGCTGTGGTCTTGTGGACAGCAGGAAATAAGGAGAGGTTATCTCCTTTCCTTTGTAATACATAAAGTCTACATAGATCAGGAACATAGTACACACTAACCATCAACTCTTTTCTGCTTATATTCACTAATCAATAGTTTTCATTTACCTTTGAGCATTCCTTGCTTAACTTAGGAGAAAATGTCTATTATTTAAGCCCTCCAAACAAAATTGAGAGGAAAGAAAAAGGAATAAAGAGAGGGGAAAATATTTTTATTCCCATCTTGGCAAATATCCAACTGGCAATAACTTGAAGATTTAATATTATTACATGCACAAAAAATAAAGCCTAATGCTCATCCAAGCATATTTCAATCAAGAACTCTCTCTGGGAACCTTCCTACTGACAATACAATTTTGAGTAAAATAAACAATAAGATGCAAAAACTACAGTAAGCAGTTTAGGAAATTACATATCAAATATCTTCCAAAGAGCCTGGGGGTCTTATGAGCAGAAGTTTTGCCTTACAGGTCTCATTGCATATGCAGATTTAAATAATTCACTTGTTGAAGAAATCTCCTATTCTCTATTTATTCAAGAATTTGCAGTGGTGGGCTGTTGCCAGCAGCCATGCCAGGAGTCAAGGGGGAAGGGTTTTTTTTTTTTCTCATTTCCAAGGAATGTGAAAATAAGTATGTTGGGCCAGGAGGGAGGAAGAGGTAAACAGTGAAGACCAGGTAATGGTATATTCTGGTTCAAACTGACCTCTGTAGAATGGACTCAGGAAAACAAAAATAAAATAAAATTATAAAAGGGTGCCTGCATGTTTAGCTTTAAATTATTCACTCTTTGAATACAGTGAATAAATCTGTGGGCTCTCATGTATTCAAGGATTTTCTGTGATGATTTTACAGGCAGTAATTTTTTTAAAAGGAAAAAACACTACAGGAAGATGGCAACAACAAACTAAGCCAGCTTCTTTTTAAAAAAGAAGGAATTAGCCAATCAATGGCACACAGGTGCAAACCTTAGGTGTGGAAGTCCTTTCAGAAACAGCTTAATTGTCACAATACACAGCCTTTTAAAAATCTATTTTAAATTTCCATTTCCCAACCCCCACCCTCACTCAATGCTTTGATCAAATGCTCTTTCTGGGAGTTTATATCCACCTCCCTCTATTAGTCCCCCCCTTCCATTTCCCTCCTCTCTTCTAATCAAAGTGATAAGACTTTGGAGCATCTGGGCATTACTTGTAAAATGAAAGCATTATATCAATAAGGGCTTGGGCAACTGTTGCCTCATTTAAGTGTTTTTTGTTTTGTTTTGTTTTGTTTTTGTTTTCAAATGTTATGGTGGGGGAAATCTTCATTAATGCCCACTAAAGATCAAATTGCCCCACTCTCACTTTATGGAGTTAACAATTTATATGTCCATTTGCTTATTTTTTTAGTCACTAGTATGAATTGTGCATGACATTAAGTCTGTGGTAGATATGAAAAAGATTAGGCTTTTTCCTCATTTATGATGTAGTTGAAGAAACTAGAAATAGTTGCAGAATCTCAGTAATACAAAGTCATAGTGATGAATCCCAAAGCAGTGTAATAAATAATAATTATTATAAACGTTCAGAATAAGGAAAAAGCAATATGTGCTGGAGAAGTTGTGGATAGGTTCTTAAAGATGATGTTTAGATGTTGAAAGAGGAACAGAATTTGGACAGAGACCCCAAAACACAATGGAGGCAAGAGAATGACAGGAGCAAAGATTAAAAGGAAAGCATATACATGAAATGTCAGTTAACTCTGACATAGCTTCCTTCTCATCTAAGGGCATACAAAGGCCCAGTTCATGGAGTTTGTACCTCAGTGACTTAGTGGATTTCTGAAGCTAAAGACAATAACCTTACTATCTCTCACTATCTCTCTCTCTCTCTCTCTCTCTCTCTCTCTCTCTCTCTATATATATATATATATATATATATATATATATATATATGTGT
>NC_058130.1:416519278-416555852 GCF_016433145.1 Gracilinanus agilis
TGTGTGTGTGTGTGTGTGTGTGTGTGTGTGTGTGTGTGTGTGTGTGTAATATAAATGATAGATTAAGAAACTTGCTGAAATCCACATGGTCAGAAAATATAAGAGCCAAGACATGATCAGAGAGTCATCTAGAGGCATAGTATATAGAATATTAGGCACAGAATCAGGAAGACCTGAATTCAAATACTATCTCAGACATTTGTTAGCTGCATGACTTTGGACAAGGTACATAACCTCTTATTACATCACTTTTCCACAACTGAAAAAATGGAAATAATTGTAATAACAAACTTGTACGATTGTTATGAGTGCTAAATGTGATATTTGTAAAAACAATTAGTACAGTGCCTTGAAAGCAATAGGTACTATATAAATGTTTACTTCCTACCTTAAATTCCAGTTCTTTATTCATTATACTATTTACACTATACTATTTATTCTGCCTTTAAAGGGCTTATGATATATCTATATCTATCTTCTATTGGTCTATCTATCTTGTCTCTCTAAGACTGTACAATTTTATACTTAACTAATCTTTCTAAAACTATATAATCTTTAAGGTTTAAAAAATATCTTTCTCTGTCTCCCAAAGAGATTTTAAAAAGGAAATAGAATCCATTTGTCCAAAAGTATTTATTGCAACTCTTTTTGTGGTAGCAAAGAATTGGAAATTGAGGGATTGCTCATCAATTGGGGAATGGTTGATCAAGTTCTGGAATATGATTGTGATGTAATACTATTGTGTTATAGGAAATGTTAAGTAATATGATATCAGAAAAATCTGGAAAGACTTATAAGAAGAGATACAAATTGAAGTGAGCAGAACCAGAATATTATACGCGACAGCAATTTCTAGATAAACAACCCTGAATGACCTAGTTATTCTCAGCAATGCAGTGATCCAAAACAGTCTCAGAGATTCATGATAAAAAATGCCATCTGTCTTAAGAGTAAGAAGTATAGAAGTCTGAAAGCAAATAAAAACTATATTTCATGCGCAGAAACAGGATAACATTGTACACAGAAACTGAAACTTTGTGGAATGATAAAATGTAATCAATTTTGCTACTAGCAAAGGACAATCCTGAGGGACTTATAAGAAAGAATGCTGTGGTTGGGACACTAATGCATTGCTGGTGGAGTTGTGAATTGATCCAACCATTCTGGAAGGCAATTTGGAATTATGCCCAAAGGGCTTTAAATGACTGCCTATCCTTTGATTCTGCCATACCACTGCTTGGTTTGTACTCCAAAGAGATAATAAGGAAAAATACCATACAAAAATATTTATAGCTGTGCTCTTTGTGGTGGCAAAAAATTGGAAAATGAGGGGGTGTCCATCAATTGGGGAATAGCTAAATAAATTGTGGTATCTGATGGTGATGGAATATTATCATGATGAAAGGAATAATGAATATGACGAATTCCATGTAAACTGGAACAACCTCCAGGAATTGATGCAGAGTGAAAGGAGAAGAACCAGGAGAACATTATACACAGAGACAGATAATACTGTGGTACAATCAAATGTAATGGACTTCTCTACTAGCATCAATGCAATGACCCAGAACAATTCTGAGGGACTTATGAGAAAAAATGCTATCCACATCCAGAGAAAGACTGTGGAAGTAGAAACACAGAAGAAAAACATTTGCTTGATCACATGTTTTGATGGGGATATGATTGGGGATTTAGACTCTAAATGATCACTCTTCTACAAATATTAATAACATGGAAATAGTTTTTGATCAATGATACATGTAAAACCAAGTAGACTTGCTCATTGGCAAAGAATGGGGAAGGAGGAAAGAAGAAGGGGAGGGAAAGAACATAAATCATGTAACCATGGAAAAATATTCTAAACTAATCAAATAAATAAATAATTTAAAATAAAAAGAACTGTGGGAGTAGAAACACAGAAGAAAAACATGTGATTTGTAACTTGTTTATATGGGTATATGATTAGAGATTTTGATTTTTAAAAAATTACTTTAGTACAAAAATGAATAATATGGAAATAGGTATCAAGTAATAATACATGTATAGCCCAGGGGAATTGCTGGTTAGCTTTAGGAGGGGGAAGGGAAAAGTGGAGGGAGAGAACATGGAAAAATATTTAAAAATATATAAATAATTTAAAAAACATACTATATTTTACCTTCTTCCATTCTTTTTTTGTTGTTGTTGTTGTTGAGATCTCTTCCACAAGATGGCTAATATAGGCAATATTTTACATGATTGTACAAGTAAAAACTATATCAGATAACTTACCACTTCAGGGAATGAGGAAGGTGGGAAAGGAGGGAAGGAGATAAAGCTAAAAGGAGGAAAAGAGTTTTGAACTAAAAATTTTAAAAAATGTTATAAATTGTTTTACCAATAACTGTGGAAAAGAAAAAAACTATATTTAAAAGTTCCTTTCAATCCTATACGGCGGTGGTTCCCACACTTTTTTGGCCAACCTCACCCTTTCCAGAAAAAATATTACTTAGCCCCCTGGAAATTAATTTTTTAAAAAATGTAATAGCAATTAATAGGAAAGATAAATGCACCTGTCGCCATCACCTCCCCCCTGGATCACGGCAGCACCCACCAGGGGATGGTCGTGCTCACTTTGGGAATCACTGCTATAAGGTATGTCATATATAACATACAAATAGGATTTCATCTTATATGTGAGGAAATTGATTTGAAGTGAATTTCAGTGGCTTTTACATGGTCACACAGTGAGGGAATTGAAAGATAACTAGATTTTGATTCAAAAGGTCTATGCTGTATTGGAATCTCAGATTGGGAGTCAGTTGCAGTCAACATAGGGCCTCGAATTTGAAGTTAGAAAAACTAAATTTGAAATTCTGCTAGAGGACTTTCTATGTAACTTTGAGCAAGTCACTTCTTTCAATATGCTATATCCTCATGTACAAAATGAACATATTGACCATATGGCAAAGGCCTCTTTCAATTCTAAATGTAATTCCTGGCACTTACTTTAAAACTTTAAATATATCACCTTATCCTTTTTTTAAGTCAACAACAAATCAAATAAACAAACATTTAATAAATATCTACTATATGCTGGGTTCCTTTGCTAAGGGCAGAGCATATAAAGAAATACTCTAATGGAGAGAAAGTAATGCGGACTTCAACTGGGTGAAAACAAGATGATTAAAGAATAATTTGGAGATAGTCAACAGAAGAGGAAAATTAACACTAAGCCTCACTCTTTTATAAAACAATGGATCAAGGAATTAACTTTTTTTTTCAATTTTGAAAGTCCATATAATGTGGGCTAAAATGTCCTCCAAATCCTGCCAAGTAGGTATATGCAATCAAAAGAACAAAGAAACAATAATTAGTTGATTAGAATAGGGTTGTCTTTCATATAAGACATATGAATTGCTTAAATTTACAATTATAAGAAAACTCATGTCAATCTCTAAACATAATCTAAGTCATTGGCAGCAGGTCTTTGGACAAGTACATGTGGTTCAGTTTCCTAGTCAGACAGGACTAGGTTTAAATAATGTTTAGTTTCCACAATCACTGCCCTTCTTTTGGAGTCTATGCAGAATCAGGCAAAAGTGATCTAAAACTGTCCCAAGGTATTTAACATATCATTAGCACCCTATTTACATGGGAGTTTGCTCCTCAGTAGGCAGCCAGCTTGAACCAGAGGTAGAGTCACACAGATCAAAGTGGCTCAAACAAATGACCCCTTTCTTAGTAACTAATCAAGATAAAAAGGATTCCTGCAAACCTCTCCCACCTTTAAACTTTTACTCTTTACACTCTTACCTTTTACTTCTTATTCTTACTTTTTACTCTCTCTTACCCTTATCTTCTCATATCACACTTCCTTACCTTATTCTAATTACTTACTATTCTAGCTACTCTGTTACTATATTCTCTTATAATAAAGCTTGTTTCCTCAAAATGGAGTCATTTTGAGTCATCAATCAATTCTTTGGATGAGACCTAATTAACATTAGCCTCATCACATAGAAATCTTCAAATTCTAAAATCCTAATTGTTGGAAACATCATTTAAACTCAAGATTCTTTATTCATACATTTGAGTAGGTTCCATCTTTTTAGGTTTCAAATTCAAAGACTTATGAACTTGATTTTACCAGTTTGCAGAGAAACTACTATCAGATCATGGGAGAATTTCATATTGTTCAAATCCTCAAGGGAATGAATGTAATATCATTTTATTAATCACAATAAGTAGTAGCATGCTTGGCATTCTGCAGATGAATCATTTGCATATATAATTCCTCCCTGGTAAGTATTTCCACTAGAAGATGAAATAAATTATAGAGCAGAAATTTGTTTGATGAAGATGATGAGATGTCTGTACCCATTTATTGTATGTATATGTGGGGGTGGGCAAACCAGATTAACTTTCGATTTACTGTCTCTATGTTGGTATTAGTATTGGTGATGTGCTCATAAAAATTATTTGTAATTAAGTAATAATGTTTTATTTAATCCTCTCCCAGTAATGTCTCAGATAGGACTAATGATTGAGATGGGGGCATTATTTGGATATGTAGCTGAAGATAAGGGAAGTTTCCAGTGTCTATTACTCCTCACATATGTCTATTAACTTAGTACAACTAATGGAGAAAGTTAAGATTCAGGATGACAAAATGAGGCTAGGAGGATTCATTGGACCAGGAAAATCAGTTTTAAGCTGTATTCATTCTATCCTTCCACCTAGTTCTAACATTCCAGTATTTAGCAAAGTAGTTCCCATTTAACTATTTTCCTTTAAAAATTTTGTAGACTTTAATAACATAACTACCATGCCTTTCATCTTTTCAGACAAAAGAATCATTAAACTTTCAATTTCTCTGAAGCTCATGGATTCATATTTTTCCAAGACAATTTGTGAAAATATTGATAATAATTTAGTAAGGAAACCAATTATTTGTTCTAATTAGAAAGCACCCTAGTAGTGAAGATAAACCATAAAATTATGCTATATTAACTTGTTTAAGTGTGTAATATCATAATGTGTGATAAAAGAATGCTATGGATCAAATGAATGCAAAAGAGTTTTTAGGCACCTTCTGCCAGGAATCATCCCAAGCATGTTGGGGATACAAATACAAAACACAGTATAAAAACAAACAAACAAAAAATAGTGGGAAACAATTATCTGAGCCATATGAACAGTTTACTATAGAAATTTATAAAAACAAAATTTTGGGATTCAGGCCCATCCCACCTGGGCGAAAAACCCAAAGTTAATCTGTCAACTGGTATACATAGAGGCAGATTGCACAGATATGTCCTTAAAAAGGGGCATGGTCTTATGAGTATTTATTCTCAGAAGGGACAAATAGAGTTTTCATGTTTTAGAAGGTCTTCATTAAAAAAGTCAGGTCTTTTTTTCTCTATTCTATAGAGTAATTATCCATTCCATAAATGATAAAGTCAAGGCCATTTCTTATAGCTTCAAAGACAACTGAGATACCATAATGTCTGGACACAATCCAGAACACTGGAGACATGCAAAATTCCCCTTTGCAAGGTTGTTTCTTGCAAGACACTTCAAGGGATTTTCCATGTTATTTTATTCACAATATGATTATTGATCAGCCTACATAGTCAATTAATTAATAATTGGGATTATTCCTTACATGTTATCACTAAAATACTATTTACAGAAGTATAAAATAATGAATATAAACTAAAGCTGTTAAATTATATTATCTTTAATAGTCCCTGCCATCAAGGAATTTACAATCTATTAATAGAAGAAAACACATAGATGGAAATGCCCTGTGAGGAGTATTTATTTTATTTATTTATTGAGTGGGAGATTTTATGAGGATTTTATAAGAATTTGTGACTAGAGTTGATTTTCATCACCTTTTCAAAAATAATGTCTTGATTGGTTAATGTTTCCAAAATTAAAGGGATATTTTTGAGAGGAGGGAAACATAGAAAAGATACACTGGTGTAGCTTATCATGAAGATGGCTAGAGAACATCATGGCAGTAGATCTGGCTGAGGCTGTTTATTTGGAGAACTTTTATCATTTTGTGTACAGGGCACTAGTGAGGAAGCTAGAGGCAGAAAGCTATTATAAAGATTACGAAGGCTATTATGAAGAAGAGAACAATTTGACTAGTTAAATAGAATTCTTACTAACTAGAAATCTGGGGAGTATAGGATCAAAAGGTAGAATTTGTAGAGCACTACTGGTGGTAGGAATCCCTACATTATATTAGGAACAATAGCTCTAGCTTTCTATCTAGTTATTTACTGAGAACTTCACCAATCAGTTTGGAAGACTTCTAAGAAAGACCTGGAATGTAGACTTTTGGAAAGGAGAAATCTCCAAAGACAGTAGTGGTCAAGAAAGTTTTCATGACAATTGAAACTTTATTTCAGTCTTACAAAAACAAGTAGAATTTGAATAGAGAAAAGTGATGAGGACTTTCTAACTAGAATAAACAGCAAGAGCAAAAGGTTTTGATGTTAGAAATAGTAGGGCATATCTGAGTAACATTCACTACCATTCATTTATTCAACAAGTATTTACTGTGTATATACTAAGTGCAAAATATCGTGCTAGTTGTTAAAGGAGATTAAAGGGAAAAAACCTCTGGAGAAAAAATTCTATATGGATTTAATGATCCACATTCCCTGCAGCTTTATTTAACAACTAATAAATGTTTTAGTGGAAAGTTACTATTCAATTTGATTAAAAAAGAATATGGGTAGCACAGTATCTACTGATACTGAGGATACAAAGATAAAGTAAGGATCAGGTCTTGCCCTCAAGGAACTAGTCCAGGCTGCTTCCCTACCATCCTTTTATTCTATTCTCATTGGCAGTTTATTTCATTCTTCACATTTTCCAAACTTTTTAGACTCTTCTTAAATCTTTGCCCTTATCTTTTCTTTTCCAATCACTGCACCTACCTCCATCATAGTGTGTGAGTCATGGAGTAACTTTAAATCATGTCTAAAAGAGTAATTTTACTTCTCTGGATGGACTTTTGTTTACTCATCAGTAAAATGAGAGTTCTGAACTCGATGTGGAAAATGCCCTTCTGTATGACATAGTTCTAGTTCAGTTTGTTCCAGAGACAAGAGTATAGAAACTCCACAAATTTCTTCCTAAGATTATATTCAGGATTATATTCAGGATAACTTGAAAATCTTTAATTCATGACTTTCATTTTAATAGTTTTTAATTAAACTGCTAAATTCTCTGAGTCTTGAATCTCACTTCTAATATTTATATATTTAAAACTGGATTGGTGATTGTTGTTGTTTGTCCTCTATTTTCAAAGAGCATCAATGACATAACAGAGTGGTTGCTCATGAATTGAATTTAAGTGAAGCATAGTTGCACGAAGTCATCAGCCACCTTTTCTCTTCCAGTCATTGAAGTCCAATGGCAAAACAAATGTCTAGACCAGTGATGGGCAAACTTTTTAAAGAGGGGGCCAAAGGAAAGGAAATGCTCATTTGTCAATTTGTTTCTAAAGCAACTCTTTTGAAGTTTCATTGTATTGTATCCTACTCATTGTATTTGTCAGATTAGGAATAATGTCACTGCAGATAGAACATTCCAGGGGGCCGTATCTGGCCCATGGGCTATAGTTTGCCCATCACTGCTCTATCTAGACATCTGGTGATAATCCAGGATGAAGTGGATGACTTTGGATTCTGTGATGTCTGACCAAGTTCTAAGCACATTGTAGAGTCTGCTTCTACCACTTTCATGGCCTTTAGAATACACTGATGTAATTTGCTCATTTAATTGTCATAATATGCTTGGGATAAACACCCTGTTAATTTGCTAACAGCTTTGTGGCCCATTGGTTACCTTCTATCTAATTTAGCCTATCTGCCAAAATAGTGTACCAGGGTGTAGCCACTGCACATGTTACAGCTAATTGGAGCCAGAGATAAGAGTTGAGATCTAGGTGGATGCCAAAGGTTTATGAAAATCCCTAAGAAGTGCTCAGCATGCCTTCTCATCAGAGATACTAATCTTTCTTGAATACCCATATAGCCCATAGTTATGTATGGGGAATAATGGGAAATAAAATTTAATGGGAAAATGAATCACCACTAAATAGGTTGATTCTTCTTTCATTTTTTGACTGGACCATGGATGGATGACAAGTTGAATTTTGACTCTATAAACCTTTTCACTCTGAGTCATACTTTTGTTTTAGGGCTCAGACTTGTCCCACAGCAATGTTGTAGAACTGGTATATCCCTCTCCTGTTAGAAGTTATGGAGCAGGATGTGGAACCAAAATGGCAGAATAGAGGCAGTAATTCTAGAATATCCCTGAAAACCTTTTCTAATTAACCTTAAAATAATGCTTAAAAATGAATGCTAAAGTGGCAGAAAAAACAAAGGGATGGTATAAGGCAATTTCTCCACAGAAGACCACTTGGAAGGTAGAAAGAGAAGTTCTTGTTCCCTGGATTGAAAGGTGATTGCAATATACAGGGTTGAACCAATAGCATAGGCCAATAGCCAGGCACTCTTCCTATTCCATGGCTAGAGGTTCTGAACCAAGGCACAATGGCAAGAACCCAAGACACTTTCTAAGTCAACAGCAGAGAAACTTCATGCCACTTTACAAAGTTCCAAGAGTGAAACCTTCCAGAATCCCTGACTGGTGCCAGCCTTTTAGCAATAATGTCCCAAGGCCTAAATTATACCTGACTTTGCCAATCAACAGCCTGCCCTTTGGGAGCCTGAATCATCAGTGGGAGATGACTTCCAGACTTCTCAGCCCACAAGCCATTTTACTACTAGAAGTGGAACTTTCATATACCCAGAACTAGACGTGAGGGTAGCAGCAAGAAAATAATGAAGGTCAAGAGAATACTTCCTTTATTTTAAGAAGAAAACTACCTTTGTGATAAAAATGAAAGTCACCAAAATGGCTGGGAAAATGAGGAAATATTACAAAAAAAAAGCATAACCATAGAAAACTATTAAGGAAGCAAGATAGATCAAGGCACAAATTTCAAAAAGAGAAATAAGATCAATGCAGCTACATGCAAAATTTCAAAGAAAGATAAGAATTGGGATTATGATTTAGAAGAGCTTAAAAAGATTTCAAAAATCAAATAAGAGAGACAGAGGGAAAATAGGGAAAAGAAATGAAAGTGATCCAAGAAGAAAATAACACTTTAAAAAGCAGAATTGGGGGGGGGTAGCTAGTGGCTTAGTGGATTAATTACTTAAAAATTAGAATTTGACAAATGGAAGCTAATGACATTATGAGGCATCACGAAATAATAAAAGAAATTCAAATGAATAAAAAAATAGAAAATGTCTTATTAGAAAAACAACTAACTTGGAAAATAGTTCCCGAAGAGACAATCTAATAATTATTGGACTACCTGAAAATCATGATAAAGTAAAGAATAGACATATAAGAAATTATATTTAAAAAAACTGCCCTGATATTCTTGAAACAGAAGGTAAAATGCACATGGAAAGAATCCATCAATTACCTCCTAAAAGAAATCTGCAAAGGAAAAACCCTAGGAATATTATAGTCAGATAATAGAATTCCTCAGTCAATGAGAAAATACAGTAAGCAGTGAGGAAAAACAAAAGCAAAAGCAAAACAATTCTAATATCATGGAACCACAGTCACTATTACTCAGAACATAGAAGATTCTACCTTAAAGTATCAGAGGACTTGAAATATAGTAGTCATTAAGGCAAAGAAGCTACATTTGCAACTAAAAATCACCAATCCAGCAAAACTGAGTATATTCTATGAGGGGTAAAATGATCATTAAGTGAAATAGATGGTATCTAAGAATTCCTGATGAAACGACCAGACCTGAACAGAAACTATGATGTTCAAATGCAGGACACATGTAAAACACAAAAAGGTAAACCAAAAATTCAAGGATGTCAAACTGTTTACATTACTATTTGGAAAGATGATATTTGTAATTCTTAAGTATTTTATCACTATTAGTGCAATGAGAAGGAACATACATATATGAGAATAAGTTGACTATAATGATGCGATATTCCAAAAAAAATCAAAGGGTGAAAAAGAGGATTTCACTGAAAAAATAGGGAATGAAGAAGAGTTTGAGTGGGGTAAAATATCTCATGGATTGTGTCCCAAAGGTCATAAAACAGTACAAACCCTTTGATCGAATAATGTCAGCCACTAGTAGCTGTATACACCAAAGAATTTTTTTTAAAAAGAAAATGGCCTATTTCTACATAGAAGCTCTTTTTGTGGTGGCAAAAGAATTGGACATTGAAGGGATGTCCATCAATTGGGAAATGGCTAGAAAAATTATGGTATATGAATGGTATGGAAAACTATTGTGCTGTAAGAAATGATGAGCAGGATGATTTCAGAAAAACTAGAAAAAACTACCTGAACTGATGCAGAGTGAAGTGAGCAGAACCAGAAACATTGTATACAGCGTCGCCAATATTGTAAGATGATCATCTGTGAACGACTTAGCTATTCTGAGCAATACAATGATTCAAGACAATTTTGAAGAACTTATGAAAAAGAATACTATTTACCTCCAGAGAAAGAATTGATGGAATCTGAATGCAGATTGAAATATACTAATTATTTCAATTTATTTGTGGAAGTTTTATTTTTGGATATTGGTTTTATATGTTTTCTCTAACAGCATGACCAAGCATGGAAGTCACACAATGTTTAAACCAGATCAAATTGTTTGCCATGTCAGGAAGGGGGAAAGAAAGAAGAGATGGCAACAATTTTGATATTATAATTCTGGAAAACATTTAAAATATTGTTATCTTTTGTAACTGGGAAAATAAAATATTAAATTAAAAATGTGTAGTCTTAAGAGATCCTAGACTTAGTTTACTTTAATTCCTGTGTTCCCTAAGAAGAATCTCATAATTAATAGGTTGTTTTGGAGAAATAGGTCCCTATCAGGATGATTCCTTTGCTGCCTATGCAAAGAATTTATTCTTAGTCATTAGTATTAGTCAGGCATAGTTCTGATAAAGAATAATCCATGAATATAACTAATATGAAGGTATGTTTTTCATGATTGCACATGCATAGCCTATATCAAATTGCTTACCAGCTCAGGGAGGGGAATAAGGGAGAGAATTAGGAACTCAAATTTTAAAGAAATGAATGTTAGAAATAGCTTTTACATGAAATTGAAAAAAAATTTTTTTCAAAAGGAATGGAAATCATAGATTCACCAGTGAGCAGCTTTGGTCCTAGGTAAAGAATCTGGCACTTGTCCTGGATACCAGTCAGTGTGGCAGGGAATAAAGATATATTCTTGGAAAATATAAGATAGAGTAGCTTTCCCTGGCTCACATTAAATAACAAGTGGGAGGAAGGGGTTCTAGCTTAGTTATTTTATAGGAATACAGTATCTACCACGGAGTTCTTGTTTTTATATTTCCACCTGCAGAGCAGAACTCCTGTGGGCTCTGCAGGGGTATGCCTTTGGTGAGACACACTTAACTCCCTAAAAACTCTACTGCCCCTCCTCTCTGGCCTATCCTATATTCTTTACCTCAGCCTCCATTTTTCCTTTAACTAGAATGAAGAATAATGTATAGTGATATATTCTTTCCTATACTTTTTCAATGATAAAGAACCATTGTCTCTTGAAGAGAGACAGATGAGAAAGAAGCATTATTTTCAGATTAGCAGAGAACACTAGTCTTGGGCTCTACTCTGCTCTAAGACCAGAATCCATGGTTCCTAAAAGATAGCTTATTTGCTTTTAAATGTCATCAATCCGTGCATTTATGTTTATATTGACTTGTTGATGTAAAAAGGGAGGGAATGAGAGAGAGAGTTACAAAAGTAGGGCCAGACAGAGGCGATGCATAAACTCCATTTATTATGACAAAAAGGCAAGCTCTTAAAGAAAGAGTTCCATCAGGCAGTTAGATCCATACATCAAGATATACATATATTGGTGAGACATCTGCTTGTGAGATGACATAAAGATTTTCTGTTTATGGAGGGTTGGTACAAGACGTATAAAACTTTCCCAGAGATAGAACAAAAACAACTATAGAGGTTTACAATAACACTCCAGAAGGAGCCTTGAACATGTCTCAGATAAGACACTTGCAGCTCTTCATAACAGCTCAGCTTTGTACATGACCTTTGGCAGAGAGTAGCAGTGTCTCTCTGTGAGATTTGCTTATGACTTCTTTTCTGGGTCAGACAGCCCCTTATGTTGGCTGAATTTGCTTTATCCTCCCTAGAGCTTTGTATTTAAAAAGCCTCCTGATCCTATCTAGGCATCGTTGTGAGTGATAATTACTTATTGCTTCTTGAATTTTCTTCTCTTTTGACTGTGATGACTTTATATTCTCCTGTCTTTCCAATAGTCCTCTATCTCCTTCTTTTAGCTACTCTTCTTTCTGCCCACTGATATGTACATGTTGCTCAAAATTCTGTCCTTTGGGTTTTTCTATTTATCTTTTCTCTCAGGAATGTTTCTTATGGTTTCAACTCTTAGGTCTAGGTAGATTACACTTAGATCTATTTCTGCAACTTTTTTTCCCCTGAGCTTTCAGTCCATATTTCCATTTTTCTGTGGTATATGACCTTCTAGAATGACAATGTCAAAATGTTAAAAATTGACTTCACCCTTTTTTTTCCCAGACATACTTCCTGCTGACTCCTCCATTAACATTACTGTTACTGGAATTCTCCTCATACACTCACTTTGTTCCTTGACTGCAAGATGTAATAATTTGTCAAGTCTCATTGATTCTGCGAAATCTCTCTCAAATTCACCTTTTCCTTTTCACTCATTTCCATTTCTTTAGTTTCATCCCAATGATCTCTTCCTTTAACTACATTCAAGGCCACCATTTCAATTGCCTTCTAATAGATTATATGATTTTTAGTCTCTTCCCCTTCTAGTCTATTCTTCTTCAAAGATAAACTTCTAAACAAAGAACAATGAGGCTTTGGGGACATTAACAAGGGAAACATTAGACTCATATAAATAGAAAGGGACATATAGTTACGGCATTTTTTTTACCACAATGTGTTAGATATTGAACTTAGACTTAGGGATACAATTGTAAGGAGAAAAATTATCTAGCAATCAAAGGCAATAAAAAAGGCTGTGTTTGAGGGAAGTAGGATACCATTCACTGTACAACTTTTAGCAAATGCTGTGTAACTGCTTATTGCAAATGTAATATAAGGATTTCTTATTTATATACAGATTGGAATAGATAGCTTCCAATATTATCTCTATAGATATAGGTGATCCCCTATGGATGGTTTCCCATTTGATTGGAAGTTCTTTGCGCTCAGTAAACAACCATGTTTTCAGTTCTTTTCAGTCCTTAAAATTAAGGATAATTAAGAGATGTGTTAACAAATATAACATTTATATAGTACTTTAAGGTTCTAAGAACTTTCTATGTATTATCTCATCTGATTCTGACAATAGCCCTGTTAAGTAAGTTCTACAAATATTATCTCTGTTTTACAGATGGACAGACGGAAAATGAGAGCTATCCAGTATCATATGGCTATTAAAAGTCTGAGAGACTATTCAAATCTAGGTCTACTGACTAAAAAGTGTGGAACTGTCTGTTACTATAGAAAAAAAAGTTCTACGTAAATTAATGAAGCTGACAAAATTTATTTTAAAAAATTCCAAATTTCCATTTCTATACCTATTTCTCCTTCCTCAAATTACCCTTCCTTTTACCCTTTATCTAGTCTTGAGAATATATTTTCTTTCTGTTACCTTCTCATCAAAATCTGATCTCTAAGTAAATTCCAAAGTGTGTCAAACTAAATTTAAATAAATAACAACATAAAAGATTAATGAAAATTTAATTTTAAAAGGGAGAAAACCCCACAAACTGAATATAAACTACTAGATTTTTTTAAACACTTGTACTTCGGTGTATTGTCTCATAGGTGGAAGATTGGTAAGGGTGGGCAATGGGGGTCAAGTGACTTGCCCAAGGTCACACAGCTGGGAAGTGGCTGAGGCCGGTTTGAACCTAGGACCTCCTGTCTCTAGGCCTGACTCTTACTCTACTGAGCTACCCAGCTGCCCCCTAAACTACTAGATTTTAAGTTCCTTGTGGGCATAGCTTTAATTACATTTCATCTTTAGTATCAAACATTCAGTAAGCATTTATTAAGCACCTCCTATATGACAGGTACAATTTTTAGCATTAGGGATACAAAAAGAGTCAAAAGACAGTCTCTACAAGAGCTTACTACATAATAGGGGAGAAAACATGCAAACAGATAGATAGAAAGCAAGCTATATACATGATTACTAGGAACTAATTAACAGAGGGAAAGCACTAGAAGTATTGGGGGGTGAAATTTAACTGGTACTTATGGAAGCCAGGGAGGATAGTAGTAAGGACAGAGGAGGTAGAGAATTCTAGGCATGGGGAATAATTGTACAAAAAGCTCAAAAGTGAGAGGTGCAGTGTCTGAGAGTGTCTTATTTGAGGAACAGTGAGGAGGCCAGGGTCATTGGATCAAAGAATACATGTGTGCCAGGACTTAAGATATTAGAAGATTGAGAAGATAAGAGAAGGCTAGATTATAAAAGATTCTAAATGTCAAAAAACATTTTGTCTTTGTTCCTCAAGCTAATAGGGTGCCACTGGAGTCTATGGAGATAAGAGAATCATGATCATACTAGTGTTTTAGAAAAATCACTTCATTAGTTGAATAGAGGATAGATTAGAGAGGTGAGAGCCTGAAAAAAGATGACCTACTAGCAGGTTATTACCATAGTGAAGTAGTAAGAGACTATGCCAAGTTGGTGACATTTAGAGTAGAGAATGGGACATAGTTAAGAGCTGTGGCAAAGGTGAAATCAATAGACCTTAACAACAGATTGGACATAAGATGGAGGTGACTGAGAATCTAGGTGAGGAGTCTGGAATGACTCTTAGACTATGAGCCTGAGGGACCAGGAGAATGGTGTTGCCCTCTGCATAGTAGGGAAAGTAGCAGGGAGGGAGGGTTTAGGGATAGTTCAGTTATGGGAAATATTGAGTTCAAGATGTTTACTGGACATTCAGTTTGAAATGTCAGAAAAGCAGAAAGAAATCTGAGATTGGAGCTCAGCTGAGAGTTTGGAGAAAGATAGGGAGATTTGATATTTGAGCACAGAGGTGGTAATTAAATCCATTGGAGTTTATGAGATTAGCAAGTAAAGTTGTATAAAGGGAGAAGAAAAGCGATCCCAAGATTGAGCCCTAAGGGATACCTATGTTGAGAAGACATGATCTGGAAGAGAATCCAGGAAAAGAGGCAGAAAGGCAATTTCACATGTACAATATCCCTCAAAGATTGAGTTAAGGGAAACATTTGCTGGTTGGAATATCCACCTTCATGTTTCATCACAATATAAAATATTCATTTCATTTAGGTCCCTAGGTTTTCTCTGTGTTCTTAATATGCAATATTAAATCTTATTTTTTAATCTTTGTGATGTCATCACATTCCTGTCCTCATTATCTATTCCCAATTATCTTTTTTTTTTTAAACCCTTGTACTTCGGTGTATTGTCTCATAGGTAGAAGAGTGGTAAGGGTGGGCAATGGGGATCAAGTGACTTGCCCAGGGTCACACAGCTGGGAAGTGGCTGAGGCCGGGTTTGAACCTAGGACCTCCTGTCTCTAGGCCTGACTCTCACTCCACTGAGCTACCCAGCTGCCTCCCCCAATTATCTTTTGATTACCCACTCATCCATTATCTTCTCCATGTTTCCCTCAGGCAGCTTACTTTGTTTTAGAGCCAGTTTCTCATGCACAGTTCTCCAAAGGTTTTCAGGCAAGGGAATTTCTTAGAATTACTCAACCACCTGGTGAGAGCTACTAACCAATAAGAAGCAAACAGATTTTTTCAGTAATATCTTGCATTTGGCCATTGAGGAAAACTTGCTCTATCAAGAATCTAATTCTCAGAGTTTTATGATTAATATTTTTTTTACCAAACAGGATGCTTAAGGGAGACTACAAACTTCCCCATGTAATAATCAAACAAATAAACAAAGAAAAACACATCTGCTTAGTACCAATGTGTGTGTGTGTGTGGTTTTTTATTTTCTTGTGAAACTTTATTGCTATGAATTGGAATGTTGCAATCTCCAAAAAAATAAAAAGTTGAGGGAACCAGTAGGACAATAGAGAGACATGTTAAGGCCATAAAGAGATTTCAAACCAAAAACTTAAAAAATAAAAATAAAAAGAGGAAAAGAGAGAGAAGTGACTAATATGGTATTTAGTTTCAGATGAGTTCACTAAAATATGAATTTTACTAAATGACCTTACTATATTACAATGTAACTCTCTGAGAGTGGGAATAATTTGTAAATATTTGTCATGTAAAACAAAACATCAATAAAACAAATATAAATATTGAAAACAGAAAATAATATCTTAACAGAAAAGTACAAAACTGTAAAAGGAAGTGGCAAGACCATATTGCAAGAGTGAGGGAAAATTGATGGGCAAGGAATGTATACCTTTAGTGATGTCTTCCAGACAGTTGAGTAAGTGGACTGAGAAAGATATATAAAAATGGTAATATACACAAGGATCCTAGAGAATGAGAAGGTGTTGGTGAGTTACAATCTGTACCTTTGGAAGTATCAGCCATTTTTGAGATTATAATTCTAAAACAAACAAGAGGAAAAAAACTGACTTTTGCCTTGAAAATTCTGTTTGGAATAAAAATTCTAGTTTTAATCCAGTCAACAGTAGACATCTGCCCAATCCAAATGACCATTGGGAGAAAATGTGTCTATAGTTTCTAGTATCAGCAATCTTCAAGTGTTTGAAGAGCTGTTATATAGAAGAGGAATTTAACTTGTTCTACTTATCCCCAGAGGGCAGAACTAGATGTAATGCAATGAAGTGGAAGAAAGGCAAATTTATGCTTGATGTTAGAAGAAGCTTCCTGACAATTAGAGTCATTGTCAAGCCGAATGGGTTCCCTCAGGAAGTAGTGAGTTTGTCCCCCCCTCCTTATCAGAGGTCATTAATCAAAAGCTATATGCACAGAAAGCTTAGTGGCTATGATGACATGTAAACCCTTTTCTTGGCATTTAAAGACCTTTACAATTTTACTATGACCAAAATTTCCATGTAAATGACACATTTATTAACCCTTCATTTACCCTGACCATGACCTGACCATGTATTTTGTGTTCAAATCAAACTGGAAGGCATTCTATGCTCTTTCACAGGCCATTGTACAGACTATATCCTGTGCCACTATGTTTCAGGCACTGTGCTATGAACTAAGGATAAAAGAAAAACAAAAACAAAAATATAGTCTCTGTCCTCCAGGACCTCACTATCTGATGGGGAGAGACAACATGCAAACAGCTATGCATAAACAAGATAAATACCGGATAAATCAGAGATATTTTAAGGGTAAGATGCTAACATGAAGGCAGATGAGGGAAGGTTACTTTCAGAAAATAAGATTTTAGCTGAGACACTAAGAAAGACAGTTTAATCAGGAGAATAAAATGAGGGTATAAAACATTTTAGGATTAGGGATGAGCCAATGAAGATATGGAGAGTTGAGTTATGGAGTGATCAATAGCTAGTTGGCCATTGACACAAGGTCTTAGAATATGTAGAGAGGAGAAAGGTTTAGCACTAGAAAGCTCTAATTGGCCAATTTATGAATGAATGTGAAAACCAAAAAAAAGGATTTTGTCTATGATCCTGGAGACATTAGAGAATGCTGAAATTTTTTCTCTAATAATCTCTTTCCCCTGTCCCATTCAGCTCCCATATTTGTTCAAAGCTCAGCTGAAGTGCCAGAATTTTAAAAGGACTTTTCTAATTCCCTTCAGTATTGTAATGTCTCTTCTAATATTATTTTGTTTTTAAATATATTAAATAAATATTAAATATGCATTCATGTGTATTTTAAACATATACATAAACACACACACGTGCATGTTGTTTCCTCTAATAGAAGGTAAGCTTGTTGAGGGCTGAGTTTTGTCTTTGTATCCTTAACACTGAACACAGAAGCTGGAGTATAGTAGGTGAGATGCTTAGTAAATCAAATGTTGTAGAGAAAATTTTTGCCCGTGTTTGAGCTACATAGTTTTTAATGTGCTTTCTAACTGTCATATCATCTGATTATAAGAATCTCATAAGCCAAGCATTATTATGGAAATGTTGGCAAGCTCATAAAAATAGGGCTGAGTTTTCTCATAGATAATATTGACACTTCAACGGCATGAACTGAAGAATATTTTTCTCCATGACCTCTTTTCCCAGAAAACAGAAAGAATTCCCACATACTCGTCTATAGATTTCCACCACTATAAATCTATTCCTTTAAGTTACAAATTTTCAGGCTCAAGAATCTCCTATTAAAAATGTCACCCTTTGAGGTAAAGTACATCAAATGATCATCTATTAGCACTTTAAGAGAGAACAGTTTATTAAATGACTTCTAACATCATAGTTATCTTCATCATCATCACTATACCTAGCACTCATACATTGCCTTCTATATGCCAGATATTGTATTAAATACTTTCCTAACAATATGTCATTTGATCTTAACAATAGCCTTGTGAAGTAAGAAATGTTATTTCCCCATTTTAGAAATGAAAAACCTGAAAGAAATAGTGTAAATGACTTATCCAAAGTCATGCAGTCATTTCTGAGGCAAGTTCAGATATTTAACAAGGATAGTTAGCTGAGAGGAATGAATAAATAAATGAATAAATGACAAAGTATTAAATACTTAGCGTGCCAAGCATTATTCCAAGAGAAAGATGAAGTCCAAAGAAAAAATGAGGTAACCCTTGCTCTCAAGGAATTTATTATTCTATTCTTTGCATTTAAAAAGATTAACAACTTTTCCCAAATTATATTTTGATACAATTTTAATGTATATATATTTTTCTGACATTTTTCTATTCATATTCTCTTCCTCTTCCACCTTTCTCTCTATCCCAAGACACCAGGTAATATGCTGTAGATAGTACATGTGCTATCATACAATACATATTTTCATGTTCATCATGTTGTGAAAGAAGACACATTTCACTTACATTAGAGAAAAATCATAGAGGAAATAAAGTGAAGAATGGAATGCTTATTATTTTCTTTTTTAAAATTCCAAATTTAGCAAATATCACATTAAATGAGGATTTCACATACATAATAGAACAGTAAAAAAGTGGATTATACATGACACAGTGCTTCTGTATTATGTACAACTTGCATTTCTCTTTAAATGTATAATAAATTCAAATCTGTCCTACTTATCTGTGCTTCTTTCTGGCTGGCTGTTCTCTTCTCTGTGTGTGTGTGAGTATGTTTAATGCTTAATTGCTCTGCTCTGTTTTCTTTCCTTTTTCTTTCCTTTTTTTCCCCAGCCATGCTCTTCCTAGTCCCTCTTTCCTTTCCACTAATCTTCCCTATTAAAACAAACAAAACAAAAGAAAAGCGACATGAACAATCAAGCAAAACTAATCTCTACATTAGCTGACTGGGAAACATATATTTTGACAGCCAAGACAAAATATAAAGCAAAGGCATTCAGGGAAGAGGGTTTCAGTCTATACTATTTAGGAAGAACAGATGGTATAATAGTTTGCATCATATAAACAAGAAGGCCAAGGTTTAAGCCCTGTCTTTGACCTACAGGGAATGTGCAACTTTGAGCAAATCAATTAACTTCTCTGGGCTCCCTAGGCAGTCAAGATCATAAGATGCAGAGAATGTGCTGCTTTACATTGGGATTGGATGATTTTTCATCCTGGATTGCTTATAACAATTATGTCATAGCAATATGACATAAAGGCACAGATTATCAAGATTTGGGCACAGGGGACAAAGAGAAAGAAAGATATCTCAGTGAAAGTAATATTTTGGTGGAGTGTCAAAGTAGAAGCATTTATAGAAGTTGTATCATATTCCAAAGGAAATGGAGTTATTTATTATTCCTCATAAGGATCCTTACAGGCTACATATTAGTTTAGTTTTTTTTAATATATTATCTGTTATATTTCATTTTTAATTTTATTCTTTGAAACCCCCATTTCCCAGTTACATTTAAATCTGCTTCAGGGTCTCTCAAATAAGACTTTTGGGTCTCATGTTGGCCTTTGGCTGTGTGCTTGATACCTGTTTAACAACCTTTGAGAATAGCACCCCATATAGTAAGGGAATATCCAAGGAAAATAGATATCTGGAAAGAAAGTAGGTTCTATAAGATGTCAACAGCACCAAAGGTAAAAACTTCACTTAATGATTTTGCTGAGGAGTCTGTGCATTTTTCTTTGTCTCTTTGGGTCTCTGTCTTTCTGTTTATAACTCAATCTCTGTCTTTTCCTTTTATCTCACTCTATTTCAAAAATGAGAGACAGCCAGCCAGAGACCAGCCAGCCAGAGAGAGAAACTGCCAGAGAGAGAGACAGCCAGAGAGAGACAGAGAGCTAAGCACATGCACACATCAAAGGATAATTTCAATGAGACTTCTTTAGCACATTGAATTTTGTGTTTGAAGTTTGGATCCAGCAAGGTTCCTTCCTTTTTCCCCCTATAGTTAGGTTGGGGAAAAATCTGATCTCTGCTGGGTTCATGAATTTTCTTCCTTCCAGGAGAAAGCAAACACTGGGGAGGAGATGGGGTTTGAGGGACTTTTGTGGATGTGTTTTCATAGTTTCTTTGAGAATCAGATCTTTTGTTCTGCTTTAGAAAATATTTTTTTTGAATTCTCTGTAAGTCAGCAGGCAACTTAGGGTGATGAGCTCAGGACTTGGATTTCAGCCTTGGGGCATAGCATCATAAGTCTTAAATTGTGTATTTTTTTCTAGGTCTGTATTTTAGGCATGTTGATATGTATAAGTTTTGCTCTCAGGTTTTTTTTAATCCTTTCCATCAGTTTCTTTTCCTTTGTATTTAAGTTTCTTCTTATTCCTACTTACTACTCTCTCAAATTCTTTCCCCATCCATCTCTTCTACCATTTTCTTGCCTTTGAACCTCCCTCCTTGTTGTGGCTTCCTACTTTTATCCCCAAATTTTATTTGACAAAACAGATTTATGTGGGACCATTATACTGTATTTTCCTCTGTTTTAATGATGTTTTGGAGGGTCACAATCAAACTCTCTCTTATCCTGTTTCCTTATGTATCAGTCTCAGAATAATCCTTAGACTCAATCAAATTAAATTATTAGAGTGAAAAGAGAGTAAAAAAGAGTAAAAAAGAGAGTAAAAAAGGTGACAGGATTAGAACTGAAAGTATCATATCAATACAACCAAATATACTAGAAAAATCATTGTCTAATCTTCACAGATTGTTAGATGTATGGTTTGAATAAAGGTTATATCAGTGCCCTGATCTTTTAAAGCTAAGAAAAAAGATGAAGTTCCCAGGATGATGAAAGTCAGAGGCTATTTTTTGAAACTAATGTATTAATATATATCTTAGATTCTTGTTTGCTTGTTATTCACTTATTCAGTCATTTGAAATCATTTATTAAGTGAGGACTTTTAGCATATTACTTTGAGAAATCTTTCAGCCACTGCATGAAAAATAAGATAAAGGAATCATAAATGCAAAACCTGTTATACTATAATGGCATAAAAAGAGTATAAAATGTTAAAATACGGTGATTGAAGGACCCCCTCTTCTGAAGGACTACTTCTATCAGGAAGAAACAGGTAACACTTTCCTTCGTTTACTGTACAATACTGATCCCCTACTCCAAGTACTTGTGTACTTATCCACTATATTATTGAATAAAAGCAGATGACACAGGAAATAATTTGAATGGCTGAAGAAATCAGATCTGAACCTATAAATAAAAATAAGTCTAGCAATGAGCAAGTCTGGTAATGGAAGAATTGAGTTCAGATAATTCTAGTTGGAAATTTAGAGTCAAGCCACTGAAAGAGAATAATGCTTGAAAAGAGAACATTTCTCTCACTCTTTACCCATTATTGTCACTCCAATTTCCCAGCAATTGACTTGTCATTAGATAAACTGTAATGCTAGTATAAAATTCATTTATACCTTTTTATCACTGAGATAGGAACAGTGGAAGACAATACATTCATCTACAAGCTACAAGTTACAGGAGAGTATGAGGAAGAAATGGTAGATTCTATCTCCCACCCAAACATGGATGTTGTGAGCTATAGCTACCTTTATCTTTCTGTTTATTGTTTCTTGGCCAATTAATATTTCATGATAGAAGTGTCCAGGTTGATTTGGTAAATTCAAGAGATACCCAATTCTTCTCAGAGGTCCCATAGGTGATATAGTTATTTCCACTTCATTTATTTAATGATTGAATGACTATTATTTCTATACATAGGTCCAGAGGTACATCAGATTCTTTCAACCACTAACAAAATGTTTGCTTTGTGTATCATCTTCCTTTATCCAATGATAAAGGTAATATGATTCTCTCAGACTGATTAATGATTCATTCACACATAGTCTACATTTTGTATTTATTGATTCAATCTGAGGTTCTTGGGTCTTACTTAAATTCTTTTATCAGGTTGGGGATAGAATCTCCCCTTTTTGCTGTTAAAGTTCAATGAGTATTTCTAAAAATGCCATTGTACCCAGTAAGGCCCTAAAATTTGCTTTACCAACTAGCCCCATTTTCTTTTATTTTAATGTTATAGATAATTCATATACAAAGACATGCAATAATCCAGATTAAAGTGAACCTAGTCTCCTTTTTGTCTGCCACTGTTTGTGATATAATATAAGAAATAGCTTACATTTGTATAGAATAATGGAAATTTGGGGGTAAAATGACCATAGTGTTCACCTAGTGGAGACTTATCATTTTTAAGATGAAGAACTTGTGGCTCTAAGAGAAAAAATGACTTCCTGAAGGTCACAGAACTATCAAATGACAGAACTGGAACAATTACAATTTATCCTCATTTTCATTCTCTGTAAAGCCTATTCACTAATTCTAGCCACCACTGATGAATGTATCTCCCACTAATTTGAGTGAAGTTAAAGAACTTCATTCTTAATATTTTTGAATGTGGAAGGAAAAAAGAGAGAGAAATAACTGCTAATCTTAGGAAACATTATAGAATGGCAAGGTTGCTCAGGACTTCAATATTGCCCAGGATCAATGTAGAGCAGATAGTACAAGATGTGATCTATAAAACTCCTCTCAGAATAATTAATTTAATTCCTTCCAAAAATATTGATGGATTAAACAATTATTCAGGGATTATCTAATTTGCGTATGTCTGCATTCTCATTTCTCCTAGTTTTAGGTACCCAAAACAAAACAAAATATAATAATTTCATGTAGATTATATATTGACATTTTACCCAAGTTGAAACTAATATTTAAGATTAGCTACATATGAATATTTGAAGACTTTGTTACTAAACTACTTTGAGTTTTTCCCAATTTATATGTCTAGTCACCCTTAATATGTAAGAACTTAGATGATAGAGATAAATGACTTATGCTTCTTTTTTGTACAATACCCTTCACTTATGATTTTTTTATTAATGATGAAAAAGATTATTATTGGATCTTGAAATTTAGAGACAGGACTCAAATTCCATTTCTTCTATTTGCCTGCTTTTTGGAAAGTCATAAATGCTCTTCTCGTTTTCCTTACCTCTAAAACTAGGGTTTGTTGGTATATTAGATCAGTAGTATCAAACAAACAAATACTACATAAGCCACATATTGGCTTAGAAAATTATATTTAGATCATCTATGTTCCATTGTATTTTATTTATTTTGTTAAATATTACTCAATTGCATTTTAATCTGGTTTGGGTTACCTTCAGGAATGTTGTTTTGCAATAAAGCAGATGTTTTAACATCTCTGTGCTAGAAAAACTCTGAGATCCCTTTCTGCACTAAATCTACAATCGTAATTTTCTATGATATGAATTTTGTTAGAGAAAGAGGAAGAAGAAACAGAATGTGAATAAAAGAATGAATGAAATTTTAAAGGCATTTATTAAGTGCTTATTATGCCTACATATTCAATAATCTCAAGAAAAATTAATGAAAACTCTGAGGTAATTTATAACAATGAATCAATCAACACATTTTATTAAGTTTCTAGGATATTTCAAGGACTTTTATGCCTGAAGACAGCCAAAAACAGAAATTATTATTCCTTGAAACAAGAAGTATCTGTTGATGTTCATTATGCTCATATCCTAAATCAGCAAGATACAAGCACTTCATAGACAATTCAAACTCATTCAAAGATGATAACTGTTAAAAAAAAAGAAAACTGAAAAGACTTATATGAAATGATGCAAAGTGAAGTGAGCAGAACCAGGAGAATTTTGTACACAGAACAATAATAATGTATGTGAATCATCTGTGAATGATTATCAGTAATGAAAGGAACAAAGACAACCACAAGGTCCTCATGATGAAAAATGCTATCAACTTCCAAAAAAGTACTGAGTCTGAATGAAGATTTAAGCATACCATCCTTCATTTTATTTCCTCTGTGAATTTTTTGCCAATTTAAGTGATATATATCATCTTTCACAACATGATTAAAATGAAAGTATGTATTTATGATAATACATGTATAACATCATATTTTACCTTGCATCTTGGGGAAAGAGGAATAGCAGGAGGAAAGGAGAAAACATGGATCACAAAATTATTATTAAAAATTATATCAACATTTTAAAAAATTAAATATTTTTAAAGATGGTAACTATTATTATGATGTGCATGTGGGAGAAGGTTATTATATTTCTCATTTGGAAACTGTCCTTAGACTTTATATGTGTAGACTCAGTACCCACATTCCTTGGGAATTCCATTAGTAGCGAGTTCTTTTTGGTATATAACTAAACAAAAATCCATATTCTGTGCAAGCTAAATATCTTCCCCTGAAAAAAGTCTCTCTGTTTAACTGTGCATTTGTTATCGTATCTGTTTAATTTTCATAACTAGTATGAGTCAAAGACCATGCCTACTTTGATATTCTGGACTGAACCCAGCACAATAAACAATAATAGTCACAACAAAAACACCCTTCTACTGATATCACTGGCACCAAAGAAAATCCTCAGCAAAGCTCTCAAAGATCAGTCCTGCATATTGAACACATAATTCTCAACCAGACAACAGGAAAGCCTGTGATTAAGTTTATTACCTATGCATCACAACCAAATACTAATGGTTCCCAAAACCATGGCAAGAAGCAGAAAACAAGAAGGCCATAACAAATGAAAACAGTTGAACTTCAAATCAAAGATACATTATATGTCCTTTCCCTGATGTCTAGTGCTCTGGGGGACCTGGGAGATAAGGAATATGATTCTTCTTTATTTTTCTATTTATTTGAAGAAGCTGTCCTCTTTTTTTAGTTTTTTAGATTTTCTTTATTTGTTTTTGTTTTTGTTTTGTTTTGTTTTGTTTTTTTCAGAAGAGAATGTGAAGAAAAGATACACATAGACAAGAACATGATTCTACATTGATAGATTTTGTCACTACTGCAAAGGGCCTTTCGAAGAAATTTGTAATGAAGTGTTAGCACAATTATGGAGGCAAGTTTTCTAGATGATGTTATGAGAAGAGAGAAGTAACTAACAGCTGCTTACTGACAGTATTCCTAAGTTTAACATCCTCCCTCTGTTCTTAGATTTCCTGTAGATTGTTAATGAAATCAGTGACAGTTCAGGTCTCTAAACTGACTGGTCTTCCTTAAACTTAACCTTTAACTAATGCCTAGAAAGCTGAGTGTAATGGAAGGAAGGAAGTCAAGAGAGCTGTGTGGCAGAACAGTACAAGTTTAGTTGGGTTTAGTTAGCTTAGTGACATTCCTTGTATGTATGTATGTATGTATTTGTGTTTCTCTGATCTTTATGGATTCTCTGGGCCTGGGTGGGAGCATGAAGGAGAGTGGGAGGGAATTCTATATTCTACTGTACTTGAAGTGTTGTGCTTCTTAGCTACAGAATACATGAAGGACTGGGTAATTATGTCTTTTGTACCAGGAAGAAGATAACTGTGTCTTTGACAATACCTTATGAATCCTCTCCTATGTAAGACCCTGCCAGTGAGCAAATACTGGAATATGGAAGATGTTATAATAGTGATGACTGGCTAATGAAAAAAGAAATCAGAAGTCTTGTATTCTCTTCTTGAACTTGGTTGCTGGTGAAAGTATTTTAAATTCTGTAATTCACTTCAAACTCTATTTACTGATTGAGAGTCTATTAAAGGATAATTCTTATACCACTCACTAATCAGTCTCATATAAATTTATTCATATTTTTGATGACCCACCTTTTGCAAGAAGCTCTGTTAGATACTGTGGAGGACATAAAAGTAAGAGAAATGGTCCTTGAACTTATAAATTAGATGGATACTCAATACTAACTAGAAAAAATTAACTAAGATTTCAAGGCAGTATAAGATAATCAGTCATTCAATCAGTAACAGCAACAACAACTATAATGAATGCTTGGATAGGCACTGGGAATATAAGCCCCCCAAAAAGGAAATAATTTCTTTTCATAAGGAGCTTACCTGATAAGTATAGTAGATAAAAATAGAGCTCCTAATATACTGTTTTTCTTTATTTAAAAATATTTTAATGACAAATTCTATGTGGTTTTCTAAAATTACATAATCCAATTTGTCTCCCTTCCTTCTTCCTTCCTCCCTCCCAGAAATGGCAAGCAATTCAATCTGGGTTATACATGTATTATCATGGAAAACATGTTTCCATACTACTTATTTTTTTATGTGAATAATCTTATAAAACTCAAACCCTAAAACAGATACCCAAATAAACAAGTGAAAAATCATATGCTTCCATCTGCATTCTTACTGCAACAGTTCTTTCTCTAGGGGTGAATAGCTTTCTTTTTCAGAAGTCCCTCAGAATTATTCTGGATCACTGTATTGCTATTAGGAGGAAAGCCTATCACATTTGATTATTCTACAATATTTCAGTTACCATGTACAATGTTCTACTGGTTCTTCCTATTTCACTCTGGATTAATTCACATAGGTCTTTCCAGTTCTTTCTGAAATGCTCCTCTTCATGCATTCTTTAAAGTACAAAATCATTCCATCACCATCATATACTACAATTTGTTTAGCCATTCCCCAACTGAGGGATGTTTCTTTTGTTTGCCATTCTTTGCCACCATAAAAAGAGCAGCTATAAATATTTTTGTACAAGTAGATCCTTTCTAATTTTTTTTTCCTTTGGGATATAGACCCAGTATTAATATTACTGGATCAAAGAATATGTGTTCTTTTATAGCTCTTTGATCATCATTCTAAATCACTCTCCAGAATGGTTGGATCAGCTCATAGCACCATCAGAAATTCATTAGTGTATCAATTTTGCCACATCTCCTCCAACATTTATCATTTTCCATTACTGTCTTATTGATCAATCTGATAGGCATGAGGTGGTAACTGTGATAATTAGATTAAGTCTACACTGCCCATCTTTAGATTTAATCACCAAATGTGACAACACCTCTAATTCTGGGAGGTCCATAACCCACATGTGCTAGAGTGAGGGATGAATCAGAATCAACTGACCCACCCCCTAGGCAGTCTATGAGAATTGTCTATTGTGATTGGACATGCAAACTAGGAGGGAGGAACAGGAAGTGATGCATAAGTGGCACCTTTAAAAGGAGAAGGTCCTCAGTCAGTGAGGGTCTTTCAGTGGAAGAGAGCATCTGGTGAGGACCTCTTCTGGTTCATGGAGGAGTGTTGGAATGCTGAGACCCTGGTGGGACCTCTGACTGCTTCCCTTTGAATTATCACGTGGGTAAGTTAGGCTGAGTCTCTTTCTCTTCCTTTGGCGTTTCTGGAGGCTCTACCCTCAGGGAGGCCTCTCCTGCCTCTCTTATTGGAGGAGGCCTTGTGGCTAGAAGCCTTGTTTAATTAATCTCTGTGCCCCTCTGCTGGGCCTCTTAATTCTTACCTGGTCCGGATCTCTGGTCCAGGCCAGAGTTTCTCTCTGTCAATTTCCCTCCCTTCAACCTTCCTAATTGTAAATAAACTTCCACAAAAGTCAATTTTGACTTGAGATTATTCTTAATTGAGGATTGATAATAGTTCAATCGAACTGATAATAGTTCAATCCTCTGGTGACCGCCTTTTAATATATTGAACCCATAAAACCCCCTTATCACCCTTACATAACTCAGAATTGTTTTAATTTGCATTCTCTAATCAAGAGGAATTTTGAACATTTTTCATATGATTACTAATAGCTTTGATTTCTTCATCTGAAAACTGTCTATTCATATCCTTTGACCATTTATCAATTGGCAAATGACTTGAATTCTTTATATTCTTTGACTTAGTTCTTCATATAATTGAAAAGTGAGACCTTTATCAGAGGAATTTCTTATAATTTGTTCCCAGTTTGTTGTTTCCCTTCTAACCTTGGTTGCATTGGTTTTTAATTTAATATAATCAAGATTATTCATTTTATATACTGGAATGTTCTCTATCTCTTATTTGGTCCCTAATATAGTTTCATTGAATTTAACCCTTCTAGTAGGAAATATTACATCCCAGGATATTGAAAAAAAATAAACCTTATGTATTTGAATGTAGAAAGACCTCTATTTTTTAAAACAATGGAGAAATAGAGGTGTTCTAGGACTAGCCATAAGTAAATATTGTTTTAGTTTTCAAATAAAGGAAAAAATTGTATTCATCAAACTATATGGTGATTAGTTTATTTTCATTTTAAAGCAAAATCCTAGAATGGCTCATTGAAGGTATGTTGTATGAGTATTTTGAAAAGCAAATATTACTAAAAATAATTGGGGTTTGTTCAGGTTATGGCAGATTAATCTTATTTCTATGTGTACAAGTGTGTGTGTTTGTATATGAGTGTGTGTATATGTGTCTTAAGTTAGGGCAATAGCATGGCAGATTATGAAACTAATAAATACATAGTATAACTAAAATTTTGCAACATATTTGATGAAGTCTTTTCTGATAATTTAATCCAAAGAATGTTAATTAATTATTTAATATTGTCCTGCAGATGTTAGTGGTGGGATGTCATGGGACTAGGCCTCTTGTCATTGAGCGTATTCTGCTGAACATTATTGTAAATTGATAGGATGATAGCACAAGTAACATGTTCATAAGATTTGTAAATCTGAGAGAGATAACTAATATGTTAAATTATAGAATCACTCTTCCTAGAAAACTGTACACACTAGAATTAAGGACCAAATCCAACAAGATGAAATTTAATAAGGTTGAATTTAAAGTTCTTCTTTTAAGTGATAAAAAACAAACAAAACAAGACAAAACAAAATGACTACACAAGTAAAATATGTCAAAATTTCCAGAGGAGAGACAGATTACATTTTCATAATGGCACTTGAAATTACACTGTATTAACATCAATTTAAGGAACTTGTATATACTTGTAAATAGTATATATGCATTATATCAATGGGGAATCAATCTTTATCCCTATAAAATTTCTTTGTTTTCTGAGCTCCTAGGAAAGGGCCTGACAAATAATAGGTGCTTTATTAATGCTTATTGATTGATTTACTGAACCTGGAAAAAAGAAGTCTTGGGAAGGAAATGATTAAGGTTTCAAAATCTTTAAAATATAAAAAGGTAAAAGATATGTTAAGATGTATTTTTCTTGGATTTATAAGGCAGATGTAGTTATAATGCTGGGAGTCAGAAGGAAGTAGATTTCTCCTTAGCATACAAAAAAAAAACTCTATAGAAATTCAAGCTGTTCTTATCCCTGCTTTTCTGGCTTATTCTTAGAATTTAATTTAATTATTTTTTTCAATTAGTATTCATTTCCTTTCCTACTCACATTCCCTTTGAAATGAAGATAATAAAGAAAATTAAAAAGGACAATAAACACCGGTAAGAAATATACATATTTAAGCAAGACAAATACCTCTATTGAACATGTCTAAAAATGTGTATTTTAGTTTGCATCTTGAGTCTATCACTTATCTATCAGAAGACAGATAACATACTTCATTTTCAGGCCTTTGGAACCAGGGTTTATCCCTGTGGTTCTCAGAATTCTTAAGTCTTTCAAAACATTGTTTTAACTTTGTAATGAAATTGTATAGGCATTTTTTCCTGTTGCTGCTAACTTTGTTCTGCATTAGTTTTTAATGGCCTTCTCCATTATCTCTGAAACCATCTATTTCACCATTTCTTAAGTTGAAATAATATTACATTAAATTCGTATGCCATAATATGTTTAACCATTTTCAAATAGTTGGGCACATCCTCCACATTTATCTCTCTCTTTTTTTTTTAAACTTCAAAGAAAGGTATGCTATTCTGTTCTGAGGGTATGCTTTCTCTTCCAAAAGTATAGAAATCCTGGTGAAGTTTGAGTAGAATCTTGCAAAGAATAATGGAGAAGAGGTTGATGCTCCTGTGATAATTGTACAATGTGTAGCCTTTGAATACTCTTTCAAGATTGAAATGATATTATTCTAGCACTAAATGAATGGTAAATGAGCACTGTAGGAATGAGGAGGGTGATGAGGTAATTTGTAAGGAAGAAGTGAAGTTTGATGCATTTTGAAGAAAGGGATGGAAATGAATAGCTGGAGAGAAGAGGAAAGCATTTTATATGGGGAAAAAGGCATGCAAAAAGATATGAAGACAAGTACAAGTAATGATTCAAGAAAGAGTAAATATACTAGCCTAGTATATTCTATACTTCTGAATTATATATGGATTTATAAAGATATTTTTCATGTCTTATATCCCAGATAAATTGAAAGTTAGATAAATGATTCAAAAAATATGAACAAATAGTTTCAAAACAATAGAAAAGTATTCACAACCAACCAAATGAAAAATGCTCCAGGATCTCTGATAATAAGAATAAAGCAATAATAATAATAATAATAAGATAAAGTCCTTTTTTAATAAAAGTCAAATCCAAATTACCTTGAAGTTTTATGTCGCACCTTGATAGAAATGATAAAATCTGATGACTTTCATATTTCTGTTCTTTATTTTTTATACTATTTTTAAGATTTGTTCATTTGCTATGTTTCTAATTTTTAATGAATATTTATCCTTTCTCTTTAAAAATTTTATTATACATTTTTATGGATATCTTCTCTGACAACTAATATAACTACATTAAAGTTTTTGATGAGTTGTTCCATTATTATCATTTTCTTTCACATAATTATTGTACCTATGCTTTGTTCTTTTATCTATTTATTATTTAGGATTTCTCTGTCATTTCCATTGAAGTCTTTTGTGTGTAGTCTCTGAAAGTGGCTATTTTTATTGTGTTATGGTATTTAATGAAGATGTCATTTATTTACTCAACTATTGTCTTTTTACAATTATTTAAAATATCTCTGTGACCTAATATCGTCTAGTTTCGTAAAAATTCCACAGAAGTCTGATAATTGCACATATTCTTTTACAATCCCATTTAGAAGATGACATATCTAGTGTTAAGTAGTCTAAATCTAGTTAACTAAACTCTAGTATTTCCAGAAAGTTTTTCTGTTCCATATATTTCTTTTGTTTAGACTTCTGTTAGAATTACCCCCAACTAGGAGAAGGATATTGAAGTCTTCTGTCACTGTCTATGTCTTTTTGTAGCTCATTTAATGTATTCTTTATGAATTAAAATGCTAAAGCATTTTAGTATATTGTAATTATTATTGATTCTGGTCTAATGACTGTAGTCCCTTTTAGTATGAAATCTTTTTTGTTTATCCCTTTTATTTTTAAAATATTTATTCTTGCTTTGTTTGATTTCTTGGAATGATTTTGACTCTTGCTTCCTGGATTCACTTGATGCATAGTAATTTTTTTCATCATCTAAATTTTACTTTGCATATACCTTTGTTTTTAAAGTGTTTATTTAAAGTGTTTGAAGAACATCAAGGAGGCCAGTGCCACTAGATCATGGAAACAAAATATAAAGGGAGTACAGCGAAAAAATATATGAGAGGTGATGAGTGCCAGATTATAAAAGATTTTTAAAGATATTTTTAAAGCAAAATATTGTAAGGTTTTCTATTTTTTCTTATCTAAGCTGTTGCAATAGCATTCTATTCATTCTCCTTGCCTTAAATCGTAATTCCAATTCTTCACTCAACAATCAAAATTATTTTCTTTTTGCATAGGTATCATTATTTTACTTCTCTGCTCAAAAAAGTCCATTGGATGTGTATTACCACCATGATCAAATATAAAGTTCTCTGTTAAGCTTTTAAAATCCTAAATCCATGGCATATCCTCTTACCCTGGATATCTCCTTAAGACTCTGTCCTGGGCTTTGTCTTTGCTCCCTCAATACCACTTACATTTATGATCTTTTTAGCTCCTGTAAATTTTATTTTCATCTCTGCAGATGAATCTCATATCTTCTAAGTCTTAATCTTTCTCCTGTCCTCCAATTTTAACTGATAGTTGTACCTCATTATATCCAGGTTCAAATATGATATCTGTTTCAAAGACTTAAAACATGGCCTTCCCCACCTTTTATATAGTCTTATACTTGACTCCCCTTTCAAACATTTGATGATTCAGTGACACTGGTCTCTTTTATGTTCTTCAAAAAAGATTTTTCATCTCCTCACTCTATGAATTTTCACTGACTGTTCTCGTCCCTGGAATGTACTCCCTCCATATCATTTCCAGTTAGTTTTCTTCTTTTCCTTCTAGTCTCTGCTAAAGTTCATCTTCTACAAGAAGCAAGTCCTCTTTATTCTTCACTTTGACATTATTCCTCATATATCCTGTATATATGTTGTTTGCTCATAGTAATAAAGAAATGCTTATTGATATCACAACCTGACTCTTTACTGTTCCAGTCATCATAGACTTTAATACATATGGTGAACTCTACAATCCACCTACAATCTATTTACTTTTCCTTGCACATTTCAACCCATCTCTTGGACTTTGTTCATGCTTTTCTGTGGTTTTCCTTCATCACTGAGATTCTTACCTCAAATCCCATTTTGTTACCTCTTTACCTCATCATTAATGCCTTCTCTTTGAGATCACCTTCTACCTAACCAGTATAGAACATTTTTGTACGTGGATATTTACATATCATTTCTCCTTTGAATACCAGCTTCTTGATGAAGGTATCACGTTTTTGTCTTTCTTTGGTCCCCAGTGCTTAACACAAGGTCTGGCACTGATTTTACAATTCACTGGATGAAATAACTAAGGATACTTAGTTTAGAGAAAAGATTATTTCAGCAGCATATATGACTTTTACTGTTTTGAAAACTGATGTACAAAAATAAATGCATTTGTAGCATTTGCTTTGAAGAACAGAATTAGGATTAATGATAACAAGTTTTAAAAATATGGATTAGCACTTAATATAAGAATAGCAAAAACAAGAAAAACTCTTCCTAACAATTAGAGCTATCCTAAAGTGGAAAACTTGGAGAATAGTGGGTTTTCCTCTTATTTGAACTAATTAAGAAAATGCTGTTATTTAGAAGCCAACTTTTTTTTCATATATGTAGTAGACAGGATGACTTCAGAAGTCTCTTTCAAGCTTGAAATTCTGTGAATATTGTGACCACCTTATTAATGATAAGATATAAAATGCTATAGTGGATGTGTGTACTTCTCTGTTTGGGTCCCCACAATGTCATAGCAGCTTGTGTCGCTGCCTTGAAAGAGTTCCTGGGAATCACATCCTTTGTATTTCTGTATACCATATGTTTCTCTTCTTCTCCTTCCAGCTTACCTGATATTCCTCAGCAAGCCAGGACAAGGGCAAATGGTTTTACTAAGCTTTTATATAAGAGATTTAGCTTTGAAATTCCTCACTTGCAAAAACAAAACAAAATGAAAATAAAAGTTATTAAAAATTCAAGTGACTTACAAAGTTTATCTTTATATATATACACTATACAGATATCCATATTTTATAAGATCTTTATATACATATGTATATGTATGAAAAGAGCAAAATAATATCTGAGGTATGTCCTTTGAGATGGAAAACCCACCTAGAAATTCCCTGGGAAGGAACCTATATAACACTATACCAAAGAACAGACTATTATTCTTCCTATCGGGACTCAATGAACCGTAGTTTGAGTAGAGATGTTCTAGAAAATTTTTCTTGAATAAAGTAGGATTTTGAAACAACATAGTTCCAGGTCTGAATTTAAAGGAGGGAAAAAGAAATTTTTTTTAGGAATGGTTAGACAAAGGTTAATGGGAGTTAAAAAGAGAAACCATAGCAGAATCAGGCTGAAATGGTAGTAAACAATGAAATCTAAGGTCACTGGGACAAATCAAAGAATGAAGAGAAAGATCCAATGGGACAAGAGTGGAGTAATCAGACTAGAGCAGTTGGCTAAATCATTACATGCGTGCATGTAGATGTACACACATATAAGTATGTATATTTAAATATATGTACAAAAGTATATGCATATATATATATGTATATGTATATATATACGATATGTGTGTGTTGGGAACAACTCTCTCTCTCTCCATCCCCTCATTTCTTTTCTCTTTAACAATTTAGCTTTTATATACAAGCTATGACCTACCTTCAGTATGGTCACAGCAGACATAAAGTCCAATGGTCCTGTCTTGGAGGTAGAAGGAAAGGATTCAGAACCACAAGGGATTTCAGACATTATTTTAATTTAAACCTTTTATTTAAAGATGACAAAACCAATGCCCTGAGTTGTAAAAAAAAATCCTTTAATGTCACAGAGCGATTAGGGGCATAATCCACAATAGAACCCAGGTCCCCTGGCTCCTAGTCCAGTATTTTTGCTACCACACCTCACACTAGCTCTTTAATAGATTTGGTGACTTCTCAAGGCTCTATTGCTTCTATGATCATTAAGAAAATGACTTTTCCCTTGGTGCCTGTCCCATATTCCTTCTTTGCTCCATTGGACACTCAGGTTCTGCTAATAGCATGGCAGGCTGTGCATACTATGGATCTAGAAATTACATTACCCTATCACAGTAACCTCCAGCCCCTGCTCCCCTGCCAAGCTGAGAAGAAATGAGTGGGGTTTGCTTGCCAGGTAGTATCAATGCTACACAGCTGCACAAATGGATAGATTTTTGCTTGGATTATACCTAATGCAATCCTTAGTCACTCACCCTCTATGGCTTATCTGTTTTAATTTGTTTATCTTGTTTTGGTCATTAGTTTTGTCTATAGTTTTATATTCATTATTCTGGGTTGTATCTCTGACATTTCAGTTTAGAGGATATTGTTTACTATATACATTGATCCTACCAGGACCTCAAATATTCTTCAATCGATGCTAACAAGATAGTAACTACAAATAGTCATTATTTGGCTATTTTGGGACACATTCTCTATCTCATTTTAATGCATTCTTATGTTTCCTGTCTCCTGGGGAATCTGGTACATTCTTTTGAAACTTTATTCTTTAATACTGCCCAGACTGAGCCTTTGTACCTCTTTTGAATGAATAAATACAGCATAACTCTACTGATTTAAACTCCCTTCTGTTCTTTATTTTCTTTTGCTCACTTGCTTATTTCCCTGTTTTTTCTCTATTTTTCTTTCTCATTCTTTCATTTAATCTTTGTATTGTCTCTCCATTCAGTTCTTCCACTTCTTTCCTCATCCTTTTCTCCTTTTTCTTCTTGCTCCCCTTTTTTCTTTATACTCTTTGTCTTCCTTCTTATATCCCTTTTCTTCCACCTCCCTCTTTCCATTTCCTTCTCCTCATCTTGCATACACCCCCTAAACATCATCTCCCCTACTTGTCTTCTCTCTCTTCCTTTTTCTCCTTTCTGCCCCTATTCTTTATTCCCCTCACCCTTCTTTATTTCTCTCCCTCTCCAATAAGAAGAAAATGTTAAATCTACTTTTCAGTAATCATTTGCTTCATAAAAAGGAATATTTTTTCTTATATAACAACTAAAAGCAGACTTGATTATCAGATTATTCTAGGAGTGTGATCTGGAATTGACTTTTCTTTGATTTCCTAACAGGATAAAGAATAAATCTATTGATTTGGGCCTTTTATCTTACGTTTATGTGGTTTGGTCTGTTTATTTTGTCCACTTGCAGTTTCTATCTAGACACTGAGCAGGGTTAGGAATCTACATCAGTTCAAAAGTGAGCAGGTTTTGGAGAAGTGTAGTAGCTTTAAGGTAGGAGCTCAGTAGGGGAACCAAAGAGGAATGATAGAACATCCTGCCACTTGGTGGTGGCATGGCCTTTCATTCTGCTTGAGAAGCTTAATGATTGCTTATCTAGTCCACTACCAATGAAATCAAAATACTTATCTATTATTCTCTGAATATTTCTGCCATTATCCATTGATTTCCTTTGATAGCAATGAAACCAAACCACTTGCATCTAGCTAGGCTTTAGGTTTCAATGTTCAATCATTCTCTCTCTCTCTCTCTCTCTCTCTCTCTCTCTCTCTCTCTCTCTCTCTCTCTCTCTCTCTCTCTCTCTCCCTCTCTCTCTCTTTCATATCTTCTTTTTCACAAGTATTAAAGAGGAGACAGAGACAGAGAGAGAAAATATAGACCTCAAAATAGG
>NC_058130.1:416555996-416621448 GCF_016433145.1 Gracilinanus agilis
GAGAGAGAGAGAGAGAGAGAGAGAGAGAGAGAGAGAGAGAGAGAGAGAGAGAGAGAGAGAGAGAGAAGAAGGAAGAGATTAGGTGCATCTTGAACTAAAATTTAGCCTTACCCATTTTTAAACTGTTACAGCAATGCCTACATTGAGAATCATTCTCTCTCTCTCTCTCTCTCTCTCTCTCTCTCTCTCTCTCTCTCTCTCTCTCTCTCTCAAATGAACTTTTCTCCTATAATTAATCCATCAGATCCATCAGGCTGTAGGGATGAGGAAATGTGATTTTACTCAATGAATTCATGCCATGGGGAAAAAAATCAGAGTAATCATCTACCCTAAAGAAATTTAAATATAGACTCTATCCTCACATGTCTTCAAAAACAGATCTATGTCTGCACTGACTTGCCTAGAAGTAGGGGCATAAAAGAGACAGACAAAGTCACTTGGCAGCTTAAGGCACTCTGAGGCATTTGTTGACTTGAATACATTGTATCTGACATATCCATCACTCTATATCCTGGCCTAGACTCTCTCCTGAACTTGAGTCTCTATGTCATCAATAATTATTGGAGAGTTCCAACTAGATATCCCACTTGCATCTAAAATACAATATATCCAAAATAACTAAATAAATCCATGGATTAGACAATTTCCCTTACTCTGTGCTGGATAGTACCATATATCAAATTTTGTAGATTCACAAACTTAGAGTCACCTTTAACTTCTCATTACTCTTCACTCAACAAATTTAGTAATTTGATATATATATATATCTGTTCTCCATCAAAAATATCTGTATTCCACTCTTCTACTTTCATAATTTTATAGATTTTAATTATATAGCCTCTTAGCCTTGGTTTTTCCAAACACAGCTCCCTGTCTCCACAAATCATCCAATTGATCACTAGATTCATCTTTCAGGATGAATACAGAATTTCTCTCTATCATAAATTTTCAAGTGTGTTTTTTTTCTTCTACTTTTCAATCTAGTCTTAATTATTTATGGTGAAGGAACTCATGTCTTTCATCTTGAGGAACTATTCCATAGCCTAATTATTTTCTATGGTAAGAGAACTTCCTTGATATTTAGCTTTATGGATTCTTAATTTAATTTGATATTTTTGCTGCTCCCAAGTATCTAACCTTTCATCTGCCCAGTCACTATTTCTTCCAAATGTTTCAAATTTTCCATACATATAAGGGTTTGTGTTAGTGTTTTTGTGTTTGTAATTTGTGTGTGTGTGTGTGTGTGTGTGTGTGTGTGTACATTCAGAAATATACATTATAGTTAAGGGCCACAATAATAAGACTAATGCTACAGAAATAGTTTACACTTTTGTTTTTATCTCTGCTCCTCTATTTGTTGATGAAGTATGCTGGAGTTTATATATAAAGGTTTTGTTCATTATTTTTTAAAATTTCATGTGTTAGTCTTTAAAATGGGGACTCTATTTGATTTATATTTTCTTATAGGGAAACAAAATCAAAGCACTAGGTCTTGCAAATATATCAACAGATAATTTTATTTCATAAAAGAATGGCAGATTGAACCATAACTCTGTTATTTATATTTCTTCCTTCCAAGGTTGACCTTACAGCATTTCATTGTTAGGATGCACATTTTCCTTTTTTGGGTTTTCCAGTTCCAAAATATCACTATTGGTCAAGATGTTTAGGGGAGCCCTTTGAAAGAAAAGGATTAAATGATAGCTTTGGGAAGAGAAAGAGTTCATTTATTTTTTTAGATTGTTCATTATTTTGATGATTTTTGCTCTTTCTACTTTGTCCTATTATTTAGTCTATTTCATAGAAGCAGACAATCTAGTTGGTTGCATGGTCAAACTGAGGCAAGTCAAAAACAGAATCATTGGTTTGTATTCTCTTTGAAATCTCAGAATCAAGGCTATTCTAAAAAAAGTAAACAAATGGAGTATAAAAATAACTAGGATAACATTGAATGAACAAGAAGTCCATTTATTAATAGCTTATGTTGACCAGTATGAAAAAAAGTTAAATTCATTATTAGTCTGAAAATATTGAATAGTCCAAAAACTTACACATTTGATATGCCCAGGCTCACACAGGAAGTGCCAAACAAAGGACTCTAACTCATTTCTTTCCTTTACTCATATGGTCAGTACTCTAACTGAATTCACTTTTCTTGGACTATTGCAATGCACTCTTGATTGGTTGCCTTGCCTCTACTCTCTAATCCATCCTCCACAAGGAAGACAAAGAGGTATTTATAATGGACAGTGCCACTCCATCCTGTTCAATAACTCCATTGTCTTTCCTCTTACCTCTAGAATCAGATACAAACTCTTCTGTTTGTCATTAAAAACTTGTCCCAGCCTGTCCTTAACCCACTTTTTTTTATTTATCATGCGGTACGCCACTTCACATACTTTCATGTTTTGTTTTTTTTCCCCCCAATTAAAGTAGATAAAACTTTAAATAATCATTTTCTGTATTTTGTGATTCATGCTTTTTACTTCCCTCCTTTTCCTTCCTCTTATGCTAGACTTGTTGAACTAGTCTCCAAATACTGGACAAGCCTTCAGTTTCCATTTCTTTGGAAACATCACAAAAAGAACTGCTATAAATATTTTTGGACAAGTAGCTCCTTTATTCCTATCTTTGATCTCTTTGGGATAGAGATCTAGTAGAGGTATGGCTAAGACAAGGTTGTGCTCAATTTTATGTCCCTATTGGCATGATTTCAAATTACTTTCCAGAATGATTGTATCAGTTCACAATTCCACCAAAAGTGTATTATCGTTTTAGTGTCCCAATTTTACCACATTCCTTGCAATGTTTATCACTTTTCTTTTATATCGTATAAACCATTCTTATAGGTGTGAGATGGTATCTCAGAATTGTTTTACTTTACATTTCTTGCATTTGGAGTCTTTTTCTTATGATTAAAGATAGCTTTAATGTCTTCATCTTAGTGATACATATTCAGATCTATTGACCATTTGCCAATTGGGGAATGACTTGTTTTCTTATAAATTTGACTCAGCTCTTGATATATTTGAGAAATGTGATCTTTGTCAGAGACATTGGTTAAAGTTTTTCTCTAGTTTTTTTGTTTTTTCTAATCTTGTTTGCATTGGGTTTTTTTGTGCAAAAACAATGGGGAAGAGAAATGAAAGCAATGCAAGAAGAAATGGGCACAATGAAAAATGAGGCTCAAAAGCCTATGGAGGAAAATAATTTCTTAAAAATTAGAATTGAGCAACTGGAAGCTAATGATTTCATGAGATACACAGAAGCAATAAAACAAAATAAAAAGAATGAAAAAACAGATAAAAATTATGAAATATCTCACTGAAAAATCATCTAACCTAAAAAATAGATCCAGGAGAGACAATTTAAGAATTATTGGACTACCCAAAAGTCATGATCAAAAGAAAAACAAACAAACTTTGGATATCATATTACAAGAAATTATCAAAGATAACTGCCAACACATCCTAGAACAAGAAAATAAAATTGAAATTGAAAGAATCCACAGATCACCTCCAGAAAGAAATCCTTAAATGACAATCTCCAGGAATATAATAGCTAAATTCAAGAGCACCCAAGTCAAGGAGAAAATACTGAAAGCAGCCAGAAAGAAACAATTCTAATACCATGGAATGACAACCAAGATCAAAAAAGGACTTAGAGACTTCCACATTAAAGGATTGGAAGGCATGGAATATGATATTCAAGAAAGTGAAAGATCTAGGTTTATAATCTAGAGTCATCTATTTAGCACACCTGAGTGTATTCTTTTAATGAAAAAATGGTCATTCGATAAGATAGAAGATTTCCAAGCATTCCTGGGGGGAAATTGGGGGGACAGATGTAACCAAAAAATTTGAAGTCCAATCATGTGGCCCAAGAGAAACCTAAAAAGGTAAATAAGAAAAAGAAAATTTAAAAGACTCAATAAGGTCAAACTATATGTATTACTATATAGAAAGAGGATATGTGCTATTCTAAAATATTATTCTTTGTTAGTAGAGCAGATAGAAGGAATATATTTAGGCATAGGGTATGGAAGAAAGCTGATTATAATGATATGATATGCAAAAATAAATCAAGGGGTGAAGAAGAAGATAGCAATGAGAGAAAAGGGAAGGGAGAGGTGGAATGGGGTAAATTATATAACATATGAGGCATGAAAAATTATTACAGTGGAGGGGAGAATGAAGATAGTTATAGGCAGTGCTTAAACTTTATTCTAATCTTAAGTAGCTCAGAGAGGGAATAACAACCATATTCACTGGAGTATAAAAGTATATCTTACCATACAGAAAAGTAGAAGGAGAATAAGACAAGGTAAAGGGGGAGTAAATAGATAGAGGGAGAAATGGGAATGAGACAAAAAGTAAAACACTGGTGAGGAGGAACAGAGTGAAAGGAAAAATGCAAGAGCAAAAGAGGAAAACAAAATGGAGGGAAACACACAGTTCATAATCACAACTGTGAATGTGAATGGGACGAACTTACCCATAAAATGAAAGCAGATAGCAGAGTGGATTAAAAACCAGAATCCTACTATATGTTATTTATAAGAAACACATTTGAAGTAGGGTGACAAACACAGAGTAAAAGTCAAAAGCTGGAGCAGAATTTATTATGCATCATCTAAAGTAAAAAAAAAAAAAGGAGAAGAAGTAGCATTCATGATCTCAGACAAAGCTAAAGCAAAAGTAGATATGATTAAGAGATAAAGAAGGAAATGACATCTTGCTAAAAGGTACTATAAACAATGAAGTGATATTGATAATAAACATATTTGCACTAAATGAGAAATAGCACCCATATTTTTAGAGGAGAAACTAAAGGAGCTTAATGAGGAAATAGATAGAAAAACCATAATAGTGGGGGAAATCAACCTTCCCCTATCATATCTAGATAAATCAAACCCCCCAAAAAATAGAAAGAAGCAAGGGAAGTGAGTGAAATTTTAGAAAAATTAGAGTGAATAGATATCTGGAGAAAATTGAATAGGGATAAAAAGGAATTCACCTTCTTTTCAGTAGCACATGGCACTTATACAAAGATTTTCCATGTACTAGGGCAGTCATTCCCAAAGTGGGTGCCACCACTCCCTGGTGGGTACTGCAGCGATCCAGGGGAGCAGTGATGGCCACAGGTGCATTTATCTTTCCTATTAGTTGCTATTAAAATTTTTTAAAAATTAATTTCCAGGGGCACTAAGTAATATTTCTTCTGGAAAGGGGGACGTAGGTCAAAAAAGTTTGGGAACCACTGTTTTAGGGCATTAAGATATCACAAACAAATGAAGAAAATCAGAAATAATAAATGCAACTATTTGGGGCCAATTGTTGTCTTTAAATTTGCTTAGCACTGCTCAGGGGGCAGATGATTCTGGAGGTGTATACCACTTTAGTAATTGTTTTGTGGACTTCCTGTACTTAACGTTAAGTATGGTTGTCTTTGCTTTTTGTTGATTAAATTTACAAGTAAGAAGGGGAGAGTTGATCTCATCTTCACACCAATAAGATCAGGAGTGAAACAAGGATGCCTATTATGACCATGGTTATTTAATATTGTACTAGAAATGTTAGCAATTAGAGAAGAAAAAGAAACTGAAGGAATTAAAGTAGGCAATGAGGAAACTAAACTATCACTTTTTGTAGATTATATGATGGTGTACTTACAGAATCCTAAAAATCAACTAAAAAGCTTGTGGAAATAATGAGTATCTTTAGCAAAGATGTAGGATACAAAATAAACCCACATAAATCATCAGCATTTCTATATATTTCCGACAAAACTCAGCAGCAGGCATTAGAAAGAGAAACTCCATTTAAATACACTTGGAACAGTATAAAATATTTGAGAATCTATCTGTCTAGACAAACACAGGAATTATATGAATACAATTACAAAACATTTTCCACACAAATAATACTAGATCTAAAAAATTTGAAAAACATTAATTGCTCATGGGTAGGTCAAACTAATTAATAAAAATGATGATCCTACCTAAATTAATTTATCTATTCAGTGCCATATCAACCAAAGTATGAAAAAAAACTGTTTTAGAGAATAAGAAAAAATAATAACTAAATCCATCTGGAAGAACAAAGATTCAGAATATCAAGGGATATTCTTGTGAATTATGGTGGTCTGGAAGTATCAGATATTAAATTGTACCATAAAGTAGTGATCAACAAAATAATTTGTTATTGGCTAAGAGACAGAAGGTGGGGTCAATGGAATAGACTAGGGATAAATAATCTCAACAATCTTGTGTGCAATAAACCCAAAGATCTCAGCTTTTGGGATAAGAACTGTAAAAGTGAAATTTGGGGAATGCCATTCTAAAAATATATATATTTCTATGGACAAGGGAAATGTATCAAAACTACATTTCCCGTGATCCAACATGGTCCAACTGATTTCCGTTTCCGACGTCTTGACGTAGGGGAGAGCTTAAATCTCCTGGGTTAGGAGGGAGTGGTCTCTTTGGTGAGTAGGCGCTTCTGGAGGCAGCAGGTTTGAATGCTTACAAGCGCGTGGTCTAATGATTTTATCTATCAGCATGGCTTTAATTAAAATACTAATATATATATTTATACCAGCCTTTATCATTTTTAATATTTATAATTTGGCGAACCAGAAGGTCGAAATTCGAACTCTAAATCTTCCAGATAGCCTAACGATAGCCATGCCTGCTTTTTGGCCATCTGGCTCAGCTCTTTTGAGCACTTTTTTAAAAAAGGAAAGTGGCTTTCCTTGCCATGCTTTTGCTAAAAGCAAGAGCACGTTTTTGCCTCCAGTGGGACTCAGCCAGCCAGTCCAGCCCAAGCCACCTTGGGAGGGAGGTCAGGCCAGCCGATTCAGGCTTTTGGCTTTAAACTAAAATCCCGGAGCCCAGCCAGACTGTCTCTGCCACTGATCTCCATTCTTGACTTGCTGATCCTGCTGATTCTGCTGATGCTGCCATCCTTCCACTCCAGAACCTGAGATTTCCGGGAAGGAACCCAGTCCTGACTTGCCAAGATCTCGACCTCCAGAGACTGCTTCAGTTCCTGCTGCTAACGATTTGGGTATATTCCCCTTCCTCTCTACTTTCTTATAGGAGACATTCTAGCCTTCCACGTGTTTCTCTAAAGACCTAATTTAGCCACCCACACAAGTTCTACACGTGGGATTTTCTACAATGACCCAACACCATGTGGACCTAGCGTTTACCCTTAATGGGGCCGAATGGCCTATTCAGACTTGATTGTGATTAAAAACTGAACTCAGGGGAAGAAATATTCACCCCCATAACTGCTCAGAACCTTGAACTTGAAAAAACAAAACAAAAAAAACCTTAAACTCAGCAGAACTCAATCAAAAGAACCTTAAATTGAAACCAGGGGTGAACTTTTAAAACCTCGGAACTGAATGAGCTTTATTTCAGTTTTTAAAAGACTGTATCTTACTGTATTTTGCTAATTACTTTTGTTAATTAATCTTGCTTATTTCGTTGATTTTCCTGTTACACTGAATCATTTTAAGTTAATGTAGTTTGTGGCTGCTAGATTAATTCTGTTTATGATTTTATTGTAACTCCCAAATAATGAGAAAAATCTATTAGAACTGGTAAGAGGTTTTGACCAGCTTGTTGATCTGATACTACTGGATTTATAGAAGCACATGTCTTTTAAAATTTATTCTGTCTTGGTAATTGCAAAGAACCTTGAAAGTTTTCCATGCTTTGAATATTACCTTGTAATTTTACAAGAGGTATTTTTTAACTTTAAATCCTTAAGAATTGTTGTCTTAAAGGATAAAGCTTTATATATATATTTTTTTTTTTATAAGAGAAATTATTGCCTTAAATGGGTAGAAGCATTTCCTACCCAGGATTTTTTTAAATACAGAGAGTCAAGGAGCTCCTGTATATTCTTTGCTATGGAAGCAATAACAGCATTTGCCAAGGGTTACAAGTTGTAACAAGTATATGATTTTGAACATCATTATTTATTGTTTTGAAATGTGCTATTGGAAATAATGGTACTCTATTTGAATGTGCATTGTGAATCTGCTATTTTGTAAACCCCACTTTCTCTCACAGAAAGTCTCATTTTTGGGTAACATAACCTTTCTAGTTCTAAGCTATATATATATACTTTTTTTGATTTTTTTAAAACATTTTTTAATGAGAGAAATTGATTTTTCCATTTTCTCATCTTGTACTGGAAGTACATATATAATCATTATTTATCCTTTTTCTGATTCTACAGCAAATACCTGAGCCTATAGGACTGTGATTTAAATGCCTCTCTGATTCCAGAAGGGAATATGAAAGCCATTAATAGTGCTAAAGAAAGCACATGGTCAGAGACTTGACTGTCTAAGATCTGCATAATAGCAGTTCTATGCCAATACATTAGGGCTTGAAAATTGGGGTTTGAGTCCTGGAGTCCCAGTCTTTTCTAAAACTTTAGAGGACGTGTGTCCCCTCGACTTAGATTCCTAGAAAGCACCTAAGATTGGTTATTTATTTGGCTCACTTCCCTAAAAAGCTGATGATAAGTCAGATCAGAGAGAGACATTTTCCTTAAGTCCTGGCCCTGAATGGGTAATTGCACACTACTGAATTCACTTTAATTAGACCTTCATTCAAAGGTCTAAGTTTATTTTCCCCAGATTTTTGTGCATTTTACATTTCACAAGTAATTTTTTCTTCTTTTTCTTGAATTTTATTCTTTTTATTTTGCCAATTGACTTCATATAACCCCCACGACTCAGCCATTCATCCTTAGCTGACCTGAGGTACCCTTTTTTTTTTAGAAAAAAGGTGTGTTTAAGATTTACCTCACGGGGATATCTGTTAAGTTTTTTAAAATTTGATAATGTAAAAATATATGTATATTTAACTCTTTTAGGAGTAATTTCACGGGGAATTAAATTACATAAAATCTTAGAAGAAAATGTATGTTTTGTAATCTATAATGTAAAGTTTAAATTCTTTTGAGAATAATTTCAGGATAAGGATCTTGCCATCTCCCCAGAATCCAGACGACGAACTTGTTTTGGTGAAGACACTATGAAGATGTCTGAAAAGCCTTCACTGTACCATGAAGACCAAAAATTGAACTTTGGGGTGCAGTTGATTGAACTATGGGGAGTTGAAATTGAGTTGTATGTATTGTTTTAATTGTACACTGTTATGCCAGTGGGGGACAGCCCCCAAATTGATTTTTGTCAATGCGTCTAATTTTAACCATTTGTTCATCTATTTCTGTATCCCCAAATTATTTTTACAGGTCCAGTGAAGAAAAAAGGACTAACCTTTTTTTTTTTTTTTTTTTTTTTTTTTTTTTTTTGCTGGACCTCACGGGGAATTGTAAAAGTGAAATTTGGGGAATGCCATTCTAAAAATATATATATTTCTATGGACAAGGGAAATGTATCAAAACTACATTTCCCGTGATCCAACATGGTCCAACTGATTTCTTTTTCCGACTTCTTGACGCAGGGGAGAGCTAAAATCTCCTGGGTTAGGAGGGAGTGGTCTCTTTGGCGAGTAGGCGCTTCTGGAGGCAGCAGGTTTGAATGCTTACAAGGGCGTGGTCTAATGATTTTATCTATCAGCATGGCTTTAATTAAAATACTAATATATATATTTATACCAGCCTTTATCATTTTTAATATTAATAGAACCCACTATTTGACAAAAACTGCTGGGAAAATTGGAAAGCAGTATGACAAAAATTAGATATGGATCAGTATCATATCCTATGCCAAAATAGGTATAAAATGTGTATATGATTTAAACATAAAGAGCACAATCATAAATAAATTAGGTGAACATGGAATAGTATACCTGTCAGAACTATGGGGAAGGAAAGAATTTAAGACCAAGCAAGAAATAGAAGACATTACAACATGTAAAATGAATAATTTTGATTATATTAAATTCAAAAAGTTTGTGTACAAACAAAACCCATTCAACCAAGACTGGCAGAGAAGCAAAAAATTGGGAAAAAATTTACAAGGAAATTCTCTGACAAAGGTCAAATTTCTTAAGTGTAGAAAAAACTAAGTCAAGTTTTTAAGAAATCATATTATTCCCCAATTGATAAATGGTCAAGTGATATGAATAGGCAGTATTCAGATGAAGAAACAAGTATCAATAAATGTTGGAGGTGATATGGCAAATTTGGGACACTAATGCACTGCTGGTGGAGTTATGTATTGATCCCACCATTCTGGAAAGCAATTTGGAATTTTGCCCAAAGGGATTTAAAAGAATGCATGTTCTTTGATCCAGCAATACCACTACTAGGTTTGTATCCTAAAGAGATAAAAAATGGGAAAGTTATTGTTTATAAAAAATATTTATAACTGTTCTTTTTGTGGGGGCAAAAAATTAGAAAATGAGGGGTTGAATGGCTGAACAAATTGTGGTGTATGATGGTGGTGGAATACTATTGTGCTATAAAGAATGATGAACTCCTTGATTTCTATGAGCACTAGAAAGACCTGAAGTGATGTGGAGTGAAATAAGAAGAATGAGATGAATATTATATATAGAAACTGAAACATTGTGTGATCAAATGGGACTGATTTTGCTACTAAAAGCAATGCAGTGATCCAGGATAACTCTGAGAGATGAAAAAGAATGTTATTCACATCTAGAGAAAGAATTGAGGGAATAGAAATTCAGAAGAAAACATATATTTTATCACTTATTCATATGGGTATATGATTTGGGGATTCGGTTTTTAAAAGATTACTCTATTACAAAAATGAATAATATGAAAATAGGATTTGTGATTATATATATATACATATATATACATATATATATATGTAAAATTGATTATCCATTCTGGTGGCAGATAGGAAAGAGGGGAGGGAGACAACAAGAATCATGCAACTATGGAAAACAATTAAAATAATTTACAAAATAAAAAAATAAATGTAACAATAAATAAATAAAATAAAATAAACATTCTTTAAAATAAATGAATGAAATCTATATCCAACCATGTAACTCTCCTCAATGACAAAGTCTAGTGGCTCCTTATTATCCCCATGATTAAATAAAAACTATCCCTTTTGTCATTCCTTTATTGGCTAGGCCTTTCCTACTTTTCCTATCTTTTTACACCTTATTCTCCTCTTTAACTGATCTTAGCCACCTGGTTCCCCAAGAAGAAGACAGCATCTCTTAGCTATTGATATTTTCTTGATATTCATCTTTCTATAATATTCTCTCTCCTAAATTTTGCATACTAATGTCGATGGCTTCCTTTAAATTATAATAAAAATCCCATTTTTTTTATTGGAACCACTTCCAAACCTTCTTAATTATGTCTTCTCTCTAGTAATTGTTTCCTATTTATTCTGTATATAGCTTGCTTTGCATATGTTTGCTTATGTTACATATGTTTGCCCTATTAGAATGGAAGCTCCTTAAAAGCAGGACTATCTTTTTCCTCTTTATATCTCCATAACTTGGCATGGAAAATAGTTGGTGCTTAAAACATATTGATAGATTAATTTCTGCCTAATATTCTGTATTATTTATATACACTTATTTGTATGTATTTGTGTTGTCTCACATTAGAACATATAAGCTCCTTAAGTTTATTTTGCTTTTTCTTTGCTTAAGTAGGCTTTAGGACAACGTTTGACGTGTAATAGTCACTTAATAAATGATTCTCTCCATTGACAATTAATCCATTAAAAAGTACTGAAGTGCCAACTGTTTGCTCTATACTATGGAATGAACAAAATAATACATTCATTCATTAAAAATCATTGTTGTTTCCACTGTCATGATATAAGATTTCATTAAGAGTTTAATTCTTAAAGTGTCCCACAATACAATTGTAGATTGGTCTTATAATTATTGATCTTTTGTTGGTCTTCATATAATTCTAATTTTCTATTTAGATTTAAAAAATATGTTTCTTTTTTAACAAGAATAATAAGTTTAGTAAGTTCAATAGGAAGACTAAATTTTTTATGTAATATACCCCTGTTTTGCAAAAAAAAATAAAAAATAAGTTGGCACTGGTACTAATCCTAATTTTTTGAAAGAAGTAATAAATGTTAACAGGTACCTATAAAGCTCCAGCCATGTTCCCAAACTTATGCACAATGGTGAGGCAGTTATAGAAGTTGTTCTTATAGAGCAGTCCCATTAGGTAGATATGAAAAATGTGACTTGGTTAAAAAACAAGCACTGAAGTCTCTCGTACCTTTGTTTCTTTGCACACACTGTCCCTGAGGCCTAGTACTTTTGCCTTTCCACTTAGAATCACTGACTTCCTAACAGGATCAGCTTAGCTTGTGTTCCATGTGATTCAAGAATTCAATTCAAGAAATTCAAGATTCAAGAATATTTTCCTAATCTCTTAGTTAGTGCCCCTCCCTTTTTTATTTAGATACCATATCCCTGCTCCACTTAGAATAAAATGTACACTTTTCTGGTTCTGGGACTCTTTGTTTTGTCTTGTTTTTGCATCCCTAGGGCTTCTTAATTTAGTACCTTGAACATGGCAGATGCTTAATAGATGTTTATTGGATTGAAAGCTCATTGACTTTTTACAGGAACTTGATTTCTTCTTCTGAAAACTGCTCATTCATGTCCTTTGACCATTTACCAACTAGAAAATGGCTTTAGTTTTTTTAAATAAAATTGACTCAGATATATATATATATATAGATATAGATATAGATATATATAGATATATATATGTGTATGTATTTGAGAAATGAGGCCTTTATCAGAAAACTTTTCTATATTTTTTGTATTGCTTAGTTATCTATCTTACATTTTAGAAAAAATAATTTCTATGATATTCTCTTTTATATAGGTCTATTTTTTTTGCTTTTGTTTTGTCTGAGAGCAGGTTGACTACCCTTGCTATTTTACTTCAGAGAAAGTATAATAGATTCTGCTCCAGCCCTTTATTTTCATTCTCTATGCATCCTTCTGCTCTAGGAAAGTCTCTTGTAAGCAACAAATTGTGGGATTGTGGTTTCTAATCTGTTCTGCTATCTGCTTCTGTTTTTTGGGTGAACTCATCCCATTTACATTCAATATCATTTTTATGTTCATTGCCCTCTATTTTCTTTGCTTATCTTTCTCTCCCTTTTTAAATCTAATCCTTCTTCTAAAGTCTATTTCCTTTTGATCATTGACTCCCTTAATCCATCCCTCCTTTTATCAGTTCCCACTCTCATATACCTTATCCAATTCCCCTTCTATTTTCTTAGTAAGTAGGATTGATTTCTATAACCAATCTGTGTACATTTGTTATTTATCTTTGAACCAGTTTTAATGAGTGAGATTCAAGCATTGCTTACTCCCCCATTTTTCTTTCCACTGTGAGCTCTTCCTTACATGAAATTTTTTGTTAAAAAAATTTCCCATTCTATTTCTTTCTTCCCCCTTCTCCCAGTGTATGGATTTTCCTTCTTTCCTTCCTTCCCTCCCTTCTTCCTTCCTTCCTTCCTTTTCCTTTCTTTCTTTCTTTCTTTCTTTCCTTCTTTCCTACTTTCTTTCTTTCTTTCTTTCCTTCCTTCTTTCTTTCCTTCTTCCTTCCCTCCTTTCTTTTTTTTCTTTCTTTCTTTCTTTCTTTCTTTCTTTCTTTCTTTCTTTCTTTCTTTCTTTCTTTCTTTCTTTCTTTCTTTCTTTCTTTCTTTCTTTCTTTCTTTCTTTCTTTCTTTCTTTCTTTCTTTCTTTCTCCCAATAAATTATGTTCATTTGGTTAAGGTGGGAGGAACTATCTCAATTTCAATGGTAGCTTTTCCATGCTACCATTTTCAGAGGTGGATCTGAGGATCTCAAAGATTTTCTTTTTTTGTTTTTTTTATTCCCCCCACCCTTAGTGGTATAAAATGCAGACAGGTTTGGTTATTAGTCTCCTTGTCTAGTTTCTATTCTTTATCCAGGAAAGACCCTTTCTCCTGCAGCTATATAGTACTGGTGCTTGTCTCTCCCTTAGAACTGTAATTGTAACCTATAATTGTTTATAGTCAATAGAGTTGCCAATTTTTCTCAGCTTTTCCTAATAAAGAATCTCCTATAATCTCTTTCTGATCAATTTTCCAACCTCCTTATTGTTTTTGGGCTGAGAGCTCCAGAAGCTTCTACTGTTGCTGCTGTTCCTGGATTGCCACCCCTAAGACCATGTGCTGGTGCTTCAATCACATATCATATAGGCTTCCTCCCTGATGTCAAAGACTCCTCCTGCTGACCTTATGAGTTAAGTCATCTTAGGCAAGAAAGTGTCTCAACCTCACCTTTGTTTGGTCTGCCACTCCAAAATTGGATTTGAAGCACTATTTTAAATTTGTGTGGAAGGGAATGTTATAATAGTTCCACTGGGTTTCTGCCTCTATTCTGCCAGCTTGACTGTTCTAAAGATGCATTTTCTAGATATCTTAGTGAAGAAGAGATGTTGACTAATATTTAGAGAAAAATATTTTTCTGACTTTTTTTCTTGTGAACCTATAGTGCTAAGAGTAACTTTGGTTTAAAATGTATTGTTAATTTTGATCATATTATTTTGTAAGTTCTCTTTGACATATACAACCAGATTGGCCTTATTTTTTTCCTTTCAGTGGTCATATTGTACTTTGTTAGGCCATAAAAAAAATGGAATCTCTGAATTGGAAAGGAAAGAGCCTCAGAAGGTAATCTAATCTAAACTCTAACTGAAGTAGAAATTCTTCTACAATAACCCCAAAGTGGAAAATCTTGCTTCTATTTGAAGTGACAGAGATTTGACTTTCTGAATAGTCAAAGCTTTGAATGTATAATTCTATCCCTAAGGTGAACAAAACAGAAATATACAAAATAATTAAGTGAATTTTTTTAAGATACAATGTAGCTTAAGGTTATTTGCCAGATTCCAAACACTCAATTTGAAACTGAAGAAACTAATCCCTAGATTTGGATGTTTTGTGATTGTGATGACAAACACTCAATGACTGAGAAACATTTGGATTTCTGAGTCGTTTTGTTTTTCTCCCATTTTATTCTGCATGGTTGATATTAAAGTAGACAAGAATGAGGCAAACAGACTCATTAATCTTCTATGAATATATTAATGTGACTAAGATTACTTTGGGCCCATTGCAGTATTTGGAATGGGCCTAACTCTCTTGAAGTCCTATTACATGGCAGGCTAGTTTCATTTCAGAACTTGGAAAAAAGGATATTTCTATTTGGGGCAGAAATCTACAGAAAAAGTTTCAGTTGCAAGCAATCACCCTCATCCTTGAATGGGAAGTGTGTAGAAAAAATACAGGGTTAGGATCTCTCTTGACAGAGCATTTCAGACTCACAGTTTGAAGGAGGATTTCATTGGGATTTCATCAATCAATATTTACAAGATTTCCATGAAATGGATAAGGCCTTAGATACAACGGGCAAGGCTATGTCGAACAAGCCAAATGTGGCTGAAATTCACCCAGGGACGAATGTTGCAGGTATTAAATTATCCATGGGCTCCAGTCAAGCAATTCAATACTCAATCTGCTCAAAGCCCAAGGAAATAAAAATCACATACAGAATTCCAGTCTGAAAGAATATTTTCTTTTTAATTTCTGACGTACCGTGGCAGGTCATCTGACATCATGTCACATCAGCTTAACACCACAGCTGCAACAGACCTGTTGTGCCGTATCACGGGGAAAAAAAATAAGAAAGTACAAAGAGAAACTTGTCTTCAATCAGATCTCCCTACTATTGGCCTGGACAGTGAGCAGTCAATCCCAATTTAGCAGGCAGATAGAGACAGAGCAGATTAATAACTGGATCCTCTTTATCTAAAGAGCTGGCAGGAACCATGGCTTGCCAAGCAAACGAGTGATTTTTTAAAATAGGCCAACATGTTGAGCATCTCCAAAGAGGAAAATGAAGTTAGCTCAGTGAAGACTGGACAAGGTGGGTAACCACAAACATAGAGTTTCAAAGAGGGAGGCAAAGAATACTCTGACAGAGCTTGAAGAGGTAAGGAAGCATCTAGTGTCCTTTTTATAATAGAAAAAAATCAGTTCTATAGATAAAGGAGCATTTTTTAGCACCTATGAAAACCTAGACAAGTCAGTTTTCTTTTAAACCTAACATTTGCATAGGGCTTGCTATGTGTCAGGTACTGTGTTAAGTACTTTATAATTTACAACTTTGAAAAATGATCTTTGAAGCTATTCTAGGAGGTAGATTCTAATATCATTCCAATTTTATAGTTGAGGAAACTGAGGCAAAAAATAAAAGATATTAAGTGTGTTGCCAAGTGTCATATAGCCAGTAACTGTCTGACATTAGATTTGAGTAAAGTTCTTCAATTCTGTCTCTGCAATTGCACCATTGAGCTGCCCTTTGTGTTTTAGTTTCATTATATAGAAAATGAGGGAGATGGACCATGAGCATCCTTAATTGTTAAATTCAGTAATTCTAATATAATCAAAAAAGTTAATCAACAAATTATCTTCTTCCTTAATCTAAATAAATTCCTTAATCTAAAGAATACCTTAAAATAATCAGTATTTGTCAAAGAAGTGCATTATGCATGGCCATCTCTGTTCTAGGTACTTTTAGAAGCTGAAAAGAAAGTAAAAGGCATGATTCTATCCTGTCTCTACTGAGAGAGGGGTGGTGTTTACAATCTACCTTGCAAGACAGAATATAAGAGTATTGACTGTAAAAGGGGGCTTGGGGCATTCAGTGGTTCAAAACTAGCCTCTCAATGTACTTCCCAAAGAAAGCCTTATGGAATTTTCAGTTACTTAGAGTTCAACTTCCTTCTAGTGATTTTTTCATTTCTATTTTGATAGTCATGAAGTGTAATGCTATTCAACTATGTTAATTTCATTCTTCATCAGTTCATCCAATTTTTTTTATGTTTCACTGGAACATTTTTATGTATTTATCACTTCTTACCACATTATGCTGCTCCACTTATTTAAATAATACATTTTTCTTTTTTAACAATTCCCCAATTTTTAGACATCTCAACTCAGTGTTTCCAATAGTTTGCTACCTCTGAGTGCTTTTGTAAATATCATCCTTCTTAAACTCTCTGTAGTCTTTGACCATGACCCACACGAGTGTGTCAGATGTACTGATTCAACCTTAAAATCTCTTCCGACCTATTGAACATATAAAATAGATATTTCATTGACTAGGCATTTCAAACACAGTATTTTGGAACATAACTCATCATCTTGACTCTCAAAACTTTGCCTTCTTAATTTTCCTGTTACCATAGCAGACAAGAAAATCTTTGTAATCACCTAGGTTCAATTTTTCTGTATTATCTTTGACTCTTCTTTCTTGTCCATCCCACATTTCTAATCTGTTCCCAAATCTTATCATTTTAGCCTTTATAACAACTCTTTCAAACCATGTTATCTCAGTTCAGGCCCTCATCATTTCTTATGTGGACTGGTTATAATAATCTTCTATTAAATTCTTTGCCTCAGGTCCTTGTTTATTCTAACAATCCTCCAAATAGTTTGGATATGAGTGTGGGCTCCAAATAACTGCCAAAATGGTCTTTGGAAAGTGTGATTATGACCATGGAATCATCTCTGTAATATGGCTCCCTATTACCTATCATATAGGTTCAAAAATAAATTTTTATGTCTGGCATTTAAAGTACTTTATAACCTGACAACCTCCTACTTTCAAGTCTTTTAAGATATTATACCTCCCATACATTCTTTAAAAAATAAATTATTTTTTTTCCAAATTACATATCAATACAATTTTAATAATCATTTTCTGATATTTTGTGATCCATGCCCTCTCCCTTCTTCCCACTTTTCTCCTCTCCCCAAGATGACAGGTAATATGATATAGATGGTACATGTGTAATCATGCAAGACATAGTTCCATGTTTGTCACATTGTAAAAGAAGACTCATGTTGCTTATGTAAGAGAAAAATTCAAATAATATTCTTTGGTCCAGTCATGTTGACTTCCTTGGCTTTCATAAAAGATCTGTACAGAGTAAGTGAAGACAGCCTTAAAAAACTAAGGTGCTGGCATCTAGAGAATATATATACATATACACATTAATTTCCTACCCCTCATTCAAATGTAAGCACCTTGTGAGCAGAGAGAGTTTTTGCTTGTTATTTTATCTCTTTTCATAGCTGAGCACAGTGTCTGTTCAGTAATCCATGCTTGTTTATTGATTGATGAGGAAAGAAAAATATAAAAAAGTAATTAGGGAATAGTAAGCATTGAAGTTTATGTAAAAAAATGTAGTAAAGAACTGGGAGTTAAAATAAAACATTGAGGTTGGAATCAAAGCACAGAGTTGAAGACTACAGATTATGGTGGAAGGACTGTTATCTTGACCAGTGCCTTTATTTTACTAATGAGGAAATTGAAGTCCAGATAAGAGAAATTGTTCTCCCAAAGACACATAGACTGTGTGAAGTCTGGGTTTAAACCTACAACCCCCAATCCTAAATCTTTAAAACTTTCTATATTCCATTGTCTTGGCTGAAGAATCTACACTTTATTTGATAGTCTATAGGGAATCATTAAGGGATTTTGACCTCTGAAATGCAATAGTTAATACTGTGTTTTAGCAAAATTAATCTTGTAGAACTTTGCCTGGTTGTGGCCAAAGGCAAGAATTAAGAAGAGGGGTAATGAAGGTCTGAATAAGCATGCTATGACTGGGAACACAATGGTGAGGTAAAGTATATGCAGAATGGGCAAGACTTGATAAAGGATTTAGATCCAGGACAGGAGGGGAAAGAAGAAAATCAAATTTAACACAAAGGTTTAAATCAGGGATACTGGAAGAATAGCAGTTGTAGAACAGAAATAAAGAAGTTAGGAGAAAGATTTGGTGTCAGGCCCAAGGTGATGGGTTTGGTTTTTAACCTGCTCTTTCTATTCTCTTTCTAGAGAACAGTCCTCTACTCACCATTCAGAATATATGGATCTTTACTATGAAAATCCCTTTTTATTGGTTTAATTCTTTAACCTCAATTGTCATGTTTTCTTATTATTAATTAATTAATTAAGAATATGTTTCCATGGTTACATGATTCATGATTTTTCTACCCCTCTTTCCTACCCCCTTCTGGAGCTAACAAGCAAATTCACAGGGGTATACATGTATCATTTTTCAATCTATTTACATATTATTCATATTTGCAATAGAGTGATCTTTTAACACCAATCTTCCAATCATAGCCCTAACAAACCATGTGATGGATCATATGCTTTTCTTCTGCAATTTTACTCCACAGTTCTTTCTCTGGATGTGAATAGCATTCTTTCTCATAAGTTCCTCTGAATTGTCTTGGGTTATTGCACTGCTGCTAGTAGAAAAGCCTATTACATTAGAGTATGCCACAGTGTATCCATCTCTGTGGACAATGTTCTCCTGGTTCTCCTATCCCTCTGCATCACTTCCTGGAGGTCTTTCCAGTTCACATGGAATTCCTCCAGTTTATTGTTTCTTTCAGCACAATAGTAATCCATCTCCATCAGACACCATAATTTGTTCAGTCATTATCCAATTGATGGACACCCTCTCATTTTCCAATTTTTTGCCACTACACAGAATGCAGCTATAAATATTTTCCTTACTATTTCTTTGGGGTAGAGACTCCGCAGTGGTATTGCTGGATCAAAGGGCAGACATTCTTTTAAAGCCCTTTGGGTATATTTACAAATTGCCTTCTAGAATGGTTAGATCAATTCACAACACCACCAACAATGCATGGTGTCCCAATTTGCCATAACCCCTCCAACATTTATTATTTTCCTTTACTATCACATGGCCAATCTGCTAAATGAGAGGTGGTACCTCAGAGTTGTTTTGATTTACATTTTTCTAATTATGGGAGATTTAGAACACTTTTTTCATGTGCTTATTAATAGTTTTGATTTCTTTATCTGAAAACTGCCTATTCATGTCCTTTGGCCATTTATCAGTTGGAGAATGGCTTGATATTTTTATATAATTGATTTAGCTCCTTATAAACTTGAGAAATTAGATCTTTGTCAGAGATTTTTCTTATAAAGATTTTTTCTCCAATTTGTTGCTTCCCTTCTAATTTTAGTTGCGTTGGTTGTGTTTGTACAAAAGATTTTTAATTTAATGTAATCAAAATTATTCATTTTATATTTTGTAAAATTATCTATCTTTTGCTTGGTCTTAATTTTTTTTCCTTTCCCATAGATATGATAGGTATACTATTCTTTGTTCACTTAATTTACTTAAAATTCTCCTTTTTATATTTGTCTTTTATGCATTCTGAATTCATCTTGGTATAGGGTATGAGATGTTGATCTAAACCTAATCTCTCTCATGTTTTCCATTTTTCCCAGCAGTTTTTTTTTAAATAGTGGGTTCTTTTTAAAAAAAGCTAAAATTATTGGGTTTATTGTACACGATCTTACTGAGGTCATTTACCCCAAGTCTATTCCATTGATCTTTTTTTTCTTTCTCTTAGTCAGTACCAGATTGTTTTGATGACCACTGCTTTATAATACAATTTAAGATCTGATACTGGGAGGCTCTCATCCTTCAATTTTTTTCATGGTGAAGGGTTAAATTTTGAAGGGCAAGTGTTTGATCAAAAGCCAAAGCACAGTTAATTAAAAGCAAAACACTTAGTTTATTATTAGGAAATATGGATAGGAAATTGGAAGGAGGAAAGTGAAAGTAATCTTATAATAATAATAATTATTACCCCAGATCTCAATCCTAACAAAACTTTTCTAGAAAACCCCATATTTATCTGCTCAGAGGGCAATAACTTCTGCTGGGCTGAAGCCCTCACCTATTTTCCTATTCTCACTATCTAATAATATAACCACTATCTATCTACCTTATCTACCCAAGTTTATCAATAATCAATAAGGCTATTTAGGTCTTAAATCTTTTTCTCAGTCCCCTCATAGTCCCAGAGAGAGCACACTTCTCTCTCCAGGGGATGTATAGACAAAACTCCCTTTTCAACTATCTCCAACTGACTCACTCCCCTTGGACACACCTTTCTATCTGTCACTAACTGAAAAGCAGCACACAGGGGGTCTCTAACTATCGACCTGCACAGCAGGGGGTCTCCTATTGAAAAAAAAAACATTACTCCTTTTCCTCTTAAATATAAAAAGTAGAAATTAATAACAACTATCTTAACAGCCAGTGCCATATTGTTTTGATGACCACTGCTTTAGAGTACAGTTTAAGATCTGGTACTGCTAGGCCACCTTCCTTCACCTTTTTTTATTATTTCCCTTAATATATTTGATCTTTTGTTCTTCCAAATGAACTTCATTGTAATTTTTTTCTAATTCTATAAAAAAGTTTCTTGGTAGTTTGATAGGTATGGAACTGAATAAATAAATTAATTTGGGTAGGATTGTCATTTTTATTATCTTAGATCATCCTACCCATGAGCAATTAATGTCTTTCCAATTATTGAGATCTAGTTTTAATTGTGTGGAAAGTATTTTGTATTTGTCTTCATATAATTCTTGTTTTTGTCTTGGTAGATAGAATCCTAAGTATTTTTTATAGCTTAGGGTGGTTTTATATCACATTTCTTGAATTCTTTCTACTGAATTGTGTTGGAAATATATAGAAATGCTGATGATTTATGTGAATTTATTTTGTGTGCTGCAACTTTGCTAATGTTGTTGATGATTTCTATCAGCTTTTTAGTTGATTCTCTAGATTTTTTAAGTAGACCATCATATCATCTGCAAAGAATGATAGCTTAGTCTCCTCATTGCCTATTTTAATACCTTCAATTTCTTTCTTCTCTAATTGCTTCTGCTAGTGTTTCTAGTACAATGTTAAGTAATAGAGGTGATAATGGGCATCCTTGTTTCACGCCTGATCTTATTGGGAAGGTTTCTAATTTATCCCCACTGCATATGATGGTTTTAGATATATACTGTTTATTATTTTTAGGAAAGGTTCTTCTATTCCTATACTTTCTAGTGTTTTCAAAAGGAATGCATTTTGTATTTTGTCAAAGGCTTTTTCAGTATCTATTAAGATAATCATGTGATTTTTGTTTGTTAGCTTGTTAACATAGTCAATTATGTGGATGGTTTTCCTAATTTTGAACCATCATTGCATTCCTGGTATAAATCTCACCTGATCATGATGGATAACCCTCATGATCACTTACTGGAGTCTTTTTGCTAATACTCAATTTAAGATTTTTGCAACTATATTCATTAGGGAGATTGGTCTGTAGTTTTCTTTCTCTGTTTTAGGTTTGCCAGACTTTAGAATCAGTACCATATTTGTGTCATAAAAGGAATTTGGTAGGTCTCCTTCTTTGCTTATTATGTCAAATACTTTGTATAGTATTGAGATTAGTTGTTCTTTGAATGTTTGATATAATTCACTTGTGAATCCATTAGGCCCTGGCGATTTTTTCTTAGGGAGTTTTTTGATGGCTTGTTCAATTTCTTTTTCTGATATGGGATTATTTAAGTGTTCTATTTCTTCTGCCGTTAAACTATGCAATTTATATTTTTGTAGATATTTATCCATATCACCTAGATTGCTATATTTATTGCCATGTAATTTGGCAAAAGAGATTTTTAATGATTGCTTTAATTTCCTGTTCATTACAGGTGAAGTCTCCCTTTTCATCTTTGATACTATTAATTTGGTTTTCTTCTTTAACTTTTTTAAAATTAGATTTACCAGTACTTTGTCTATTTTATCTGTTTTTTCAAAATACTAGCTTCTTGTTTTATTTATTAATACGATAGTTCTTTGACTTTTGATTTTATTAATTTCTCCTTTGATTTTTAGTATTTCTAATTTATTTTCATCAGAGGATTTTTAATTTGTTCATTTTCTAGTTTTTTAAGTTGCATGCCCAATTCATTAACCTCTGCATTCCCTAATTTGTTAATATATGCACTCAGTGATATAAATTTTCCCTTTAAAACTGCTTTGGCTGCATCTCTAATTGTTACTGCTAGTGTTTCTAATACAATGTTAAACAATAGGGGTGATAATGGGCATCCTTATTTCACTCTTGATCTTATTGGGAAGGCTTCTAACTTATCCCCATTGTAGACGATGCTTGTTGATGGTTTTAGATATATACTGTTTATTATTTTTAGGAAAGCCCTTTCTATTCCTATGGTCTCTAGTCTTTTGAATAGGAATGGATGCTGTATTTTGTCAAAGGCTTTTCCTGAATCTATTGAGATAACCATGTGATTTATGTTGGCTTGATAATTGATATGGTCAGTTATGTGGATGGATTTCCTAATATTAAACAATCCTTGCATTCCTGGTAAAAATCCCACCTGATCATAGTGAATAATCCTCATGATAACTTGCTGGAGACTTTTTGCTAGTATTTTATTTAAGATTTTTTTCATCTATGTTCATTAAGGAGATTGGTCTCTACTTTTCTTTGTCTATTTTTGGTCTTCCTGACTTTTGAATCAGGTACCATATCTGTGGTCATAAAAGGAATCTGGTAAAACCCCTTCATTGTGTATTTTGTAAAATAATGTGTATTGCATTGGAATTAGTTGTTCTTTAAATGTTTGATAGCATTCACTTGTGAATCCATCTGGCCCTGGGAATATTTTTAAGGGATTCCTTGATGGTTTGTACAATTTATTTTTCTGAGATGGAATTATTTAAGTATTCTATTTCCTTTTTTGTTAATCTAGAAATTATATTTTTGTAAATATTCACCCATTTCACCTACATTGTCATATTTATTGCCATATAGTTGGACAATTAAATCTTAATGATTACCTTAATTTCCTCTTTATTAGAGGCTAGGGAACACTTTGCATCTTTGATACTGTTAATTTTATTTTATTTTTTCTTTTTTTATTGGATTAATGAGCACTTTATCTATTTTATTTGTTTTTTTTCAAAATAAAAGCTGCTACTCTTATTTATTAGTTCAAAAGTTCTTTTACTTTCAATTTTATTAATTTCTCCTTTAATTTTTAAGATTTTCAATTTAGTTTTTATTTGTTTTTTAAGTTGCATGCACAATTCATTGAATTCTTCCCTCTCTGATTTGTTGTTATATGTCCTCAGGTATATATCCATATCTCCTCCCTTCTCCCCCTGAGTACTGCTTTGGTGGCTTCTGATAGATTTTGTTATGTTTCCTCATTGTTACTCTCTTAAATGAAATCAGACTTTTTTTTATTTTTATTTTGATCTATGACTTTTGAAAAATTAGATTATTTAGTTGCCAATTAATTTTAAATTTTCCTTTCCCTAAGCCCTTTTTTGATTATGATTTTTATGGCATTTTGGTCTAAAAATGGCAATTATTATTTCTGCTTTCCTACACTTCTTTGCAATATGTTCATGTCCTAGTACATAGTCAATCTTTGTATATGTGACATGTGCTACTGAAAAGAAGATGTACTCCTTTTTATCCCTATTTATTTTTCTCCAGATATCTATTAGCTCTAATTTTTCTAACATTTCATTCACTTCCCTTACTTTTTTCTTTTTTTTTTGGCTTGATTTATCTAGTTCTGATAGGGGAAGATTGAGGTCCCCCACTAGTATGGTTTTACTATCTATTTTCTCCTTAAGCTGCTTTATTTTCTCCTTTAGAAATCTGATTGTTACCATTTGGTGCATATATGTTGAGTACTAATATTTCTTCATTATGTGCACTGCCTTTCATCAAGATTTAATTACCTTCCTCATCCCTTTAATCAGATCTATTTTTGTATTAGCTCTTAATTGGTATTCCTGCCTTCTTTGTCTCAGCTACAGCCCAGGTAATTCTGCTCTACCATCTTACCTTTATCCTGTGTATGTTTACCTTCCTCAAGTTTTTGTTTCTTGTAGACAACATATGGGAGTATTCAGGTTTTTAATCCATTTTACTATCAGCTTTCTTTTTATGGGTGAGTTAATCCCATTCACATTCACAGTGGCAATTACCATCTCTTTATTCCCCTCCATTTTGACTTCCTCCTTTGATTCTGCCTTTTCTCTTATCCCTCTTACCCTTCACTCTAACTTTTCGCTTTTAGTTAGTCTCTCTCCTTTCCTCTCCCTAATGTTACACCCCTTCCCATTCCATCCCTTATTATTATTCCCCTCTTACTATAGTGCCTTTTAAATGACTCCCCAACATTTCCCTCACAAGTATTGCTCTCCTCCCTACCAGCATGTTTATTACTTTTCTACTTCTCTATAGGGCAAGATACAATTCTCTGTCCCAGTGCATCTGACTGTTCTTCCCTCTCTGAGCCAATTACAATGAGCATAAGATTTCTTTTACCTCTTGCTCAACTCTTCCATTGTATTGGTCTTCCCACACACACTCATCCTCCCAAGCTCTTCTTCATGAAATATATATTTACCCTATTTTATCTCTTCTCCCACTTCTCTTAGTATTTTCCTCTTTTTTAGCCTAGTTTTTAAATATATTTTTGATATATCATTCTATAAAACTTATCACTATAATCTCTAGGTATGCTTCTTCTATCTACTCTGATGATAATAACAATTTTTAAGAGTTACCAATATCATCTTTTCATATAGGAATAAAAATCATTTGACCTTATTTGGACCCTTAATTTTTTCCCCTTTCTTAATTACCTTTGGTGATTCTCTTGAGTTCTGTATTTAGGCATTAGATTTTCTGTTTGTCTGGTCTTTTTTCTGGAATACTTAGAAATCTTTTATTTTATTAAATGACCATACTTTCCCCTGCATGAATATAGTGAATTTTGCTGGGTAGTTGATTCTTGGTTGTAGACTCAGTTCCTTTACTTTCTGGAATATCATATTCTATGCCTTCTGGTCCCTCTTTGTGGATGTAGCTAGGTCCTGTGTAAATCCTAAATGTGACTAAATGATATCTGAATTGTTTCTTTTTATCAGCTTATAGTATCTTTTCCTTGGTCTGGAAGTTCTTGAACTTAGCTATTACATTCTCTGGTGTTGTCAAATGGGGATTTGATGCAGTAAGTTATTTGCAGATTCTTTCAACCTCTACTTTACCTTCTTGTTAAGAATACCAGGGCAATTTTCTTGTATAATTTCCTGTAGAATGATGTCCGGACTTTTATCTTTGGTCATGATTTTCCTGTAGTCCAATCATTTTAAATTGTCTCTCCTAGATCTATTTTCTAGGTAATTTTTTAATCAATTTTTTTTATCAATGGGGTATTTCATATTTTCCTCAATTTTTTTCATTCTATTGAGTTTGCTTCATAGATTCTTGCTGCCTTATGAAGTCATTCACTTCTAATTGCTTGCTGATTCTAATTTTTAAAGACTGGATTTCATCTCTAAATTTTTGATCTTCCTTTTCCTTTTGGTCTATTTTTCTTTGTTAGTCTTTGTTTTTATCTTTTACTTTTTTGCTTTGTTTTCAAGCTGGTCAATTTTGACTTTTAAAACACTATTTTCCTGTTTTAGTTCATGTGCCTCTGTTTCCAGTTGACCTATTTTGCTTTTTTTAAGTTCTTTTCCCAATTTTCTTCAACCTCTCTCAATTGTTTTTTGAATTGTGTTTTGAGTTCTTTCAAGCCTGAGTCTACTTTGTTGGAGTTTCTGATTTTTTTCTTGGTGTTCCTTGGTCCTCCTCTTCTCCATTTGCTCTTTGTTCATTGCCTAAATAGAAGCTGTTGATTGTAATTATTTTTCTTTTTCTGTTGTTTAATCATTTTCCCCTTTTTTCCCCCTCCATATTGACTATTTTCTTGTTTCTCTTTTTTATTTGCTGGATCTGTGAATTTGGGCTTTTCAGACTTGAAGGGGCTTCTCTGTTCTGTATATCAACTTTATTAGCCTACTGGAGCTAATCTGTTGTATTAATGTGCCCTGAGACTAGATCTTCCCAAGTTATCAGCAGTGGCTGAAGGTCAAAGTGAATGTGTGGAGGTTGAAGCTAGTTGCCCTTGGTCCTCCTCTCTACTCCTTTCTTCCAGATACCTCCTTGCCAGATGCCTGGTCAGAGTCTTGAGCTTCCTGTAGTGGTACCAAGGTACTCTGTCTAGGTTGCATACTTTGTCCTGAGATCCCAGTCTGCCGGATTTGTACTGTGGGTCTCAGAGCAGTAGGTAGAGGAGGGGAGTTGGATCTCTTGCTTATACCCAAGAATTCAACTTTTTATGCATACCTTTCCCATTCGATTGAGTAGGAGAGACCTGTTGGTCTGTCTTGTTGAGTTTGGCTTTCTATCTATTTTGTACACTTGCTCTTCTGTTTTTTATTAGCTCTGAGTTTCTGCCCCTTAGAGGCTTCTTCTCTACACTATTGATAAACTGGATTAAGGTAGTTGATCTCATCTGCAGAGCTGAATGTGCCCTGAGAACAAAACGTCCAGAGGCAGAGGTCTAAGATGGAGGTATGGTGGCTGAAGGCTGCAACTAGCCTGCTCTCTTCTCTCCTTCTCTACTCCAGCTATCTCCTTGCCAGCTGTGGTCAGAGCCCTGAGATTCACCTAATTGTGGTAGCAAGACACTCTGTCCTGGTTGGAGCTCTCACCCTGGGATCCCACCAACCACCCGAGTCTCAACATAGTAGGTGGGAGAGGGGCACTGTGACCTTCCTTCTTTCTTTTCCTTAAACCCAAGAATTCAACCTTCTCTGCATATCTTTTAATTTGAATTGAGCAGGAGGGTATCATAGCTCTGTCTTGTTGGATTTGTTTTTCTGTCCCCCTTGAAGCTCTTTGTTTTTCATTGGTATGAAAGGGTTTTCACAGAGGAATTGACTTTTGCTGCTTCTAAGCTTTCATCTTGACTCCTCCATAATTGTCACATTTGCAAGACTCAAAAGTATACTGTCATGAATATAATGCAATCCCACTATATCTCACTGCAAAGGCCAAAATATGTAATAACACAAATCTTGACTACTCGAAGAAGTTGAATAAACTGGGAAAAGGTGGTTCTATAACATTAGTCCTAAGGATCCACTAGAGTAAGTTTCCTTTAGGGAATAGGGACAGGATCTACGATTTCATTGTCATGGAGGAGTATTAAATGAGAAAATTCCTTCTACCAATGTAGGTTGCACCATGACTACAACCTAAACTTTTAAAGAGTTCCCTAGATAACTGAGAAGTTGAATGATGACTCCTCATGGTCCTGTGGACCAAAATTCCATGGGTTTTTCTTGGCAGATGTAAAACTAAAAATGAATGAATACTCCAAATACTCAAATTTATAGGATTTAATAACAATAAAGTGAGAGAGAAAAGGGGTTCCTTCAGCTGAGTGAGCAGAGCAAAGAGCCAGAGACCCAGATAACTACCATGCTTAAGCCAAAGTCAAAGCCCCCATAAAAGTCCCCTCAGCATGGGTTTTAGCAAATTTATAAACAAACCCACACAGGGTGCAATACCGGGATGCAAGACAAGGGAACCCCAGGAAGAGTAAAGAAAGCTGGGCCATGAAGTCCTCAGGGTACAAATTTTAAAACACACACAGAGATACTAGAGTGGTTTGCCATTTCTTTCTCCAGTTTTAGGTGGGAGATAGGTGAGCTGTTCCAAGGTTACACAACTAGTAAGTAGGAAAGTTCAGATTTGAATACTAGCATTTTTTACTATGTCTAGTCTTTATCCACTATGCCACCTAGCTGCCTCTTTTAAGTTACTTACTCAGGATCATATAATCAGTGTGTATATGAGGTAGAACTTGAACACAGGTGTGGCTGAGGCTGACTTTTATTTAGTATGTCATGCCTGCCTTTCAGTAAAAGCAAAGAGTTTTCCAATTAAAATACTGTCATCTCTTCTCCCCTCACCTCTCCACCAACACACACACACACACACACACACACACACACACACACACACACACACACACTTAGGAGACTTTCTCACATAATAGTGCCATCAGACAGCACATGATCATAAAGTATGTACCTAATGGCTTATTGTAGTGATAGTATCTATATTATAAGTGTGTGTGATGGAGGGTAGGAGGAGGTAGGTAAGAAAATTGACAATGATCTGTACATTAAAACACTCCCAAGGGAGTTTTACCACATTTACCCTCTCAGGAATAAAGATGGTGACACACCATCCTGGTTTCAATTGAATGAGTCAAGATTGACTGATGGAAGCTGCGAGGGCCTGCCTAAACCCTTGAAGTGACAGCTGGAAGTCAAACCCCATTTGCTTGTGTTGTTTCTGAGTGTTGCTTAAAAAAAGAAAAAAGTAGTATAGTATAAAAAGACATTTGGAGGGAATAATTTGGGGCCTCTGGGGAGAAATGATTATTGATTGAGATGAAATATACTTGGCCAGTGAAGAAATTTGCTCCTAAAATGAGACTCAGAGAAATTAAGTTGCAAAGGAGCAATGAAGTAACAATAATTGCTTAAATTAAGGTATTTTTTCCTGTTCCTGAGAGTCCTTGTATTCTCTAATCTGTAGTGTTTTTTTTTCTAATTTAGTGATTACTTAATTCTATTCTATGATATTTCAGGGTCGCAGATATTTCTTTATCTTTGGCTGTGGTATATATAATATAGGTCCTTCCTGACCCTTTCTTTGATGGAGGTTGAACTCATGTTTTTTGTCACTTTATGTATAAGGTAGTTTAATATGATATCCCTGAAGTATAGCATTTTATGAGATCACTTGCCTTGATTATGAAGGATAGAAAAAGCCTGATAGATGCACTATTAAAGGGAATTTGGAAAATCCCCTACCTCAAGAGACCTTTAGAGCTCAGAAGGACTGAATAAAGTGAGAAGTTCATGGTGGCAAATTGATAATAATAATTAATAATATCATTATTTTCTAATGATGATATTTATTTCAAGTATTACATTATATCTTTTGAGACTTTCAGTAACTCTCTGAGATAAATAGAACAGGTATTCGGTGAGCTCATTTGACAAATGATGCATTTTGAACTCAGGTAACACGAAGTGCCTGCTAGTAAATAGCTTAAATAAATTTTGCATCTGAGGGTTTTGACCACAAGTTTCATACTCTTGATGCCACAATGTGTGACCTTCTCAGTTGGCAAGTAAAGTACCAATGAATACCTTACGCTTTTTTCCCTTCTCAGTGATCAGAATCTAGAAATAAATTTCCACTTTTCTCTGAGGGTCTCATGAGACATTGTTAAGATTAAAAATGATAAAGACATATAGTATAAGAGAAATTTGTAGTTTAATTAAAGCCATGGCCATGTTGGTAAAATATATACATATATATGACTGCGCTTGACTATCTTTTAAATTTACCACCAGAGCCCATCTTGTCCCTCTCCTACGCCAGTCAGCCACTCAACAAAACCAAGAGACCTCCTCTAGGCCCTCCTCTGAATTTAAGCTGCCCCCTGCATGGGGACCTTTGACGTCCCCACGCCCAAACACCAGAAACCCATTGGAATCATGGGTAATGTAGTCTCAAAGCCCCCACGTGTCCATAGGGAGTCTGCTAGACACTTCCAAATAGCACTTCCCTGAATTCAAAACAAACAACATTGAGGATGTCCCATCCTTTATCTATATGCAGTCAAAAACAGTAGTAACTTGGTCTAGCATACATTTTCTTAATATAGGACCAAAGCTCTATTCCTCTGGATTATTAACTCCTTTAGATTATACCAACTCTGTTTGTGCTTCCTTTTGCCACCATCCAAGGCTAGTGATTCCCAAAAGACAGAATGCCACCTAAGACTAGAACCCTTAATTCTTACAGTTTGACTGCCTTGGCTCTGAACGAAAGATAACTATGTACGTTCAGGTAGAAAAAAAAGGAAGGAAGTGATTTCTAAAAGGAAATTAAAATACAAAGGAAAAATCTCTTTTTTTCCCCAAACCCTTAGCTTCTGCTTAGAATCAATATTATTTATTGGTTCCAGGACAGAAGAATGATAAGGTCTAGGTAATGAGGATTAAATGACTTGCCCAGTGCACACATCTAATAAGTATCTGAGGCCAGATATGAAGATAGAACCTCCTATCTCTAGGCCTGGTTCTCAATTCACTGAGAGAAGTAGCTGACTCCAAAGGAACAAATCTTTATAAAAATGAAATTTTAGTTGCTTTTCCACCTAATCAAATCCCAGGCATTTAAGATTCTGCTCTCTTTACTCCTCTAGTAAATTTTCCCTTAGTACAATCCAATATAGAGAATGCTCTCTCCTATTTGATATTTTGTAGCACCTTTCTGCTTATTTTCTTATTAATGCAATAATCTCATGCCATTTCATGATCTGTTTTAATGTACTATCATTCCCTTTTCATTCATTTTCTGTATCTTATGATCTCTCCTATATTGAATTCCAAGTTCTTCAGGGACAGGAAAAAGTTATTTTTGAGATCTCCCAATGTCTAACACAATGCTGAGCATACAGTAGGCATTCAATAAATCACTATGGAGGAATCATTTCTGTTGAAATAGTGTATGAAACAGCTTTCAGTCTGGTCTCATTCCATAGTATGTTCTCAATTTGTAGAACTCCAATAAGTATATGTTTACTATTGTCCCAGCAGTGAACTACCAGGAGAAGTCTCCTCCTTCATTATATTAAAACCAGCAATAACAACAAATGATAATTATAGAAGAACAGAGGATAAGGATCTATATAAGGAGTTCTAGGAGTCCTGGTAAGAGAATCTATGGTCAATCTTGCTGAGGAAGAATGGAAGGAAACATGCATTTATTAGCCATTTTATATTACAGAAAATAAAATGTTAATCTAGGGTCTGTAGCAGTTTCCCCTTTTCCCTAGAGACTCTTCTAAATCTACTTCCCAGTAGAGTGGGCTGCTTCATCATTTTTTACCCTTTTCTCTTGATAAATATTTTCCTTTCCTTTTCTTCTCTTTTTTTCTTCATTCATTGTTGTTGTTGCCCACTTGGTCAGCAGACTGGTAAACATTAAATGTTCATTTGTTTAAGCTAACAGAGTGTGGTCAACTGGTTCCCCAGGGAGGATAGGAAGCCAAACAGGTCTAAAATGGCATCATTTAGGGACACAATCAATTCATTATCTTTTTCATAAAGTTCACATATGCACACATTAATCATCATGGCTTGGTGCTGGGCAGAAAGTTCTTACCTAAGCAAGTTCCACACTGCAGCATCTCTTTAGCATTTAATGGCCTTCTGCAGCTTGGCTTTTACTGTCTGCTCACTCAACTGTTGTTTTATGAGAATTCCTGCACATCTTGGAGATGCCCCAGTTGAGCATCCTATAGAGAACTGCCAAATCCAGATGTTGGCACCTTTCCAAAGATATATTGACAAGCAAGTCAACACTCTATATGTGTCAACCATTGCAAAACGTGTGGAATTCTGTGGTATCCCAAGGGATCGTTTAAGAACTTGTCCCACTCCTCCATCCTCTATAGCATTTCTCTATTTGAAGGCAAAAAGAGTATTTGTAGAGATTTGGCTAAATAAAATTATTCTTTCTACACTATTATTTAGATTATCTTCAGGAAATTGAGGCATCTGGCAGTCTGAGTTCCTGAAAGTTATTGTTCTCTTTTCCTATTGCCTATCTGTAGACTTCTTTTCCACCCACTGATAAATATCCATGTTTCTCAGTGATTCTGTATATGGTACAATAGATCACCCAAATCCTGAAGGTTCAAATTCCTTTTAATTAAAACAAATACAAATGTCCCCAGATAAAAGCAATTTTTGATATGGTAAAAAAAGCAAACAAGCAAAAAACAACTCACAGGAAGATAGATACAGAGAAAGAATGTTCCCTTGGGTGTTAAGAGCCCTGTCACCAATGCTCTAGAATCGGCTTTATATCCTTCTTACCCAAAAGGCACATAATTGTGTCCCAGATCCAACCACTTGGGGGCAAAGTTAATTTCCAAAGTCTGTTCCATGGTTTCTTAACTCAAAACAATCTTTGCTGGTATTATAGGAATCTGGAAGTTAATTCAGTCTCCCTATAGTGGCCAGACATATGATACCTTTGTATTCTGTGAAACCTCCTGGATCTTTGCAGCCCAACTGTCTCCCTTCTTCACAAAAAGGGTTATCTATTAGATGATTAGTTCTTTGATGGTGTCAGTCACTGTCTTTTGTTCTTTTTTGTGCCCTGAATGCCTGTATAGTACCTGGCACATAGTGTTATATATTAATAAATGTTTAGTTATTGATTGATATCAAGAAGGTCTGACCAAAACTCCAGCAATCACTGACCCATCTTCACTGATCAATCTCTCATCTTCAGTCTTCTGTGGAAAATTTAGCAAGACAGGATTTTCACAATGAAAGTGAAAGAAAGGACTCAACTTTTCCATTTGCTGTGCACCTGATCTCCTTGCTGCTTTCCGGTTTGTGGAATGCATTCATCAATAAAGTTCTTAAATTCATAATCAATGAAGTGGGAGTATTGGTGAAGAGGGCAGTCTACTTCTATTAAATTCTGCAAGGTTTTATTATTATCATTTTTGTTGTCTCAAAAAACAAATTCTTGGCCTATTTCATTTTTGTCTTTGCATCTCTAGCATTTAGCTTATGCACGGAAAAAAAAAGTCACCAAAACACCACCCCTAAACATAACCGTAATCATTATATCTGGCATTTATATAGGGATATATATTTGTCAAACACTGTGCAAAGCACTTTACATTACAATTATTATCCTATTTGATTTTGGGAGTTAGATGACATTATTCTCTATTTACAGGAAAGAAAACTGTGGCAAATAGATATTAAATGGTTTTCTCAGGGTCACACAGCTAGTAAGTATGGTAAGTATCTGAGACAAGATTTGAATTCAGGTCTTCTGGCCTCAAGGGCCTACACTCTAACCTTTAATGAGTGATTTTTGTTTGATTGCTTAATGGATAGATTAATCTGATAGTCCCATAGTCTGATCTTCATATACCCTTTGTGAGAACAAAGGATGACACATCTGGAGATTAAAGGCTAGAAAAGGTCTTTCAAACTATCTAGTAAAATTCTGTAATGGAGGCACAGAAAGGTTAATTGACTTAGCTTAGGTCACAGAAGAAGGGACAGAGCTGGAGTTTTAACTCATGTCCTCCTGTTTGAAATTCCAAATTTGATATTCAGCACTCGTTTTTCCCTACCATGTTGCCTTCTAGGACTTCAAATGAATGAACATCTCCCTCTTTAGAACTACAAAACAAGCCCATCCTAGTTAGTCACAAGGCTCTGGAAACAAATGCTTCTTCTAGACTGCAGTCTGCAGCCTGAGAATGTAAGTCTGGCTAAACAAGTTGGGAGAAAGTTCCAGAACTTTGGTATATGACCCAGTGGAGTGACCTCTCCAGGACAGGAAGCATAAATCATGGCCCTTGTTTAAAGCAGCCTTTGTGCCTCATTTGAGAACATTACAAATGAATACAGGCAGATAGAAACATCTAATCCAATGGATAATTTAGGCTAAAAAAAATCTAATCCAATGGATAATTTAGGCTAAATAAATTCATCCAAAGAGCACCTAGGTAGCTAAGTGGATAGAGAGTCCGACCTAGGGATCAGTCCTGGGTTTGAAGCCTCAAACACTTCCTAGCTCTGTGACCCTGGGTTGAGTGACCCTAAGTGAGTCACTTAATCCCTAATTCAAAGCCCTTACTACTGTTTTTCCTTGGAACTGAGACTTAATACTGATTCCGAGCAGAAAATGAGATTTAAAACAAAAGGGATCCACAATAGGGCCAGAATTGCTATACATATGTCCACAAGGTAAAAATTTCACTCTCTACATTACTTTGTTCATAAATGAACCATGTAAAATGCATCCTCCATATTTTAGGAGATAAACCACTTATTTTTTAGGTTTACATAGATTGTAATAGAATATGAAAGCTAGAGAAAAATTTCAAGGACATCTTCTACCCTCTCTTTTCAGCCCCGCTCCTGCTATATCAATACAAATTTATTTTTCTTAAATTTAAAACTCCTCATGAAAACTGATCCTGAAAAATTTTAAGGTCCTTATAATAGAAAGATTTTTCCCCATGGAACTAAAAATCTACAGTGCTTGGTACATAGTAAACAATTAATGAATTATTTTCATTCATTTATTCCTTCTCTTGCTATGTCTTTTATCTACCTCTGTCATCTACTGAAATGGACAAAAAAATGCTTTGTGCATTCCACCTAAGGACTGATTAAAATCCCAAATGCTTGTAGGTAGCATGTTGCCTCTCAATCTTTTCTTTTCCATTATAAAACAAATGATAACTTTATTTTTCCTCCCATCCTTATCTATTCCAAACCTTTAAGAATGGATTGTGGTGTTTCCTTCTGAGCTTTTCCTCAAAATAAGTTCTCTGTTAAAACGGTTTGAGAACTCTAGTAAGGTATGAATGCACACTAAGGCTTAGGCAGTCCTTCTAAGATTGATGTATATCATCTGCGTTTTGAAAGTTGAGGAGGAAGTTAAAGAAGAATTAGGCCCGTCATCATTAATGGAGTCTGAATCATGGCTGGGATTAGGAATCAGGAGCTCATACCACAAATAATAGCAGAAAGAACAGCAACTTCATCATTCACCAGTCACCTAACAGGTTGCCCTCCAATATCATCTTTATTTTATAGCACCATATTTCTTTACCTCTGGGGATCTTTGTGAAATGGATGGGATGATCGGCTCAGCTGTGATGGATGAGACCATGTTGATTGCTTGTTTTTCAAGATTGAGAACTCTCCTAGTATTTGACCAGGACTCCTAAACTATCCCCTTTTTACAGATTAGAAAAGTGAGGCTATTAAGCAAGATAAAGTAACTCTTCCAAGGTCATACTATACACTGAGAGCAGTAAGTATAACTCACACCTCTGAGTTTGCAGATTAAGGAATTTTGTGAGCTTCAATTACTGCTTCCAAAGCATCTCTGTGAAAGAAGATATGAGGTAAAGCATGAATTTCAGTTTATGTAAAGAATATTCTACTCATTGTGTATAGAAACAGAAGAAATTATGTTAATTTTCAGCCATTTTTAAGGCTTTCCTCCATCTTGGCTTAGATTAGGAGTCAGAAGTCACCAAAGTATGAGTGTACAATTAGAACCCATACTGTGTCCCAATCCTAGCCAGTCTCTTTTTTTCTTAGCTTTGTAATTTTTTAAATTACATTTAGAAACAATTTTAAACGATTGTCATCTGACATTTTGCTATTCAGATGTTCTTCTCTCTCTCCCTATTTGCCTGAGGCAGTAAGCAGTCTGGTATAGATTATATGAGTGTGCTGTCATGCAATACATATTTCCATATTCCTCATGCCACGAAAGAAGACACATATCTTGCATACAATAAAAAACTCATGAAGGAAATACAGTGAAAAATCTAGCCAATCCATTCAGAGAACTGTTACTAGAAAGTTTCAAGCATAAAAAACATAAAAAATGGGTAGTATGAGTAGGAGCTATTCTTATTACAATTTTATAGATGAGGAGAGGTTAAGTGACTTTCCCAGGATTACACAAGTAGAAAGTGTTGAGGGAGGATCTGAACTCAGGTTATCCTGATCCCAGGTGTACTATTGTATCCATGATTCTACTACTTAGAAGTTTTTGAGGCAAATCCTAGAAATGCTTCTAAATTCATTGAATGCACTTGCTTTCACCCTAGTAATTGCCTTCACATTGCTATTCATCTTTTATATAATAAAATACAGTTATTGGAATTATTTCATACTTAGATGCAAAAACCTGAAAGATATTCTATATACAATTTTTGTATTTCAAAAAATAAAATTTGTTTGGACAATGAGAGAACTTAACTTAATTTTCCACTTACAAACCATGGAATACACCATATAGAACACAAGGTAAAAAGAAAAAAAAATTCTAAATCCAAAGGGCATGTTTAGATGTGATCACCTTCTTATACTAGTAATATTATTTGCCCCACCTCTTTGCTTGTATTTGTGATTATTCATTACTTTCAGCGATTCCTCAATTTTTGTTTAGTCATCAAGTTCTTTCAACTTTTCTCATGTGCTTCCAAAGTTAGGAAGATAGAGTGAAGAGTAGGGAAATAGGTAGTTGTTTGTATGCATGCAAGTGTGTGTGTGTATGTGTATGTATGTGCAAATAACATAAATAACAAAAACAACATAAACTTTTTAACAAGTAAAGAGATTTCCTTTTGAGATTTCACAAATAATCCCCTCAGAGAGAAGAAAAAAATTTGGAGAAAATGCAACAATATTATCTATGATGAGGTACAAAGGGCAGTATATATCTTTCTTTTAACTCTTCTCTGATCATGTATATATAATGAAATGAGGTAGTTAGTGATGATTTTCATAGATCCAGAATTTCCTTAGATATTATTTGGTTTTATCTCATTTTATAAAGAAGGAAACTGAGTTCAAAAGAAATGAAGTGTGGCCTCCCAGGGATATTATATATAAAGGTCATAAGTATTAAAGACAATGAATGAATGAATAAGAATGTGTTAAGTACAGCACTTAGATTATGCCAATAACTGAACAAAGTGATAGATATAAAGGATAGAAATACAAAAGCCAGACGCTCCCTGTCCTCAATTGTAATTGAGGAATTGTAGTTCTATTTTTAATAGGGGAAGGCAACACTTTTGGGAGACTGGTATATACAGGACAGTGTGTTTTGGTCCCATGAATCACTGAAATCAGAAGTGCAATAATAGGGTAGCCATTTGATGTCATTTCCAGCAGTAATAATGGTAGTGTTCATTTCATTACAAGTTGATTCAAACTCAGTTCTGCTAACTTCAAATATAGTATAACTTTCCTTCAAATACATTGCCTCTTATTCTGATAAAAGGAAAATTAATAGAAGTCATGAAATAGAGGTAAGAAAAGAAATAGATTTGAATCAAAGCACCAAGTTTTAAGACTAGATACCATCCCTTATTTTGTGCATTACAATGAGAAAAATCACAATGTTACTTTGCTTTAGTTTCTTCAGCTATCCCAACTTCACAAGAATACTCCCAATAAATATCTCAGAAGGCTACTGTGAGAAATGCACTGTGAATTGTGAAATAAATGCTGTTTGTGGTGGCGATAAAGCCAAGAAAGCATCTTTGATATTGTGCTGTATTAATAGAGGCACTAAATCCAGAAAAAGAGAAGGAATATCCCCAGTCAGGTGAAACCAGATCATCTCTCAAATATCATGTTCTATTTTGAGTGTCATGTATGTGGACAGTTACCCAAAGAAAGACAACAAAAATTATGAAAATTCTCAATTCCAGGTCATAGGAGAACTCATTATAAGAACTGAGAATATTTATCCTGAAGAAGGGAGGATTCTGGACAGAAAGCATGAATGGAATATAATAATTGATTCAAGGGTTTTCACACAGAAAATGATTTAAACTTTTTCTGCTTGATCCTAGTAGGCAAAATTAGGAATGATGTTTGAAAATATCCAAGAGGCAGATCTAGGATTGATATAGCCATAAGTTCCCAAACCATGAAAGCTGTCCCCAAATAGTGTGGGTTGCCTCGTGTGTTAGGGGCTGATCTGGGGCTTGGATAGCTTCTGCTCATTGAAGATTTTTCAAGCAAAGATAAAACTTAATTTTGGGAACAGTATAAAAATCATCATCTTCTTCCTCTTCTTTCATCATTATCTAGTTCTTGTTCTTATTCTTATTCTTTCTTCTTCCTCTTCCTCCTACTCGGAGAGAGTCAGATAGAGTCTGGAGGAGGATGAAGAGCATTTAATCCAAAATCCTTTTGTATATTTGAGGAAATGAGACCTATAGAGGTGAAGCAAGCTTCCAAACTCAGTAGTAATAGCCAAGATTAGCTGTGCTATTCATTACTCGTCTGTAAACTAGTAATGACAGAACAAGACAAACTGATCTCTCATCTCTTAGCTTGGGGATCTTTCCACTATAAAAATTGTACTTTCTCTGATGGATACTGATTACTATAAACAAAAGAATGTTTCTGAGATGCCCTTTGGTCAAGGACTTTACTAAAATGGATGAGTAATGGCAGTGGGGATTGGGGGAAAGAGGGATGAAGGCCACGAATACCACTATCTTTCCATGAGGTTTTTTGCCAACTCTGACATCTAGAAGTAGGAACTTACACATATTATACAAGTTTCATCTCCTTTGTTTAATTGTAGGCTCCTTAAGGATAAGACTAATGTTGATCATGTCTCTTGTACCTCTCATGATGACTCACATAGAACTACATACCATAGCAGATGCTCAGCTACCAAATTCAATTCAATGAAAAGTTAAGTAACTACTATGTGCCAGGTTCTGTGTTAGTTAATGTGGATACAAAGATAGAAATGAAAAACTCCCCCAGCCTTGAAGAGCTTATGCTCTATTGAACCATATTTACTTTCTAACTATCAATTCAAGGCTGATTTCAAACCTAATGAAAATGTGACTTGTGGAAACCTTTTGTCAAGGAAATAGCTAAGAAAGTTTTCAATAGTATTCAGTTATTCTCTAGAACTCTTCATTCCCAAAGCTAAAATGGCATGTCTCTCTGAGAAGGGTTAGTGTCGCAAAAACTGCAAAGACGTATAGTTGGCTCCTAAGGAGGCTTGTCAAGTTTTCTTTTAACATGATTCATGATTTAGCAAGATCACTTAGGACAGAACATTTTATCTGGATCCATGGCATACTCAAGAAATATGGATAGATGATGGGGGTGGGTGTCTGTGAACTTGGATGAAAAAAATCCTTATTTTCACTCATCTCTAGCTGAAATTTAATATTTCTAGTGTTTCATATATTTTGTCTTAGTAACTTAAAATTTTTTTTTCTGAGAAGGGGTTCATAGGCATCATCAGACTGTTAGCAGCGCCCAGGACATAATAAAGATGAAGTATTCTTGATTTAAAATAATATTTTATGCAAATCAAAACAACTCTGAGGTACCACCTCACACCTAGCAGATTGGCCAATATGACACTAAAGGAAAATAATAAATGTTGGCAGGGATGTGGCAAAATCGGAACATTAATGCATTGCTGGTGGAGTTGTGAATTAATTTATCCATTCTGGAAGGCGATTTGGAATTATGACCAAAGGGCTTTGAAAGACTATCTGCCCTTTGATCCAGTCATGTCACTGCTGGGTTTGTAACCCAAAGAGATAATAAGGAAAAAGATTTATACAAAAATATTCATAGACACGCTCTTTGTGGTGGCAAAAAATTGGAAAGTGAGGGGTTGTCCCTCAATTGTAGAATGGCTGTACAAATTGTGCTATATGATGGTGATGGAATACTATTATGCTACAAGGAATGATAAACTGGAGGCTTTCTATATGAACTGGGAGAACCTCAATGAACTGATGCAGAGTAAAATGAGGAGAACCAGAAGAACATTGTACACAGAAAGTAAAACATTGTGGAGAAATCCAATGTAATAGAGCTTGCTACTAGGGAGCAATGCAACAAGCCAGGGCACTCCTAAAGAACTTACGTAAAAGAATGCTTGCCACATTGAGAGAAAGAATTATGGGAATAGAAATGGAAAAGCAAAATATATGACATCACTGATCACATGTGTATATGGGTATGTGATTTGGGGTTTAGGCCTTAAAAAATAACTCTTATAGCAAAAATGAATAGAATGAAAATAGGTATGAAGTGACTACATTTGTACAACACAGTGGAATTGCTTGTTGGTTCTGGGAGGGGGAAGTGAAGAGGAGAGTGAAAGAAAATGAATCATGTAAACAAAGAAAAATATTTAAAAAATAAAATAAAATAATATTTTAAAAAGCAGGAAAACAGTTGCAGGTTTGTATGATTTGGAGGGAATGATGCTCTTGGCTTTTGAGAATCAATTGTTAAATTTTCAGTGTGAGTATTTACACTTCAGAAAATAGTAAACACTATAAATCAGGGCTTGATTTATCATTTATCATTTTATTTGGTTTTCTAGACTTAAGAAAATTATGGAGAAAATGTTAACAATGTAGATAAACCTAAAATTATGTTTTGGATGTTCACACCACCCCCCCACCCTGAGATACAGTTGTTAAACATTTAAAAGAATATCCTAGGTGGATTTTTTTCAAACATTTATTAATATTCATTTTTAACATGGTTACATGATTCATGCTCCTCCTTTCCCCTTCGCCCCCCACACTCCTCCCACCCATGGCCGATGCACATTCCCACTAGTTTTGTCATGTGTCCTTGATCAAGACCAATTTCCAAATTGTTGGTAGTTGCATTGGTGTGGTAGTTTCGAGTCCACACCCTCAATCATATCCACCCTGACCCATGAGTTCAAGCAGTTGTTTTTCCTATATGTTTCCTCTTCTGCAGTCCTTCCTCTGAATGTGGGTAGCATCTTTACCATAAATCCCTCAGAATTGTCCTGGGTCATTATATTGCTGCTGGTACAGAAGCCCATTACATTCAATTTTACCACAGTATATCAGTCTCTGTGTACAATGTTCTTTTGGCTCTGCTCCTTTCGCTCTGCATCTGTTCCCAGAGGTCTCTCCAGTTCGCCTGGAACTCCTCCAGTTTATTATTCCTTTTAGCACAATAGTATTCCATCACCCGCATATACCACAGTTTGTTCAGCCATTCCCCAATTAAAGGACATACCCTCCTTTTCCAATTTGTTGCCACCACAAAAAGCGCAGCTATAAATATTTTCATACAAGTCTGTTTATCTATGATCTCTTTGGGGTACAAACCCAGCAATGATATGGCTGGATCAAAGGGCAGGCATTCTTTTATAGCCCTTTGGGCATGATTCCAAATTGCCAGCCAGAATGGCTGGATCAGTTCACAGCTCCACCAGCAATGCATTAATGTCCCAATTTTTCCACATCCCCTCCAACATTTATTACTCTCCCCTTCTTTCATTTTAGCCAATCTGCTAGGTGTGAGGTGATACCTCAGAGTTGTTTTGATTTGCATTTCTCTAATTATTAGGGATTTAGAACACTTTCTCATGTGCTTATTGATACTTTTGATTTTTTTACCTGAAAATTGCCTATTCATGTCTTTTGCCCATTTATCAATTGGGGAATGGCTTGATTTTTTATACAATTGCTTTAACTCCTTGTATATTTCAGTAATTAGACCCTTTCAGAATTTTTCGTTATAAAGATTTTTTCCCAATTTGTTGTTTCCCTCCTGATTTTGACTACATTGTTTTTGTTTGTACAAAAACTTTTTAGTTTAATATAATCAAAACCATTTAATTTACATTTTGTAATTTTCTCTAACTCTTGCTTGGTTTTAAAGTCTTTCCTTTCCCACAGATCTGACAAGTAAACTATTCTGTGTTCACTTAACTTGTTTATAGTTTCCCTCTTTATATTCAAGTCTTTCACCCATTCTGAATTTATCTTGGTGTAGGGTGTGAGATGTTGATCTAGACCTAATCTCTCCCATATTGTTTTCCAAATTTCCCAGCAGTTTTTGTCAAATAGTGGATTCATGTCCCAAAAGTTGGGCTCTTTGGGTTTATCATACACTGTCTTGCTGATGTAATTAACCCCTAGTCTATCCCATCAATCCTCCTCTCTATCTCTTAGCCAGTACCATACTGTTTTGATGACTGCTGCTTTATAGTATAGTTTAATATCTGGTACTGCTAGGCCCCCTTCCTTCACATTTTTTTTTCATTATTTCCCTTGATATTCTTGATCTTTTGTTATTCCAAATGAAATTTGTTATAGTTTTTTCTAATTCAGGAAAGAAGTTTTTTGGTAGCTTGATAGGTATGGCGCTAAATAGGTAGATGATATGATGGTCTACTTAAAAAATCCTAGAGAATCAAGTAAGAAGCTGGTAGAAATAATCAACAACTTTAGCAAAGTTGCAGGATACAAAATAAATGCACATAAATCATCAGCATTTCTATACATTTCCAACACACTAGAGCAGCAAGAAGTAGAAAGAGAAACACCATTCAAAATCACCCTAGACAATATAAAATACTTAGGAATATACCTACCAAAACAAACACAGCAATTATATGAAAACAACTACAAAACACTTTCCAAACAAATAAAACTAGATCTAAACAATTGGAAAGCCATTGATTGCTCATGGGTAGGATGAGCTAACATAATAAAAATGACAATTCTACCCAAATTAATTTACCTATTTAGTGCCATACCTATCAAGCTACCTAGGTGGATTTTCAGTGTAAAGCAGAGATGGATACACTTGTGTGATACACAATCGAATGTAACGGATTTTTCTACTAGCAGCAATGCAATGATCCAGGACAATTCTGAAGGACTTATGAGAAAGAATGCTACCCATGTCCAGAGAAAGAACTGTGGGAGCAGAAACGCAGAAGAAAAACAACTGTTTGATCATATGGGTCAATGGGAATATGATTGAGGATGTAGACTGTAAGCAATCACCCTAGTGCAAATATTAATAATATGGAAATAAGTCTTGATCAATGACATATGTAAAACCCAGTGGAATTGTTTGTTGGCTATGGGAGAAATGTGGAGGGAGGAGAGGGAAAGAACATGAATTATGTAACCATGGAAAAATATTCTTAATTAATTAGTTAATTAATTATTTTTTAATCGCACACAAAAAGATTCAGTGTAAAGAATGCTAATTACAAAGTGGACTATTTTTCCCCCTTTAATTCCATCTTTAGCATTCAGCACAATTCCTGGCTCAGAGTAGGTGCTTAATAAATTCTTGTTGACTTCACTTGTTGCCTTGTGGATGTTTTTATGAGGTGCTAGCAAACTATAGCTTAATGATTAGAGGAGGAGACGGGAAGCCAGAGAATATACCACATTTTAACTGTGTCACTAACTAACCTCTTCTAATACCAAAACAGACATTGAATTTATAGAAGCAAAAACAAATCTGACAAAATAGTTGATTTTCTCATCATAATGAGAAAGATTTTTCTCCCTAACTTTTTTTGGACTCCTGTAGATGTATTTGAAAACCTCTAGTTTGCTCTCAATCTGGAAGCTTGTACCAAGAGTTCAAAGTCCCTAAACCATACTGGATAGAATATGCTTCAAAACATCAAGGGGTGACACAACACATTGATTTCACCTATCTGTGCATTCTAGGTGAAAGTGAGTATATGATCAGAGTTATCTAGAAAACTGGTTTACTTTCTGATTCTACTTCTATTAAGGTCTAGATGGAAGCTCAAAGTAGAGATAAAACTCATTCCAGAAAGGGTGGAGTACTTTAAGATGTCAGTCTTTTAGCCATGACCACTCCAATAATGCATTGGGTTGTTGAAGGAAAAGACAAAATAGTGAAGAGTTCAAACAGTTTTGAATCCTATCAGACAGCTAATACAGTGTGGTGAATAAAGGAAAAGATTTGTTTTAAAAAATGATTAAGCTGCTTTGACAGCAACTGTCACCAGTTCTTATTGGCTACTTGATGGGGTGTCTGTCCATGTGGACTGCATCAAAGGAGTCTGAATTAACAGGGACACCCACACCTTTGCTGAATTGTGGGGAGGGAGGATCTTACCATGTGCCACATTGATTTTCACTACAGGGCATTTTCTCTTAGACAGCCTGCCCTGTTAAAAAGGAAAGGAAAGGCTATTAAATAATCATAGAAACCCAGTGTGACAAGGCACCTTGAAAGATCATCTAATTGCCCTCTTGTCTCTAAGCTAGCTGTTTTGAACCATATCATGAAGATGGGAATTTATTCTCCTTTTTAAGTCCTTGGTGACTGGGAATTATGATATATCTTTAGACCCCCTCTTTGAAAATGCCACAGTGTCCTTAGTCAAATCCTCCAGGAGAGTATACCTTGGTGCATCATAAAGGCATCTTTGGCATATAACTTTAAGCATGAGAGAGGAAGTGGCAATAATCAAGGTAGAAGTAGGGGTGGGGAAAGAGACAAAGACAAAGAGAGACAGAGAGATAGAGAGACAAGGAAATACAATCATACACAAAGATAGAGAGACAAAGAGACAAAGAGAGATGGTGGAGTAATGGGGGAAAGGGGAGTAGGCATGGGAGAAAAGACAGAAATTAGTAGGAGCATAAAAAGGAAACAAGATGGGAAGATGAAAGAGAAAGAGAGGGAGAGAGAGAGAGGGAGAGAGAGGGTGACTAAATTTTCTCTGATTTTGCGTGGATGTAGAGAGTAGGAGGTCACAGTAATATATTATTATTATTTACTTAATGAATTGTGCTAAATCTAAAGATATATTATTTTCTGATAAAGGTTAGAAAATTGAGTGTAAAGCAGTGTGACCATTTGTACTTGGGTGAAATAGAGATGAAACAATAGTCTCTAGGCTCTTTTTGTTACACTGATTTTGAATAAACAACTTCAGGAGTAATTTCAGAATTTTGCAAAGAAGAATATGAATATATTCTAAATAAGCCTTTTCTGATCCCAGCCCCATCCATCTACTATCCTTAAATATTTTTGCATTTAGGTCTCTTTCTTACATGCTAGAAGGCCTTCCCCATCTGATTAACATATGCTTCTTGAGGGCAAGGATTCTTCCTTCTTTTGTCTTTGTACTCCTAGCACCTGGAACAGTGCCTGAAACATAGTAGGTACTTATTGAATATATATTGTGCACATTTCATCTCCGTTGCTTAATTGTAAGTTCCTTAAGGGCAAGACCAGTGTTGATTGTGTTTCTTGTACCTCTTATGCTGATTCACACAGAACTACACACACAGCAGATGCTCAACAGCCTAATTCAACTCAATAAGCACTTATTAATTAATATATGTGGAATTTGCTGTTAAACATTAAAGTATACATTAAATCTCTATGTTTTATGCTGAAAGGAAAAAAATGAAGATGTTATAAGACAAGGAATGGGGATACCAGGTAAAGACTTAGTTATAGCTAACATCAATCCCATATGCTGACCCAAACTGAATTTTTTTTCTTGTTCTGTCCTCAGTGGATATGGAGGACAGCTGGTCCCTGTCCCCTGTTTAATAACCTCCATTATTTCAAATGCCATTCTCAGGACACTTTTTAGTCTCCTCTTCTTGAAGCTAAAAATTCCCACTTCCTTTAACTTTTCCTCATGGGGCCTATTTACCCTTGAATCACAGCACATAGGCCTTAAGAGCATTTATCTTGGACAATCCACAGGACATGCCTGTTACAGAAGACTTGAAATGAAAAAGAACATGTTGATGACAACAGATGTCTTAACTCTCCTCATTAGCATGGCAAAGGATCCAGTATAATAAGATGCATATGAAATTTGACAGAGTTATATTTCTATCTCATCCTTCATTGATAATAACAGCCTAGTCTCCTTACAAAATAAGCTGCTTTTCTCAGAGACATCATTTGGACTGTTGTAGCTGCTGTTGTGATTCCTGATCATCACTGTAGATGAATCCATTAGACACATGAATCAATAAGGTAGATATCATGTAGTGAGGTTTGTCCTTCAGTAAGATAGCTCAATTTCATTCATGTAAGAACAATCTAAAATTTTTCTTTTATATGTTCATAGCACTGCATGAATTAGTTAATTCCTGAACGAGAAATGCTACCAATGGTGTTAAAAGCTGGCCGACTAAAGCTGATTGGAGTGAATCTGGAAGGCAGGACTAGTTTACTTGTCTAAGCATCAAAGCACATTTTCATCTACAAATTTTCACCTGTACAGTGTGCTGAAATTGATGTAGAACTGAAGTACTTTCCTTTTGTCGCATATTGGTTCATTTTGGCTGGTGTTCTGGGCATAGAGCTTGAATTCTTTTAATCTGTCATAAGAACTCCTATGTCTGATGTGGACATTGCCTTCTGTTTCCAATCTAATCACTGTTGTACTTTGTTTCTTTGGTATCTGTTTTCTGATTGCAATTAATTATCTGGCTCAATTTCATGTTACAATGGAAAGAGCACTGGCTCTTGAGAACCAACAGGATTTGGACAAATAAGTTAACCTCACTGCACCTCTGTAACATCACTGTAAAATGAAGGAGGCATACTACTAGGTGACCTATGAGTTCCCTTTAAGCTTTATTGTAGGTATATGATTCCATGATGCTATTTACTGTGAAGTTGCAGTTCCCAACCGTCTATGATTTCCTGTTTAGAAAGCCATTGTTTCTACCAATGAAGACCAGTCAATGACAAGGTCTTAACCCTAACTCCAGTTAAGGTTTGTACTGGGCAGAATACTTCAATATGGATCCCTAGCTCTAAGTCAAAAAAGATTAGAAAGTTTAATTGAAACAATATTTCAAAGAAATTGAGACATGATGTTGAAGATGTGACTTCAACACTTACTTGCTCTATTGTCATAACTTTTTTTAAAAAATTAGTTTTCTTATCTAAAAAGTGAGTAGAATAATAACTGTGAGGTAACATATACCTCACAAAGTAATTGCAAAGAAAGTGTTTTGTTAATTTCAAGCTATGAAAATTTGATTAAATAAATGTGAGGCATTTGTTTTACAATTGTTAGTCCTGTGAATTGCTATTATTTTTGGAACTTAGATTTCCCAACTTCTCTCCTTTTTTCTAGACATGGAAGACTATGGATATAGAATACCACATAAAATGCCAGACTTTTTTGATGAGTTGATTAATTTTGCTAAAATGCTTTTCTTGCTCTTCATTCTTACATGAAATAGTTCTCTGGGAGAGATACAAAGGAAAATATAAGACATCAACCTATATATTTTTTAATTAGTCTTCCTCATTATGTAGATATTGTATATTCACAAGTAAGGTGAAAAAGAGAAGCCAGCAAATCAGAACTTTTTGGTCAGATAATCTTATGGTTATGATAATCCTGGCTTTTTAGAATTAGCAAAACAATTATCTTCAAAAACACCAAAAATTCTCTTCCAGACATCTTATAAAGGTTGTCTTAGAATGGGAGTTGAGAGTCTAATTGACTCTCCTTCCAATCATCAATCTTAGAATAGCTAGCTAGTACTTCAAGATTTTATGTTAGCCCAAAACCTATTCAAAAACCCAAAGAAAATTTTGTACAGGAGAGAGGGGAATTTAAAGGGCATATACATTAGGAAGATTTCTAGCTTAATGTAAACATTTAAACTTTATTAAAATTATATAATTTTAAAACATAATAATTTTAAATTAAAAATATCTATAGATTTTGCTTTTATGGCCCCTGTAGTAAGGTTTTGCAGGGTTAATATGAAGGCTTTGCAGGGTTAATATGCACCCTTTTGCATTACACCCTTTAACTTCCGTGTTATTGTATTTCCCTCAATTTTCCAGAGTTAGCCTCTACTGTAAAAAATTAAAAACTATGTGGTTAACAAATATGACCAATACATGAAAATAAGTATAACAGTATAAACAATATTACTACAGCTCATAACTTCTACAAATAAAGGCTGCATCTATACCTTTGGTCAAAATTGTTTTTTTTCTTATTATCCTATGTCAAATTATTTTTTTTACATTTGTACTTGAATTGTTGTAGTCATTGGTGAGTACTAATCTTCTGGGTTTTGTTTATGTTATATCACATCATTTCATATAAGTCTTCACATGGTTGTAAGATATTCATAACAAGAAATCTGAATGAGAAAGAACATTCCTTTGAATAGCATTAACTTAGATTCAGAATAATAGAATTACAAATAAAATACTTGTCTTATACTGTGTTTTATACATCTTTCCATAATATCACCTAATCACTGGCAACATAGTTTGTGCATGTCTTTGAGAGGAGAATGAATAGAAACAATGAGGTTACAGAGTATGGGAGGGAGAGGAATGTGGATATTAAAATTAATATTCAATAACTATTACATTTTATAAATTTTTATTAATAATAACTAAAGTTGAAAGCTACCTAAACCACCCAGTCTCTTCATGAAAGAAGAGAGAACTAGGGAGAAGCTACAGAACTTATAAAATAATAATGTGACCATGCAAACATGGAGGCACAGGAGAGATTTAAGGGAATTTTGGGAAATACTAAGGGACTTCTTGAGGATGAAATCCAAAGGTTCAAAATCTCCATTTATACAGGAGAGAAGTGAGAGAAGAAGAGTTAAAAGAAATGGGGGGGGGGACAAGGTCAGAGAGCGGCTATTTTTTCTAATGTGACCACCAGAAAATCAACTTCACTGCCATCTGGACTGATGCCCAACTTGCTGGAGTCTCTGGAACTTGTTCCTTGACTTCCTCTGAGTGTGAGAGGACACATCAAGCAATCAGAAAGAATTCATTAATCATCAGCTGTATGCCAGACACCATTCTGGATCTTAGAATACACCAGTTTTTAATGAATATCAGATATGTGCTTATCATTTGGACAATGTTGTGGAGGGTAGATTGGAATGAGGAAAGACTTAAGACAGAGACCAGTGCAATATTCCAGGTGAGAAATGATAAGAATATGAAGTAAAGTGAGGTTGTGTGAATAGAGCAGTGGTTGGATATGAGAAGAGTTACGGAGATGGATGCTGTGAGTGAAAGACTCAAGGATAAAATGCTAGTTATGTGCCTGAATGATAAGTAGTGCTGCCCTCTGCAGAAACAGAGAAGTCTGGTAATACGGAGGGTTTAACTGAGACAGGAAGCTGAACCTTCATTTGAAATTTTATGCCCAACATAACAGTCATTGCAGGTGCTTCTTGTTGCTAAGATATAATTCTGTTTTCAATCAAGATCTTGTCTTATTAGGAACAGAAAGTGATGGCTGAATCTAATCATGTGACCCAGTGTTACCCTCTTTTATTTTAGCATGTCAAATGGAATAGGGATGCATTATCTCCTTCCTTCTTTCTCCATTCAAAGTAGCTTGAAAATAACAAAATGTTAGAAGATAATGGAACAGTTAATTAATTTTACCAAGCATATGTAAGCAGGCAGGTACCTAGAAGTGCTTTTAATTTTTATTTTGTTTTGACTTTGCCATATTCTTTGTACATCAATGTGCTTTGTGGATTCATTGATTTTCATATTAAAAAATAAACAGGACAGTGACTGGAGTGTGCAATTTTTCCCCAGAATATCTCATATTATTAGACAAGTGAACAGAACAACCAAGAATATGGACATAGTCAACATCATCTGAGATCAGTTTATCTTAACTGCTGTGGTGGAAGTGTATCTTGGAATACATATCTGGAAGAAGCTTGCCATTAGAGCAAGCTTAGATAAGGGTAAGTAGGAATGTAATCATGCTCATTCTCATTTATTTCCTGGCTATATGACCATAGTTAAGAATCAGGTGACTCATTTGAAAATCAAAAGAATTAACTTTGCCATCTAAATTCAGGAAGCTGAGTGAGGTGGGACTCTATGCATATATGTGTCCACATGTTAGCATGTATATGGAAGTATGCATATGTGTGTAACTCTGTTCCTCCTAGAGAACAAAAACTCCCTCTTAAATTTAGCAAAAGTATAAATTCTGGCTTTGATCATCAAATCTTTTCACAATTGATCCAATTCAATCCATAACCATGTATTTAGTACCTAATATGGTTCAGGCATTATGCAAAGCTCCCACCTGAATGTTCATGCTCCTTGAATGTTAATGTCCCTCATATACTCTACATTCCATCTCTGCTGGCCCATATGTGCTTCCTCATATGCTACATTTCTTTTTATAATCCTGGATTATCTCCTAACCCTGGATTGCTACTAGGTTCTTCCTCTAAGAATCTTTAGCTTGCATCAATGTTGGCTCTGTTTTAGTGCCATCTACTACCCGAGTTCTCAAAGTGGTGTAGTAGATAGAGTACAGGGTCTGGAGTCAGGAAGACTTATCTTCCTGAGTTCAAATCCAATCTCAGACATTTACTAGTTGTGTGACCCTGGGAAAATTACTGAACCCTATTTTCTTTCATTTCTTATAATCTGTAAATTGAACTGAGTAAAATCTGTAAGATGAGCTGGAGAAAAAAAAATGACAAACCACTAATGTCTCAGCTAAGAATGTGCCAAAAGGGATGAGTAGGAGTTGGATATGGTTGAAAATGATTGAACCACCATGACAAAAGTTATCTGAGATCTACCTTTATCCTCTTATTTGTTTGTGCCTTTCTTCACCCCTCCCTGGAAATCACTTTGTATTTACTTGGTACAGATTTTATATTTATTTCTTTAAATACATCACTCTATTTTCCTCCTCTTTTCCCCGCAATGGATAAACTACTTGAGGGTAGGATTTTTTTTTTGTCTTCCTATCCCAAGTGTCTAGTATATTGCCTGGCACACAGATAGGCCTTAATAAATGCTTAAAGAATGAAAAGATTTTCAGTAGTATTAAGATCTAACTCCAAGTGACATTTTGGAATATTGTTTCCACTTTTTTTTTTTTTTTTTTGCAAATAACTCGAGGAAAAACCTTGGCATTAGGAGCTCCCATCCATTGTCATAGTTTTTCCTTTCTAGAGCTGCTATTACACATTCTTAGACTACTGAGTCAAAGAATTTTTCTTTTAGCTTAGAATGATCCAGGGATATGGGCTTACCAACACAGAAATATGGAAGAAACAAACAAAAATAATAACCACTATTTGAACTATACTTCCCCACCCACAAAAAAAAAAAGAAAAATCCCCAAACCTGACACAGTTTTCACTTTATCATTATACCCTATCCTAGTGTATTGTCAAAGGCAAAATTTGATTTACAGTACTTTTTATTTAAGCATCTGGCAGCTTGATTAATTTGATTAATTAATTTCTTAGAATTCTATCAAATGTGTTGCACTGTAATTTGAGTAAGGAGCTACACAGTGAAAAATAGCTCTTAAAAATCAAGGAATATCATTGTTCTATGTTCGGACTTATTAAATTCTCATCTTAATACATAATACAAGAAAGAAATTAGAAAACAGTCAAGAGAAAAATAAATTTCCAGGTAAACAGTCTATCGTAAGGCCTAAACTTTGGGTGCATGGCTTAGCATTCATATCCCTTAAAGTTTCATGGAACGATCTTTGCAGAGACCATCTTAAAAGGATGAGAAATATGTATTCTTCCTTCAACGGATCCTTGATTTTTAACTTAAAAAGGAGTCTCCCTGGCAATTCTATGTGCTGACTTCTGCTCAGAACTAGAGTGTGATCAGTCTAGCAAGACCCTCACAAAGAAAGTCTGCTCAAAAGTGTTGGGTCACATACCCGTGTCAAACATTTTCCTCTGGGGGCAGAAATCGATCTATTTGCTACACTAGTTGTTATGCAATCTGGTATCTGGACATCATACCGCTGATATGTTGAAAATCTTTCTCAACTGACAGCTTTCAGAACTGGTTTTCCCTGCTCTCCAGCTGATGAGCTTACAGCCACCCCACATTTTCCTGACCACTGCAATTTCACAAGCAAGGCCTAGTGAGGTAATCACCAACCTCAGCAAAATTGTTGTATGAGGGGAATTTCGTTAGCATTGTTGTCAACGCAGCTGGATGCAATAACCCTGCTTTCCTTTGCAGATTTGGAATCTGTGAATACCAAATGCCTGCAATGGTGTTCCTGGGTTCTTGTTGGCACGCCCTAACATCTGGCTCATATTTGTTTTTCAGAAAGAGAGACAAACTGCCCTTTTCTGGAGAGCCCCATCTGTATAGAGACTTTGGGGTCTGGTTGTGGGCTGCATGTCTCCTGGTGCATGACTATACTGTTTGTTTGCCATTTCCAAACAGGGACAGAGGCAGAGGTGATAAATCCATGGGATCCAATAGAATTTTCCCCAATGCCCACATCCAGGTGTATAGACTAGTTAGGACCACATGTGCATTTGAATGTAATTTGCATACATTTACATATATTTATGTTAGACATAACATTCAGAGGGAATTTTCATTAGAGATTGTATTGTTTCTTGATTGTGCACATATGTATGCATACCAATTCATCCATGGCCATTGACCTAGGCTCTCCAAGCAGCAAAGGGTGGATAGGTAGACTGATGGGAGGGATGAGAGCAGAGAGTTCCAAGGAGTGACACTAAAAAATGATTACTTGGAAGAGAAAATTAAAGCTAAAAGAATATGAGCAAAATCCTAGGAGAATGGTGAAATAACCAAAATTGGGCAATGGTCACTTCACGTCCCTTACCATTTCAGACTCCCTATCTCATCCCACATGGTCCCCTCATAACTCCCCAAAACCTAATACTGAGCCTCCAACTATCTAAGCCTGCCTATTGTGGTATTCCATATGATACATGGGCTGGAAAATAAAAATAATCAACAAGAAGTTGAATAATGAGACAAATCTAGTAATAGGAAACAATAGGGATAAATTTAAAGTGCTTCACTTACCTTTAAGAAATTAATTTCTCATATACTGACTGAATAGGGAGATTGTGACTAAATAAGAATTCACAAAAGAAAAACTGGAAAATTTAGGGAACTACAAGCTCAACATGAACCCCCCCCCAAAAAAGGAATCATTAAGAAAAGCACAGTATTCAGAATGAGAGAAATTATGATCCTGTAGGCATTCCCCCTTGATCAGAACACATCTTGACTATAGTGTTCAGTTTGGGGTACCACATTTTTAGAAAGGTTATTGACAAATTGGATAGCAATCAGAAAGGATCACAAGGATGGTAAAAAGCTAGTAACTATGCCATTAGAGGATGAGATCAGTTTTTAAAAAAGATGCTTATATTGAAGAAGAAAATAATACAGCAGAACATGATAGCAGTACAAATGTTTGAGGAGCTATTTTATAGGAGGTGAAGTAAGGTTTTTTTTCTTTTTGCTCCAAGAAAAGAGAACGTGGAACAATGAATGAAAGTTTTGTGGAGGTGGATTTTAGATTCATTTCAAGATGGATTAAAAAAATCTTTTCAAACAGACTGTCCAAAAGGCTATCTTCAGAGGCAGTCTGTTCTTTGTAGAAGAGAAATGACTCCTTATTAGGAACACTATAGAAAACAATATTACTCAGTAATTGTTTGATCTGGAATTATATATTTAGAGCTAAAATAGACCTGAGATGTAATCTTAGGCCAGCTCAAATCACTTTGCCTATGATCACACAGCTAGAAATGGAAGCGCTAGTTTTTTTTGTTTTTTGTTTTTTTTTAACAATGTTATGTGACATTTTGGTCCTCAGTTGTGTGATTTGTAGCATGATATAAAGTGGGGTTGCATGACCCCTACGGTCTTTTTCCAGCTTTGAGATTACAGGAGTTATATGATCACAATCTTTGAAATTATAAAGGAATAAAAATAGAGATGTTGACAAAATTAATTAAGGCTAGCATTTAAGACCCTCCTTTAAACATGAAAGAGATTATTTTTAGAGGAATAAAAAGTTCTTTACACTGAAATTAGTTATAGGACCTATGATTTAATTGGTAGAAGGTGTGCCCAAGAGAGGAAATTCCTTCTACCAATGGAAGTGAGCATGTACACTATATTTTTTGTCTTAAAACAGGGATTCTTAAGGAGATCTATGGACAGATTACAGAGAATCTATGGACTTGTAAAGGAAAAATGCATTTTTATTTTGATTAATCTAGAAATGAAGTTTAGCATTTCCTTCCTTTTTTGATGTAGGCAACAACATTATTAATGATATAAACAGCATCTGTGGCTTTTTCAACAATAATTATAGATATTATCCTTTTATAGCTGCAGATATCTTGAAATATCATTCATTCTCATCACTAACAAAAGTTATGCATGCTATTAGATTATATGTGATTACAATCTTCATCTCTGAAAATTGTATTTTATTTGGTTTCTTTTATAATCCTGTGTTTTATTATGCTTATTTAATATATCACTTGTATAGAGTTTAAAGATGTCTTCAGACTACCAGAAAGGGCCATCTCACACATACACATATGCACACAAAATGCAAATATGTTATAAATTCCTGTATTAGAGCACTACCTAGAGAAGTGATATATTAAGTGACTTTCCCATCATTACATAATCAATGGTGGCAAAGGCAGTACTTGAACTCATTACTTCTTGACTTGATTCATCCACCATTCAACACTGCCTCTATATATAACTGGCAATGAATTTAATCAAGTTATTACCCCAAGTACAGAATGAAAAATAAGTTGTTTCCATAACATTTTGAACCAGTTTGGATGATGATTGCTTCATGTTTAAAATAAGAGATGCTTAAAATATTTATGGATATCCTTGGTCATTTAAGTTGACTTCACAAAGGACAACCATGACTCTCACAAAACTAAAAAGTTGCATAAACCTCATTGGAGACAGAATGGATAGAATATAAGCCTGATTTATAATGTATTTTTTATTTCTTCCACCTGTGGAACTCCTTTTGCATCAAGATATAGCTCAGATGCTATCTACTACATGAAGCTTTTACTGACTCCCTTTGCTTCCAGTTATGAAATCTTTCATTCTTCAAATTTCTACTAGTTTCATTGTCTATGTTTTTTTTTTTTGTATAATCACATTCTGCTTTGGGCTACCCATTACCTTCAGCTCTTTTTGATGTATTTGTGTAAGTCTTATCTCAATTGTTACTATAGTACTTGGTACATTTTTATTAAATTAACTTGTACCCAAATTTCCTTGAGGGTAGTAACAGTGTCATTCTCTAACTTTGTAGTCTGAATGTCTAAAAAAGCTCCTTTTAAAAACAAATATTTAAATGTGTTGAGGCATTGCATGTTGGTTAGGGAGATGGTAATGATGAAAATAATGATGTGTCATTTGTTTAGAAATAATATGAGAGTAATCACATAAAACACCAGTAACTTTCCATTTATTTTAATAATATTTTAAAATCTTTATTTAAAAAAATCAATGCATTTGGAAGAAGCAATACATTGAAATTTAAAATAATGGCATCTATAGTCATATAATAATTGGAAGACTTGGAAAATTGAAATCTTTTTTGTTTAGAGTGACGATTGCTGCACATAGACGTAGTCTCTGCCATTTAGCAGCTATTGAGCCTTGTATAATGAACTTTCACTATCTGGGCTTCAATTTCTTCATCTTTCAAATGCATTGCTAGATATTCTCTAAGTTTCCTTCCAACCATAAAACTTTGTGATTCTGTGATTTTGTATCGAAGTGATTTGCCCTGCTGTTTCATAGTGAAGCCTGAATCAAATCCTGGAAGGTAAATCAAAGTAAGATCAAGACCTTTATTGAATCATTGCTGGTCAGTTTGACTTGTTAGAAAAATGAGATTAGGTCTTGAAGTAAAGTGATCATTTGCCTTCTCTTGGGGGAAGTAGACCTGTTTCTTCCTTGTATTCTACTTTGACATTAAAGGTAATTTACCTAGTCTTTCAATCCAATCAACCATCCTAGTTGTTTCCATTTCATATACAACTCTTCCTTGCTTCCAGTTATTAAATAGTTGCATATATGTGTTTCCTGCCAAAATAGTCTAATTATTAGATCCCAGATGGGTAACCAAATGCTACAACCCTTGTATATGTTAGAAAATTGTATTTTTTACATTTTTTTCTATAATAAATTGAGCTTGAGGGGGATAATGAGGAGTTTTTTTCCCCTTTAAGGCAAACCTATCTCATTCTTTCCTCTTTCTGTTGTGTCAGTATATATTTTCTGGGCTTGGGACGACTTCTATCCCAATTGGATGAGATTCTGGAATATTCTCATTTTCCTACATGTAACCTTCTTTTGAACTAATCAATTTCTAGGTATTTGGATGAATACTTTTCATCCTTTTCATTATCTACCATTACCATTTTTTAACTGAGTGCTTACTTTGTGTCAGATAGTATAGGTGATTCTAATCATCATCATGCCTCTGACCATAAGTAATATCCAGTTTAATTTGGTGGAGTAGAAGAACTGCAAAGATAACATAATGAATGACAGTACATAGAAAGCATCAAATAAGTGGTATGATCTGCAAGTAATATGGGAATTACAAGAAGAAAGAAGATATCAAAGAGGCCTGTAATGAAGATGTGAGACCTCTTAGAAGAAGCAAGATATAAGCTAATGCTTGATGAATAGGTATAAGCCAGATACTGGAGAGAAGAAGAAGCAACATTCCAAACAGAGAAAATAGCTTGGTTTTACATATTCACCTCTTGTGAAGAACTTTACTCATCTGTCTAGCTTCTTGTGCTCATTTTCTCTCTCTTAAATGATCATGTACTTCTTTACTTGTCTACATGTTGTATTCCTCCAGTAGTATATAAAAACTTAAGGGCAGGGGACATTTTAGTTGATCTCTTTTGCCTTTCAAACCTCAGTGCTTATCCATGTAGCTGGCACATATATAGACACTTAATTTTTATCTATGTATCTATATCTAGGTATCTATCTATCTCTATCCATCTGCCTATTTTGCATTGAATTAGATTGGAAAAGAGTTGCAGAAGTTAGAATTTACAAAGAAAGCATTTTCAAGAATTATTGTGCTTAGAATGGAAGATTCATCAAAGAACAAAAAGATGAATTTGAAGAAGTAGCTTGGGGCCAGATTATGGAGAATTTTGAATGCCCAGCTATAGAATTTGGACTTGATTTCATAATAAGAGCTTATCATTATTGATATGATGCTTTAAAAATGACAGAATATTCTGCTAACACTCATTCACACATACACACAACCTTTGGGCTAGGAATTGTGGAAGTATCATTACCAGTATTTTCTTTTCTTTTTTTCAGGGAAGGAAGTAGAAATTTAGCAAGCATATGATACCCATATATCTGGTGAAGAATCAAGCTAGAACTTAAACTCATGTCTTCTCACCATAAGTTTAGTGGTCTTTGTATCATACCAAATTTTCTATGTTAATGCTAGATTTTCTGAGCAACAAACTTCTTTTGAAGGTTTTTAACCAAGGGATTGGCAAGTTGTAAACTGTGTTTTAGGGACCTAAATTAGCATTGATGTTTAGGTTAAAACTCTAGAGATATTACTAGAGCATAATGAAGAAAGAACAATGGCATAGACTGAAAATATTTAGGAGGCTGCTTCACTAATCAAGCAATGAATAGTGAAGATTTGGGTGAGTTTATCATTGTCGCTTGATCTTTCATATTGCAAGGTCTAAACAAGGTTCTTCAAAACAGAGATATCAAGATATTAGAGACTATTTCTCACTTGTGCCTATACAATTTCCAACCATTTTTCAAGTACCAGTTCATGAATTACCTATGCGATGAGTTCTTCATTAACTATTTTGATTATCATGATTATTAATAGTTGGCACTTTAAGAGTACTTTATCTGAATGGAGTTAGGTATTACAGAGAGGCAGCCTGGCTCATGAATATAGTACTAGGCTTAGAATAGGGAAAACCTAATTTCAAAACTTGCCTTTGGGACTACAATAAATTATCATCAAAATCTTATTAAAGGTCTACTATATGCCAGATATATATGCCAGATACTATATGCTATGTCTCACAGATATTTTTTAAAAAATCCTTGCTTTTAAGGATCTTTCTTCTTATCAAAGAAGAGTATATGTACACATATATAATTATATATAAAACATATAACAAATGAATAAAGTGTAATTTTGGGGTAAAGTCACTACTTGATAGAGAATAAAAAAGACCTTTTGTGAGATACTTTTTAGTTGAACTCTGAAGGAAATTATGGATTCTTAAATGAAATGTGAGGAGGGAGGACCTTCAAAGCATGGAGGACCGCCTGAACTCCTATTCCCTTATGTATAAAATGAACAAATTACATTATTTGACTTATAAGGACTCCATTTACCTAAAAAACACTATCCTCCTAATACCAATCTGGGTAAATATAAAGTATGTGAAGAATTATTATACTTAATATCAATGGAAAAGTAAGTTGTGAAGGTCTTCAAATACCATACAGAGAATTAGTATTTGGGCTTAGAAATAATAGAGACCTTGTATTTTTAAGAGCCCAGGAGTGACATTTTTAGGCTTTTGCTGTAGCATTTTGGCTATGAGAATAAATAGGGGATTATTGATGTATTCCAGATGATGCTGAGGGCTTGAACTAGGATGATGCCATGTGAGGGGAGAATTTACAAAAATGAGAAATATTATAGGAAAAAAGAATCAATAAAATTTGACAAGTGACTGGATATGTGAGAAAAGAAAATAATACATAAAGGATGATGACAAATTTTGAACTGGGGTGGATAAAAGAATAATGATGCCCTCAACAGATATAGGACAGATTGGACAAGGGTAAGTTTTTTTGGGAAAGATAGTGATATATATTTTGGACATTCTGAGGTTGAAATATCAGTTTGAAATATCCAACAGACAGTTGATGGTTAACAAATAAAGCTGACTACATAAGGTCTTAGATGCATTTTTTCTGAATGTTAACAACATGGAGATTATGGTTAAATTCAAGGAGAATTTGTGCAGAAAGTTTGTGCAGGGCATTGGGGTACATACCCAGTTATAGTGTGGAAATTGGATGATTATCCAGCAACTAAAAGGCTCATTAAAGCATATGGAAGAAGGAAGATACAGCAATGTCACAAAACTGATAGAAGAATATGTAGAGAAGAGGGAGGTCAACAGTGCTGAGTGCTTTAGAAAGTCTGATAATTGAGAGACGGCTTTGACAATTAAGAGATCACTGTTGGGGCAGCTGGGTAGCTCTGCGGATTGAGAGTCAGGCCTAGAGATGGGAGGTCCTAGGTTCAAATCCGACCTCAGACACTTCCCAGCTGTGTGACCCTGGGCGTCACTTGACCCCCATTGCCCACCCTTACCACTCTTCCACCAAGGAGCCAATACACAAAAGTTAAGGGTTAAAAATTAAAAAATTTAAAAAAAGAGATCACTGTTGCTTTGGTGAGAACAGTTTGAATAAATGATGGTGATAGAAGCCAGATTTCATGGAATAGAAAATTTAAAAAAAAAAGAACTAAAAAGAGGAAGTGGAGGCAATGAATGCAGTTAGCTTAAATGTTGTTTCCATGGACAAGTCATTTCACTAAAACTTGGTTGCTAAGTTATAAAAGTTTAATGTACTCCTGTTGATGAAAGAAGAATTTATACTAGTACCGTGTATCTACTAATGTAGAATGAAGTGTCCAGGGGTTCAGAGAATATTAGTACCTCCAGTATGAAGGCTTGTGGACACTTCTCAGGGCTGGTTTCCTCCTTTGGTATCCAAGTGCCACTCATCTCTCCTCTTTGACATTAAGAAGCTATAGCATATACAGTGGCCACACCATGGTAAAAATATCTTAGCATGATCTATCCACTCTAGGCATCCCACAGCAGAATGGATGAATGAGAAAAAAATAGTTCCAATGTGCAGTTAGGCAGTAGAACCAAGTGCTATGGAGCGTTTAGACCTTGACTAGAAGAGGTGAAAAGCATCCATTAGGTCCCAGGCCATCACCAGTCATCCTGTTTTTTGCCTTGCCAAGGAACCTTTATGACTGCAGAAAGTGAGACTGAAAACCGTGCAACTCTGCCTCACTTAAATCAAATTTATGTGCCAATCAAAAGACATCACCACTGATGTCATTTTGATCCTCTTGGAGTATGAAGGACAATGACCAATGCACAATGAAATTGAAAAGGAAAAGACACAATGTGATGTCTTTTCTCATATACAAAGATGATTTTACTGCTCCATTAATAAGATGGAATTTTTTCATTTGTGTCTCTAACTAGAAGGATTTGAGTACTTTGAACTTTCTGTACTTTCATATACATTTCCTATGACTTATAAATGACAACCTTCAGACTTATATGAAGTGGCACAAAGTGAAGTGAGTAGAACCAGGCGAATGTTGTGTACAGTAATGATAGTAGTGCTTAATTATCAACTGCAAATGACAATTATTATCAATAATGCAAAGATCCAGGACAACACCAAGGGACGTATGATGAAGACATAGTCCAAATGCACATTGAAATATATACCATTTTCACTTTATTTCCTCTTGAATTTTTCTTTAGCGTAAGCAATGTATCTTTTACATGACAAACATGAAGTGATAATAACTGTACAACTTATATCATATTACTGGCCTTCTTGGGAAGTGAGGAGTATTGGAGGGAGAGAGGGACTGTAGAACACAAAGTGTCAGAAAATGATTATGAATATGAAATTGTATTGGCATCTAATCTGGTAAAAATAATTTTAAAAAAGCAGAAAAAAGAAAGAAATGAGTGCTTTGCATTGAGGTGATTCCCTGGGAAGAAAGTAATCCATTTTGACATCCATAGTACCTGGTTTTTTGAATAAAGATAATCACCCAAAATACATATACATAAGCTATATGCATTGGGAAAAAAGTAGAAATAATAGAAAATCAATACCACTAAAGGTCTCAAAGGCAGTAACAAGATTTTCACTAATGATTAGTGCTACTAGTCAACAAACCTTTATTAAACATTTTCTGGGTATAAGGCACTGGGAGGAACTGAGGATACAAAGCCAAAAAAGTGAAAGAATGCCTGTTCACATGGAGTTTATATTCTATCAAAGGAGGTGATACATACAGGCTGTAATATGTGACAACTACAAAATAATTACAAGAGAATTTTGGGGGAGACAAAACTAATTACTAGAGTGATGAGGAAAGACTATGTAGAAGATGAAAATTTAGGATTCTAAAGCAGGGATGTACTAGAGCCAAATTTTACCAGATCTGGTTGTTAACATTTTTAAATATAATTTTATTTTTTAAACATTTTCCATGGTTATATTATTCATGTTCTTTCTCTCCTCTCTTCCTTCTCCCCTCTCAGAGTGTGACAAGCAATTCTAATGGGTTATCCATGTATTATCACTCAAAATCTATTTCCATATTATTCATTTTTGTAACAGAGTAATCTTTTAAAAGAAAAACCCTAAATCATATACCCATATAAGTGACAAATTACTTTTTCTTCTGCATTTCTACTCAAACAGTTCTTTCTCTCAAAGCAGATAGCATTCTTCCTCATAAGACCCTCATGATTGTCCTGGATCATTGCATTACTATTAGTAGCAAAGTTTATTACATTTGATCATCCCGCAATGTTTCACTTACTAAGTAGAATGTTCTCCTAGTTCTGGTCATTTCCCTCTGCATCACTTTATGTAGGTCCTTCCAGTTCTTAAAGAAATCAAGCGGTTTGCCATTCCCTTTATCACAATAGTATTACATCACCATCATATACCACAATTTGTTCAGCTATTCCCCAATCAAGGGATATCCCCTCATTTTCCAAATTTTGGCCACCACAAAAAACACAGCTCTACATTTTTTGCACAAATAGATCCTTTCCCATTAAAAAAAAATCTCAGGTGGCAACTGGATGGCTCAGTGGATTGAGAGCCAGACCTAGAGACAGGAGGTCCTAGGTTCAAATCTGGCCTCAGACACTTCGTAGCTGTGTGACCCTGGGCAAGTCACCTAACCACCATTGCCTAGCCCTTATTGCTCTTCTGCCTTAGAACCAATGCACAGTATTGATTCTAAGACAGAAAGTCAGGGCTTTATAAAAAAAAAAAAAAAAAACAAATGAATAAATAAATGACAGTCTCTGGTATACAAACCTAACAGTGGTATTTCTAGATCAAAATGCATGAATTCTTTTAAAGCCCTTTGGGCATAATTCTAAACTGCCTTTCAGAATGGTGGATTACTTTACAACTCCACCAGCAATGCATTAATATCCCAATTTTGCCACAACCCCTCCAACATTTATTATTTCCCTTTATTCTCATATTGGCCAATATACTAGGTATAAGGTGATACCTCTGAGTTGTTTTGATTTGCATTTCTCTAATAAGGAGGGATTTAGAACACTTTTTATTTGATTATTTATAATCTTGATTTCTTCATCTGAAAATTGTCTATATCCCTTGATAATTTGTCAACTGGGAAATGGTTTGACTTCTTGCAATTTTTTTTTCATTTTTTTAAACCCTTAACTTCTGTGTATTGGCTCCTAAGTGGAAGAGTGGAAAGGGTGGGCAATGGGGGTCAAGTGACTTGCCCAGGGAAGTGTCTGAGGCTGGATTTGAACGTAGTACCTCCCATCTGGGAGGCCTGGCTCTCAATCCACTGAGCTATGCAGCTGCCGCAACTTCTTGTAAATTTGAATTAGTTCCTTATAAATTTTGAGAGTGTTAACTTTTCAATGTGAAAATCTACACTTCAGACTTGGCAAATAATTTGTCAAGATTTGGTTTATTTTTTTTGCTGATTGTTAAGCTTGGAAAAAAGTGTCAACAATTCCAAATAAACTTAAAAGTATGTGGGAGCATACATTTCTATTCCTGAAAGATAGTTACTAAACATTTGCCAGTTAACATCAATTCTAAGAGGAAAAAGTTAGGAAAAAGTATTAATGAGGGATAGATCAGCACAAAATTCCAGAGATGGGAATGAATTTTCCTGTGTGGAGAATAGCAAAACGTTAATTTTCATTGGACTGTTGAATACATGAAGAGAAATAATGTATAATGAAGCTAACCTGGCTGTAAAAATATGGTGGCATAGCTGTCAATTATTTTGAATATAGCTGGAAACCTTCCCTAGAAACAGAAGGATTTGTGTATTTTTGTGGGGGTTGGTGCTGAATGAAAAGGATTCAACAAGGTTAAAATGGGCATAACAGAAGGATATTCTACATCAGTAGCCAAATTTGCTCTTTAATCCAGTCCTTTGATGCTCCATTTCATCAATTAAAAGTTGAATACTGTGAGTGACCTTGTTTAGCAGTAGTAACTTAGCCTTACTTTCTAAATAGTAATTAAAAACAGCCAAGCTATAACTTAGGAAGGTTCAGATGAATGAGTTCTCTCCAGCCGGCCCCATGGGAGTACATCACTTCAGCGACAGCTTTGGCTTCCTCCTTGCTAATCCATCAGTGAAGTGATAGGACCTCCTCACTGGGCCGCCATGTGGATAATCTATGAATATGGGTTGGCCGGCCAGGAGCCGTTACTGAGGAAATAGCTCAGTGAATTATTATAGAAAATGTACTTTTTTAAAGAATCCAAGCTTGAGAAACCCATGTCGGGCTCCCAAGTACTTGGTTAAGAGTCATGTTGTGTGAAGATTTATGTCAAACCACAAGGAAACCTCTTCCATTCTATTGCCCTCTTATTACTGATTAGTGCAAGTGGTTAGAACATTGTTCTATTGATGTTTAAGTAGTGGATTTGGTATTTGTATAGATTAATCAATCAGTTAAAAAGCATTTATTAGACACTTATTATTTGCCTGACATTATGCCATGCACTATAGATATGAACATAAACATTAAATAAACTTTGCCCTCAAGGAGCTTATATTATATAGGAGGAAACAACATGTAAGCATAGAGGTATATTGAAAAAATGAAGTAATTTGAGGAGTGAGGCATTAGAAAGCAATGGGGGAATCAGGAAAGTCCTATTAAAAGAAGAGACACTAGAAAACAGAACTATCGGGTTCTAGAAATTATAAGAGGCAGAGGCAAGGAAGGAGTTCATTTGAGGTATGAGGCAGGAAAATTCTCAAAGAAAAGAAATAAGTGGAATGCCATACATAAGGGACAACAGATAAAAACCACAGTTTATATTTAGGAGAGTGATTGGCAGTAAGTCAGCAAAGTCATCTGAACAAGCATTTATTTATATATTTTTAAAACCCTTACCTTCTGTCTTAGAATCAATACTATATATATATATATATATATATATATATATATATATATATGTTCCAAAGGAGAAGAGTGATGAGGGCTAAATAATGGAGGCTAAAAGACTTACTAGGATCAAACAGCTAGGAAGTATCTGAGGCCACATTCAAACCCAAGATGTCCTGTCTCTTGGACAGGCTCTCAAACCACTGAGCAACCAACCTAGCTGCCACCTGGATAAGCATTTACTAAGTGCATATTATATGTCAAGCATGGTATTAAGCATTGGGGATAGAAAGAAAGGAAACATTTTCCCTGCTCACTTTCTAATGGTTGAGACATTATGCAAACAACTATGTACAAATAAAGTACATAGAGAATAATTTGAAAGAATTATTATCTTAGAAATCTTAGAAAGAAATCACTAATATTAAAAGGGATAAGGAAAAGGTTCTTGTAGAAAGTGGGATTTTAAACTAAACCTGAAGGAAATGAGAGGAACCAGGAGGTGGAGATAAGGAAAGAGAGAATTCTAGGGATGGGAAGCAACTAGTAAAGAAAATCAGAAGAGCAAGAAGCCTAGTGTTAGCAGATCACAGAAAATATAGAGAGGTGTAAGATAAGGTATACAAATACTGGTAAGGTAGGAAGATAACAGGTTGTGAAAGGATTTAAAACATGGACAGAGAATGATATATTTGATTCTGGAAGTATTAGGGATTCCTTGGAGTTTAATGAATGAAGGTTAGGGAGGACAAATACTTGGCATACTGGCAATTTAGGAAGATCATTTTGACAGGTGGGTGAATGTTGGACTAGAATGGAAACAGATTTGAATCAGTGAAAATGAACTCAAAACCAGAATAATAATCCAGATATGAGGGTATGCATCAGGGTAATGGGGTAGCAGAGGAAATAAGGCATGTGTGAGAAATACTATGGCACTAGAATCAATAGGAATTGACAGCAAGTTGAATACAGGGAGGAAGTGACAACACAGGAATGATATCTATGCTTAAAGTTTAGAAGGATAGTAGTACCTTTGAAAGTACTAAAATTTGAAAGAGG
>NC_058130.1:416630421-416702093 GCF_016433145.1 Gracilinanus agilis
GGGGTGAAGGGGAAAGTAAAAACATGACTTATGTAACCATGGAAATTTTTTTCTAAAAATAAAAAATTATTTAAAAAAAGTACACATTTAAATGGGATTGAAAACATATATTGGAGGTTCTAGCTGAACATCAGATATAAAAGCAGTATAGATTTTGGAGGGCAAAATCAAAGTAAATGGCAATTATTTCTAATTAGTGTTATTGCTAATGATACAATAATATACATTTCTGATGGTGAATTATTTGCCAGGATTTTGTTGTTAAGAAATGTATTTTCCACATCATCAAGAGCTGTGGGTATGACACAGTTACAGCCACAGTATTGTCAGAAGCAATTGCCAAGACACATCCGCACAGAATTGCTTTTCACAATGATGACTGCTGAGGTTGGGCTGGAAAAAGGAATGGTGGCCTTCAAGGCCCTGCTTTTCCCAAAACTTTTGGGTTTAGGGTCCTGTGTATTTCCTTTTCCATTGTGGTTCTAGTGGAGGTGATGGTCAACTTAGGGATGGTGATTTGTCTCCTATGACACCTACTTCCTCCTTTCTCCCTTTCCCTCTCTAGATCTTTAGTTAGTCTAGCTCAGTGATTCCCAAAGTGGGCGCTACCACCCTCTGGTGGGTGCTGCAGCGATCCAGGGAGGTGGTGATGGCCACAGGTGCATTTATCTTTCCTATTAATTGCTATTAAAATTTAAAAATATTATCTCCAGGGGGCTAAATAATATTTTTTTCTGGAAAGGGGGCAGTAGACCAAAAGAGTTTGGGAACCACTGATCTAGCTTTTGTACCCATTAGGTATCAGTTGATTGGGATGGTAGATACTAGAGCTGAAGAAATGCTACTTTATGACCAGGGATTAGTTGAATAGTGTAGAAATCAGCTAAAATTTTAAAGCAAGCTCTTATAGGGCTCAGTTAAATCTGGAATGGAGTTAAATATCCTTTCAATGATTCTTTCTATGAAGCAGAAATTTCATAAATATTACTAATTTCTCAAAGTTCCAATTCCATTTTCTAGAAAGAGAATAATGGCAGGAGAGAGGAAGATAGAACAAGCTTATGCTTTTATTTGGCCTTGCCACCCTTTTTTTGTTGAGCTTTTCCTATTCCTTCTCTAAAGATCAAGCCCAATCTAACCTAACTAGTCAATAAGTCAATGAATATTTATTAAAACTTATGATGTCGGACACTGATGTTCTTGAGGAACCTATATTCTGTGGGGGGAAACAACATGAGCACAAATACACACATGAATATATTATACACACACATATATACATATATATATATATACATGAATATATTAAACACACACATACACAAATATATACAAAATAAAAATAAGGGAAATTTTTGTGGTGAAAGGGGGCACTAACTGATGTTGGGATAATCCAAAAGGGCCTCATAGAGTACGTGGCACTTGATCTCATATTTAAGGAAATTAGGATTTATAAAAGATACCAAAAAGGAGAATGTACACCCCAGGCATGGTGATATGGTAGGCCATGTATAGGGTATTGCAAGAAGGAAATATTGACTGAATGTATTGAGCTCAAATGTAATAATTTTTCTATAAAATAAATCTAGAAAGGTAACCTAAAACCAGATTACATAAAGGTTTAAACACCAAATAGAGTGTTCCTTTGATTCTAAAAACAAAATGGAATGACTGTAACATCTGGAAAAAGAAAATAAAATGTGGTATAGTTGGAGGATAAAAGCTTGAGGAAGCACTGGAGGGAAAAGGAATATTTGGTGTTTTTTTTTAAGATGTAAAGTGGGACACATTTGGAAGAGACTATTAAATATTGTGAAATTTAATTACTGAGGAAATTCACAGGAGGAAATGAGAGAGAATGAGATCAAGGGTAAGGTACACAGAGGGGTTGGCCTTAGGAAAAAAAAAAGAAGGAATATATCTTCATCATACTGGAGTAAAGGAGAGGAGAATCAAGGATGATGACAATAGATTTTAAAATGTAGTGTAGGACAGAAGAGAGAGGTCTTGGCAAATGCCCTTTTATTTGCCCAGTAAAGTATCTGGCATTTCTTCTGCTGAGAGAGGGGCGCAGTGAGAAAATGGTATTAGATACTTGAAGAAAGAATAGAACATTTGAATCAGTCTCTGTGAGGAGGACTACAGAGAACCAATTGACAGAAGAGTAAAGTTCTATCTCTTGTGAGTGAGACCAGTTAAGATTAAATAATATGTGTAAAATGTGTATAGACACAGAATAAACACGTTAGCATATATAAGGGAGACAAACATGGAAGGTTGGTCTTGGCAAGGAAAAGACTTACATTTTCATCAGGCTGGAGTTATGGAGGGAAGAATAAGAGATTAGATATCCTTGAAATTTTGCCCACTTTTCTCCAAGGGAGATTTTGATTCCTTCCTGTAAGGGAGAAGAAAGAAACATCAATTTGGCTAATGTGTTGTCTGATATATTATAGTAGACAGGAATTAAAATTATATGCCATGTCAAATATTACTAGACTACAAACACATTTTTAAGGTTTAAAAATCATCAAAGCTGTTCTTGTTTCTTAAGTGAGAGTGTCTAATGCATATACCAACAAGTTTAATTCTTCATTAAGTGCTATTAATTATAAAAGACCATAAGACATAGTGGATTTGGAGTAAACCCATTTTCTAAGCATACAAACAAAGAGAAATGAGAGAAGTTCTTCCGGAAAATACACATTAATGAATGAACAATTTAAATGGAAATGATATATGTTCTCAACTCAACTTGGAGAGTCCCCAATTTCATCCAAGAGGAAATTCCCTGAGGTTCTAGGTGGTCAAGTTAGGAGTCAGAGACATGTTGAAGATCTGGTTTTCTTTTGCATTTCTTTAAAAAAGATTTTCTCTTCCTCTTTTTCAGGAACTGTTCCTTAAGAGAGTCTGGAATCCTATATTTGTCTCTCTCAAAATAGAAATGAAAAATATTTCTCCTCTCCAAAGCATGCCTTCACACAGTTACATCCCATTGAATCATTCTCTCCACCAATCTGGATTCACACATAAGTAGGCAAATGCAAAATACCTGTGACTTGAAACTTTGATATACATATATTTATAGTTAACTCAATCAGCACAAATGGGTAACTTCCTCTAGAAGTGGTCAACAGCTGTGGTATAGGAGCAGAAGTGGTTCCTGGTGAGGGATAATTGAAGCTAGGGTTAAGAAAGTCATTAAGAGTGACAGAAGGAAGAAGCAAAGGATCTCTGAGTAGGGCACTGTGACACAATTCTGGGTTAGTTCTAGGTTCAAGAATCTAAGAGAACAAAATGGAGCCAGAGTAAGACCTGGAAGAATATCAAGGAAAAAAGGGAACTCCGGAGGTCAGGAAGATAATGAAAAATAGGTTTAGGAGGGGTAATGTGTAGAGACATGAGAAATAATTGGAGATTATGATCAGATTAAGGATCCAATTAAAAATATGTTACTGGGGAAATTTAATGCAATTTCATCACTTCTCTAGTTAGGAACCCAGAAAGGTTCTTCCCCCCCCCCCATGAAGTAGACAGCTGAATTTTAGTGATATCTATCCAACTTGGATTTGTTATAGGCTGCAAGGCCTCCCGTGACAATCTCAGTGGATTCCAAATAATGCCCTAGAAATACAAGTAGGGGTAGGGGGGGGAAGCAAATGAGCAAAGCTTTTTGTGTTTCCAGAGGCCAGACCTAAGCTCAGTCTGGGGCATAATAATGTAAATGAATTCTGGGGACATGATTAGGACAATTTAATCCACTATGTAATAAAGGCTTTAGCTAACTCTAAGCTCTGTATATGCTTTTATTTGGAGCTGGAAGAAAATTTGGCCATCTCTACTTATACTCTTCATTCTTTGCCCAAGTACTGAAACAGTTCACTTAGAAAGAAAGAAAAAATAAAAGAGGAAAAGAGAGAAAAGACTACTTTATATCCCTTGATGTGTTCCCTCAACCAGGTTTCATTTGCTCTGAGGCTTTTGCCGCAGTGGCATTCCTGCTTCAAATAAGACTGATTAAAATGAAATTACTCAGTCTCCTGACCCATAGCAAATTTCATGAGCTGCAATTTGTCTAGTAGTTGAGCTGTGAGTACAATCTGATTGGCTATAATTTAGGTTTATAGTTCCTATTTTTTTCTCAAACACAGTAGACTCCAGTGATCCTGAAATAAAGAATTAGAGGGAAAAAAGGGGGAGTTCGTGTGAGCTAAGAAAAGGTGGATAGATAGAAAAGAAGCCTGCTTCATAAGACTGTTGGCTTTTTAAAAAGCTCAAATTTGCAAGGTCTCTAGAGCTTAATTTAACTCAGCAGAGATGTTTCTTACATTTGCATCTGTTAATTTCATTCTAGACTTCTAGCACGCTCCTGTCCATCTGGATCCTTTCCCTGTTCCTTTTCACTGATATTGGCTAGAATAAATAATGACAAATTCTCTATTTCTCCATGATATCCATGCCTGTAAGTTAAAAAAAAAAAAAGCAACTCTAGCATGGAAAATACAGAAAGTCCAATGTAAACAGGAATTTATTTTAAAGAATTTTTCTTTAAAGGCACATTCTCTCTTTCTCTCTCATTCCCTCCCGCCTTCCCTCCCTCCTCTCCACTTCCCATATATCCATTTCTGAATGAGAAGATAAATTACTTGAAGGTATTTCCTCAAAATGACTGGAAAAGTCAATTGGGGAGGTGGCATTTTATGGCATTGAGGCAATTTGTGGACAAAACTGTCACTCCATCTAAATAAACTCATATAAGAAAGTCTAAATATACCTCCTATTTAGTTCATCTGTAGCTTTGAACAATAAAACATAAACAAATAAGATCTATTGTAAGTAGAGAATAAAAACAAAAGTTAACCTCTCACCAAAAAAGTCATTGAGGGAGGAAGAAAGTAACTTGAAAGGTGTTTTACATTCTTTTTTTTTTTTTTTAACCCTTGTACTTCGGTGTATTGTCTCATAGGTGGAAGATTGGTAAGGGTGGGCAATGGGGGTTAAGTGACTTGCCCAGGGTCACACAGCTGAGAAGTGGCTGAGGCCAGGTTTGAACCTAGGACCTCCTGTCTCTAGGCCTGACTCTCACTCCACTGAGCTACCCAGCTGCCCCCCAAGGTGTTTTACATTCTTAAGTATTTTTGGCAAGATTAGGGGAGCAGAGGGACAAGGTTAAGTGCTTGGTCATTACAGTATTAATGTATTTTTATTGAGAGACAATTACTTAAGAATTAATGCTTATTAACTTGGACTGACAAATGGATGACAGTTTCTATGGGGGTTAGTGGGAGAAGAAATTCCTGAGGAATTAGTCATATGTCTATCATTTGTCCTACTAGATTGCAAAATCCCTCACAGCAAAGATTTTTCCTAATTCATTTCAGAAATTCAAAGGAATAGAGTTTTATTTCCAAATTTATTTTTGTTGCCTATGTCAACAAAGCAGATCATCATATCTTTCTGATCTTCTCTTTCAACATCTAGAAAACAGTGATAAACAATCACACTTCCTACCTCACAGGGCTTGTTGTGAAGAAAATGCTTATATATCTTACTATACTATAGAAAGGTGAATTATCATTATAAATTTTTGAGGGAATTTGTGTGAATTATAATCTCCCTGGGACTCAGTTTATTCATATGCAAAATAGGAAACTAGACTCTGTCTTTAAAGTCTCATTCAGGATTAAAATCCTATAATCTATGATACTTGTATTTATGTCAGGACCTAATGTTACATGTAACTGAATTAAAATCACATCTCCCCTTAGAATGTAAGGTTTTTGAGGACAAGATAATTTAATTTTGGATATACTATGTCTTAATGCCTATATAAAGTATTTGTAGTTTAATTTTTAATCTTGATAAAAAGGAAAGAACATTGATAGTATTTGATAAATGCCAAAATCTAAGCTTTTGGGAGAGCTCACACTTTGACCAAAACTGCTGGGAAAACTGGAAAATAGTATGGCAGAAATTAGGCATAGATTAATATTTCATACCATTTGCCAAGATAAAATCAAAATGGATATATGTTCTTGAAATAAAAGATGATTCCATAAACAAATTAGGAGAACACACCATAGTTTACCTATCAGATCTTTGGACAAGGGAAGTATTTTTGACTAATCATGACACTAGATAACATTACAGGAAGTAGAATAGTTCATTTTATTAAATTAAAGTTTTAAAAGTTTCTGTACAAACAAAACCAATGCAACTAAGATTAGAAGGGAAATAAATAACTGGGGAAAAATTTATAGCAAGTATCTCTGACAACCTAATTTCTCAAATATATAGAGAACTGAGGTAATTTTGTAGGAATAAATGTCTTTCCCCAATTGACAAGTGTTCAAAGGATATGAACTGATAGTTCTCAGATGAGGAAATAACAAGCACTGTCCTAAGAAAAAATGCTTCAAATCACTATTGATTAAAGAAATGCAAATTAAAAGATTTCTGAAATATCACCACTACTATCGAATTATCTAATACAATAACAACAGCACAAAAAAATGATAAATTCTGGAGAGGATATGTGAAAACTGGAGCACTAATATGCTGTTAGTGGAACTATGAACTGATGCCACCATTCTAGAGAGCAATTTGAAACCATGCCACAAAAGCTGTAAAACTGTACATACTCTTACTCTGTATTCCAAAGAGATCATAGATAAAGGAAAAGGAATTACATGCACAAAAATATTTATAGCCGCTTTTTTTTGTGTGTTGGCAAACAATTGGAAATTAAGGGAGGCCCATCAATTGGGGAATGGTTGCACAAGCTGTGGTATGTGGTTGTAATGAAATACTATTTTGCCATTAGGCATTGTGAATAGATTAATTTTAGAAAAACTTGGAAAGACTTGTAAGATCTGATGTCAAGTGAAATGAACAGAACCAGGAGAGCATTTTATATAGAAATAGAAATATTGTATGATGATCAATTGGGAGTGATTAAAGTATTGTCAGCATTGCAAGGATCCAAGACAACTCCAAAGGATGCATGATGAAAAATGCTATCATGAAGAAAAACAGCTATCAAAGGTACAAGAAGGAACTGTCAGAGCACAGATGCAGTTCACAGCATAACATGTTTGCCTTATGGGTTTTTCTTACATGTGGGAAATATGCCTTCTTTCATGACATGAGGAACATGGAAATGCATACTATATGACAGCACTGGAAAAACCTATATCAGATTCTTTATTGGTGTTGGTCTCCAAAGATCTAGAATCATCATGGATGAAATCCTTATTACCCATATGACAATAGGCAAATACCTTTAACTCTGACACTCAATTTGCTGAATTGTAAAATGAAGAAACTAACAGAGTATTGACTTCACAGGACTTCATAGACCTATAATCCCATTGTAAAAGTATCCTCAGAACCCATAGAGTCCCATCCTCTACCTATATCAGAAATAGCTCTAAAACATTTTTATTTAAAAAAAATATTTTCGCATGTCGATTCAATTTCATTCATTCATGTATTTATTTATTTTATTTATTAATTTGTTTGTTTGTTTGTTTGTTAAAAACCTTACCTTCCATCTTGGAGTCAATATTGTGTATTGGCTCCAAGGTAGAAGAGTGATAAGGGCTAGGCAATGGGGGTTAAGTGACTTGCCCAGGGTCACATAGCTGGGAAGTGTCTGAGGTCAGATTTGAACCTAGGATCTCCTGTCTCTAGGCCTGCCTCTCATTTCATTGAGCTACCCAGCTGCCCCCTCGATTCAATTTTTTTTTTTAATTTTTTTTTTATTTTAAACCCTTAACTTCTGTGTATTGACTTATAGGTGGAAGAGTGGTAAGGGTAGGCAATGGGGGTCAAGTGACTTGCCCAGGGTCACACAGCTGGGAAGTGTCTGAGGCCGGATTTGAACCTAGGACTTCCCGTCTCTAGGCCTGGCTCTCAATCCACTGAGCTACCCAGCTGCCCCTCGATTCAATTTTAAATAATCATTTTCTGACATTTTGCAATCCATGTTCTTTCCTTCTTCCCACCCTTTTCCTCTCCCCAAGACAGTATATAATATGCTATATCTTATACATATATCATCATAGATTGCATATTCCATGTTCATCATGTTGAGAAAGATGACATGTATCACTTATACAAGAGAAAAATTCATGGAGAAAATGAAGTGAAGAATGGTATGCTTCAGGAGAACTTTGTGCACAGTAAGAAAAATAACATAAAATATGATCCATGAATGAGTTAAGTATCATCAATTAAGCAAAGATCCTAGACAACTCCAAGAGATGTAAGACAGAGAAAAAGGATATCCTTAGCCGTAGAAGGAACAGTCTGAATGCAATTTGAAAAATAACATTCTTTACTTTATTTCCTCCGTAAATTTTTCTTTAGTGTGAGCAATATCTCCTTATCTCTATTATCTGACATCTCTAATTTTAATTTCTCCTTTAGTAATCAAGAGCAACTAAATGGCACAGTAGATAGAGCACCAGGACTGGAGTAAGGATCAAAATCAGCTTCAGATAATTACACCTGTATGTCACATGGCAATACACTTACCCTGTTTGCCTCAGATTCCTCATCTGTAAAATGACCTGGAGAAGGAAATGCAAACCCCTCCAGTACCTTTGCCAAAAGGAAAAAACAAACCAAAAAAATTAGGGTCACAAAGTATTAGACATTACTGAAGTTACTAAACATTGATCAGTAATCAACTGACCTGGAAGCTGTGATAGGAGAGCATGGTATGAGTAGGGATATTCCTCAACTATAGAAATAGTTCCTTTGCCCACTTCAACATAAATGTCATTTTCCTGGGCTAATATTGCGTACTACCCAACCTACAAAGAATCTAAAGCTAGATCTACCTTTTTTTACTCTTTTCAGAACTAAAGTAGATCTCAATTGCTTTGAGGCCACTCCTAAAATCAATTCTGAATTAAGTAGGTCCAAGAGATTTATAGACAAATTTTAATAGAAGAAGGGTGACTGGATCACCTAAATGGAATGAATTATTTAAGCAAAGAACCTAAAGCAGACCTTGACTATTCTATAGAAGTATAGAATTTTAGATAGATATTAAAGGTTGTCTAATCCAATCTACTTATTTTACAGATGAGAAAACTGGGAACTATAGAGACTTGATCTAAGTACCATGAGAAGTTAATTGAAGAGCCAGGATGTATTTCTTAATCTTATGCCCTTTTTTCATTATATTATGCTTTATATTGATGATACTGGCTAATTGGGGCAAGAGTAGAACAGAATATTCTTACTTAGTTTATAAGTCCCTTCCTTAGCACTTTAGGATTCTTTTTTTTCCAAAAAGGTAAACAAAATCATTTCTTGTGTTTTTTTTAAAATTTTTATGAGACCAATAATATATTTTAACTCAAAATTCAGATTTCAGATCACCAGTACTAAAAATGCATAAGAACTTTCCCATTATTTTAAATAGCAACATTTCTCATAAGTTAGATGTGGAACAATAACAAATAATTTAATTTTCTTTTATTTGTCAGTATTTTTAAAAAAACTTGCAAGTGATATTTCTGAATATGAATCAACATTTCTTAGAAGATATAACTATACCATTAAAAAAGGCGAGTAGGAAGTTCCTAGTGATGACAATTGCCCTAAGTATTTCTTACACATTTAGAATAGTAAGAAAATCCATAGAGTTGGGGAAGAATTATAACTGTCATATTTAAAGAACCCAAATATATTTCTCCTAGGAAGACTAGACACAAGAGGGTGCTGAAGTGATGCAAAAATTTGTCTTGTGGCCTTACTACACAATTTTCTGTTGGCATCATGGTTGCCCACATTATCAGAGAAGGGCAGATATAATTGGTGGCAACAATTTTATGCTTCTTCATGCTTCATTTTTGGCTGGCTTAAACTCTCCTGAAGTCATAGGCTAAGGAACAGATCATGATTTGGGCAATCTAGTTGTTTCTGCTGTCTCAACAGTTACTTTGGATCATGGTCAATCCAATTGATTGTGTGGAAATCAACTTTAAAAAATGGATTGTGCTGCATCCAGGTCACTAGCCACTTAGAGCTGCTGCCTTATACCCATAAATACTGAAAATGATGGGCCCTATGAAGCCAGAGCTTCCAGTCTTGCTAGCATGTCCAACTTCATTTCTTTCTTCCCAATAGCAATAGAAGAAGATGTGATTAGAACAACTTGAAAACGAGCCCAAGCTGTTTGAGTCCCCAGAGCAGGGAAGTATTGATGCAAAATCAATCCTTGTTCTTGAAATTATTTCTCAGAGATTTCACAGCTTTCATACAACACCAAATGAAAAATAAAAAGCTGATGAATGGAAGAATGATTTTGGCCTCTTCTAGTTCACACAATAGTTCCCTATTCATTTCTCATGGGAACAAAGTCCAAACTCTTAAACAAGTATTTGTTTTGCATATAGTAGGTATCTAGTACAATGACAGACACTGCAAAAGGTATGAGAACAATACATGGTTCTTGCCCTCAAGGAATCCTCAGTCTATTTATTGAAATGAGGTTTATATACATGAAACAAGTAATAAGCAATTCAAAACAAATTAATTATAATCAAGTGCTAAATTGTGTGGTAAGTTGGGTTATTCTCAATCTGTTTGGGAGACTTGATGAATACATGAAAAAACTAGGAAACAGTAAGAGACAATACATGATCCCATATTACAATACATGTTGTGGGCTATAGAAACTCAAAAGTGTATTTTGTTATGTGTCTCTATTTTTCTGTCCATCATTATCTTGAAATCTTGCTCTGAAAGACACTTCTACTCTATTTTCGTTATGTCATGTTCACCTCTGTTTTTCTTATTTCTATAATTTATTCTAATGTGGATTTTTAACCCTAGAACATCCTATCCTATTTTCCTTTTTTCTCTACATTTCTTCCAGTCCCCAAATATCAGTTTAAAACATCACCTCCTTCACAAAACATTTTATGCCCAATCCTATGCTGACTTTAGTTCTTTTTGACACCCTTTAATTCTTTAAAAATAGAAACATTTGAATTGGTGCTCAGTGGGCATGATTTTGTCTTGTTGCATAACTATTTAATGTAAGTAGATGATGTTTTACAATGCAAATTTTTGGAAGGCAGGAAGAGTGTTCACAAGCTTATGTTTATTTAGTTGTTTGTCCTTCATTATCAAGGAGGACAGATGACCTCACAGAGTGATGTCTTGACTTGTAGTAAGAATTGGATTTAAGTGAGAGTCACACAAAATCATGAGCTCCACTCTGTATTCCAGAGTCATTGAAATCCAGGGGAAATATAAAAGTCAGGATGACTGGTAATGGCTTAGGATGCAAGAGATGACTTTGGCACCTTCGATGACTGACCAAGCTCTAAATGCACCACAGCACTTGCTTCAGCCACTTTCATGGCTGTTGGAAGAAATCATTCTCATCTGCCCATTCCACTGGGGGAAGTATTTGGGTGCTTGGGGGTAGACCCACTGTTTGGTTTCAGACCTGTCAGTTACTCTTGATCTGCTTTAGCCCATCTACTGAGAGGGTTTACTAGGGTATGACAGCCGCCTATGTTAGTTTCTTGGAACCATGGGTGAGAGTTAAGTGCCAAGTGAATACCAGAGGCAAATGAGCAGCTCTAAAAAGAGATTGATATAAGAATAAACAGAGCCAGAAACCAAAGTTATGATAGAAGGAGAGATAGAGAGTCTATGAGGTGAGACTCTCTTCTAGCTCTCCCCTTCTGCCAAATATACAGTGCTAGACTTTGAGGGGGTGTCACCCTCAAACTGGGTGACCAAGATGGTCATGCCACCCCACAGGAGTTGGGGCGAGATCTCCCTATAAGATGAGGTATGAGATACCCCAATCCGTTTTTGAATGAGGACAAGGTTCACACAAGCCTCCCCCGATGTCAGTCAACTTCACAGTGGGTTGTCTGGCTTCAAGATGGAGGCAGCCAGACCAAGCTGTGATTTACCTCCCCATTGTTTTCTCTCAGGCACTCTGTAATGCTATCTGACTAATGAATAGCTTTTATTAATATCAATATAGGGACTGGAGAAAGAAGTGAAGGGCAGAGGGATTTTGGTGTGTGCCCTCTTCTCTATTTCTATCGGGTCCACCACTCGGGTGAGAACCTTTAGGGTTCCCACTCCTAAGCATCTCCCCTCACCCCTTCTCCTTCAGTTTCAATTTCTATTTCCTATTTCTATCCCTTTCTATGATTGCAAATCAAACCAGAAAGGGTCTCTCAGAAAGGTTGGGTAATGGGTGAAGGAGAGTAAGAGATTGCTCCCAAAATGGAGTCCAAAAACTTAGCTGACTAGATAATTGAAGTCTTGATGGGTGAGAAGCAATGGGATGCCTTTGACCAGGGAATCGGGGTATCAATATCCAAAGAAAGATCCTCAAGAAGCCCTCAGGACTGGATCTGAGCTGGAATGCCCACCTCCTTCCTCTACCAGTCCTCAGCCAGAAGCCCTTCTCCTTTCTTTTTCCTCTAGAGAATTTCCCAGAATTCTCTATGGTCTCAACTGTCACCAACTGTCACCAACTGTCAGCCACTCCTTCTCTGGCTCCTTTTTTCCCATTCCCCCTTGCACAAATTCCATCCTTACACTGGCAAGCCCTCACACTAGAGATGTTAGTCCTCCTTGAACACCCACACATTATGCAGATTTAGACAAGCATAGCGTAAAGATGGCCAGAGAATGCAGGTACCATGGTGAATAGTGGGACTAGTTATGAAAAACTATCACCAATAAGGTGAAATTGCTTATAGAACATATAAAAGAATATATACAAGTTTGTGAAGAAGGATATTAGCATCTGGAGGGGGAAAGTGGGAATCATAAAATAGTCAGAAAAGGTTGTTTAACAAGTGCTATGTTTTAGACATTATGCTAAGTAATGGGGTTATAAAGAAACTTAAAATATGATGCCTCCTCTCAAGTAGCTCTTACTCTAATGAAAAAGACAATATGCAAATAACTATGTAGAAACAAGATATATCCAGGATAAATGGAAGATAAGTAGACAAATTGCACTAGTATGAAGAGAGATCAGGAAGAGCTTCTTGCAGAAGATAGAATTTTATCTGAAACTTGAAAGAATCTAAGGATACTAAGAATTAAAGTTGAAGAAGTATCTTCTAGGCATAGAGGGCAAAGAGAAAAAAGGTACAGAGAAGGGAAAAATTAATTATGCAAGACAGAAAATAAGAAGGCCAGTTTGGATTTATGAGAATGAGTATAGTAGAGGAATTCTGTATATTAAAGCTAGAAAGGTAGTTTGGGGTCAGCTTTTAACAGGTTTTAAAAGTTAAAAAGATATGTTTTTTTTATCTTAAATGTAATAAGTATTCTCTGGAGCTTACTCAGAAGAATAGCAACATGGTCAGACCAAACTTAAGGCAAAGCACTTTGGTAGCTATATGGAGGATGAATTGCATAAAGATAGGATCTTGAGAAAGGCACACCAATGAGAAGACAATTGCAATTCTCTGAGTTATATGTGATTTGGGCCAGAAATCACATGATAGCAGCCATGTGAATAGCAAGAATAGAGAGGATATATTGTGGAAAACAAAATCTGGCAACTGATATAATATGTGAAGCAAGGGAGAGTTACAACATTGAAATGGAAAAACCTGGAAGTTTGAAAGTATGACAATGCCTTTGGCCTAAGTAGGTTAATTTAGATGAAAAGTAGGTGTGAGAAAGATTTAATATTTTTTTTTGTTTTGGACATGTTTAGTTCATGTTTGTACCTACTGCATGGGTATGGTGACAAGGCACCCCAGAATAATTATTATCTTTTAGAGAAGGGGAAAAGTCAATGCTAATGCTTTTATCCCTGTGGTATTTACTTGCACAGAAACTCCTTGATTTTTTTTTGAAAGATATGGGATATTTATTTTGAATTGTTCAAAAGGGTCAGTAAAGAATTGGGAATTCTATTGATTAAAACCTTGATAACTAATGAGATAACCAAAGGAGACAATATAAGAGAGAAGAAAAGAAGACACAGAACAGAACTTTGGGTTTAATGGTTAGGGTTAGGAGTCATGAATGTTGAGAGTTGAAAGAAAATTCATCTAGTACAAAATTATACTCAAAAAGAATCTCTGCCAAAACATTTACCAAACAAGTTATCATTCATTCTATGCTTAAAGACCTCTAGGAAGGCAGAACCAATTACCTATTGGGGTACCCCATTTCATTTTTGGGCAGCTCCAAATTTTAGGTAAAGCATTATTGTTATTATAATGTTACTTCTTTGTTTCTGTTTTGCCTGACATTAAGTCCAAGTTTAGCTCTTTATCCTTCCCACTAATTTTTTCTCTTAACTCTGACCTGTGAGACCAAAAAGAACAAATCAGTTCTTCCTCCACATGACTGGTCCTTAGATCTTTAAATAATTAACCACTGCTATTATTTTCTACCACCACACTCTTCTTTTCTTCATGATACTCTCCAACTTAGAATTTCACAAAGCTTGCCAATTCAGAGGAAGAATATGGCCCCAGTCCTCTGTCTCCAGATCCCACTTTCTTTCCATTTTACCTTAGTCTCCACACATTCTCTTTTCAGTCTCTATACTTTTAGAAGTATTTAGCAATTTGTGCTTTGCTTCCTCTATTATTTAAATTTAAATTGCGGAGATCTAGGACCAAATACAAATGCCTGGGAGTCCTCTAATTACTTATAAGTTGTCATAAGTGCATTAATAATTATTATTTAGTTAAACCCATTTAAACAGTTGTAAATCCATATAATTATACAATAAACTTGTATACTTTTTTAAACATTAAGAATAATGGAAGGACATTGTCAAATACTTTGCTAAAATATATAGACTGCACCAATAATATTTTTTTCAATTTACCGATATAATGAGGAAATTTGGTTTGTCTGATAGGATTCAAACTTGATGAAGACAGGTTGGCACCTGGTGGTCACAATTTCCTTTTCAAATTATTCAGTCACCATACCTTTAGTCATGTATTCTCAAATTTTGACAAGAATCAACTTCAAAGTTGTTGTCCTATATTCTATAGATTTCTTTATTCTTTTTCTTTTAAAAATCCTTTTCCAGGTCTCAAAATACCATTCTCATTGCTCATGATATTGTAAAACCCATCAACAGTACAGAAGTAAAAACATCACCTAAATCCCTTCAGTACTCTAGTACATAATTAAATTTGGGTCAGGTGATCTGAAATAATCAAAGAAAACCAGGCATGTACTCATTATTTCCTGCCTGACCTTGACAAAATTCTTTATTAGCCATAGACCAACAACACCTCACACCAAATATAAAGGCAAAGTCAAAATGCATACATGATTTCGAAATAATGATGGCATAAACAAATTATGGGAGCACAAAATAGTTTAACTGTAATATCAATGGACAAGAGAAGAATTTAGTTCAAAAGAAGATGGAGGATATTATGAGATATAAAATATATATAACTTTGACAATATTAATTTTAAAATTTTCTGCACAGACAAAAACAATGTAATCAAGATTAAAAGGCAAACATCAAATTGGGAAAATCTCTCTGACAAAGGCTTCATTTCTCAAATATATAAGGAACTGAGTCAAATTTATAAAAAATACAAAGCATCTCCCAACTGATAAATGCTCAAAGGATAAGAACAAGTAATTATTAGATGAAGAAATTGAAACTATCTTTAGTCATGTGAAAGGATGCTCTAAATCACTATTGATTAGAGAAATGCAAATTAAAACAATTGAGGTACCACTCCACACACTTCAGAATTAACATGACAAAAATGAAAATGACAAATTCTGAGGGTTGTAGAAAAACTTGGACTCTAATACACTGCTAGTGGAGCTATGAAATGATACAACAAATCTAGAGAACAATCTGGAATCATGCCTGAAGGGTCATCTAACTGTATACACTCTTTGACCCAGGAATACCAGATAGGTTTGTATTCCAAAGAGATTAAAGATAGGAGAAAAGAATCTACTTGTCCAAAAACATTTATAAAAGTTCTTTTTGTGATGGCCAACAATTGGAAACTGAAGGCATATTCTTCAGCTGAGGACTGGCTGAACAAGTTGTGGTATATGAATGTAATGGAATACTTATTGTGCTATAAGAAATGACAAAGATGATCTCTCTCTTTCTCTTTCTCTCTCTCTCTTTCTCTTTCTCTCTCTCTCTTTTCTCTCTCTCTCTCTCTCTTTCTCTCTCTCTCTCTCTCTCTCTCTCTCTCTCTCTCTCTCTCTCACACACACACACACACACACACACAAACACATAACCTACAAAAGGCTTAAATAAAGTTATGCAAAGTAAAGTGAGCAGAACCAGGAGAAGACTATTTAAAATAGCAAAATCAATGTATGATGATCAACTGTGAATAACTTTAATATTATCAACAAGGCAAAGATCCAGGACTACTCCAAGAGTATCAGGAGAAAAAAAGGATTCCACCTCTATAGAAGAATAGAGTTCAAATGCAAACTGAAACATGCTATTATTTACTTCATTTCACCCAAAAATTTAGTTCTAGTGTAACCAATATTTATCTTCTTTCCTAATATGATGAACATGGATATAGTATTATATGATAATATATGTATAACTTATACCACTTGCCTTCTTGGGGAAGGGAGAAATGTAAAAGACAGGGAGAGAATATGGATTGCAAAATATTAGAAAGCAAATATTGAAAAACTGTATTAACATATAATCTGGAAAAAAATGAAATTCATATTTTTAAATCAACATTACGAATTTACTCAAAACCTATTTCCATATTACTGATATTTGTGTAATAGTGATCTTTTAAAACCAAAGGCCCAAATCATATATCCATATAAAAAAGTGATGAATCATGTTTTCATTCTGTGTTTATACTCCCACTATTCTTTCTCTCAAAGTGGATAGCATTCTTTCTCATAAGTCTCTCAGGATTTTTCTTGATCATTTGACTACAATTAGTAGGAAAGACTTTTACATGTGATTGTTTGACAATGTTTTACTTACATTGTACAATGTTCTCCTGGTTCTGCTCATTTCACCCTACATCAGTTTATGGAGGTCTTTCTAGTTCATATAGAAATCTTTTAGTTTACCATTCCTGTTGACAATCTCCTCCCCCTTCCATTGTTTTGGTCATCTTCCCTCCCCCATGTCCCACCATCCCCCCATGCTTTTTATATATTATATTTTACCCCATTTTATCTCTTTTCCCATTTCTCTTAGTATTATCCTCTTTCACCCCCAATTTTTATATATTTTTGACATATTATTCAATACAACTTATCACACACCCTCTATGTACACCTCTTCTAGCTACTATGATAATGTTAACAATTTTACATTAATTTTATAATGATATAATTATAATAACAATTGTATATAACAATAAGGATATCATCTTTCCTCACAGGAATACATGCTATTTGACCTTATTGAAGATCTTACATTTTTTATCTTTCTTATTTACCTTTTTATGCTTCTTTTGAATTTTGTATTTAGACATCACATTTTCTGTTTATGTCTGCTCTTTTTCTCAGTAATACTTGGAAATCTTTTATTTTATTAAATGACCATACTTTCCCCTAAAATAATATGGTCATTTTTTCTGGGTAGTTGATTCTTGGTTATAAACCCAGGTCTCTTGCCTTCCTGAATATCATATTCCATGCCTTCTGGTGCTTCAGTGCAGATGCTGCCAGATCCTGTGTAATCGTGATTGGGGACTGCGATATCTGAATTGCTTCTTAGAAGTTTGTAGTATCTTCTCTTTGGTTTGCGAGTTCATCAGCTTGGCTATAACATTCCTTGGAGTTATCAATTGGGATTGAATGTAGGAGGAGATCTGTGGATTTTTTCAATCTCTATTTTACTCTCCTGTTCAAGAATAGCAGGGCAGTTTTCTTGGGTAATTTCTTGTAATATGATGTTTAGGCTTCTTTTTTGGTCAAGACTTTTGGGTAGTCCAATAATTCTTAAATTGTCACTCTTGGATCTATTTTCAAGGTCAGTTGTTTTCTCAATGAGATATCTCATATTGTCTTCAATTTTTACATTCTTTTGATTTTGTTTTATTGTTTCTTGGTGTCTTATTAAGTCATTAGCTTCTAATTGCCAGATTCTAATGTTTAAAGACTGAATTTCTTCCTTGACCTTTTGATTATCCTTTTCCTCTTGGTTCAATCTTCCTTTCAAGTCATTCTTCTCTCTGACTTTTTTGCAACATTTTTCAGCAGATCAATTCTGGCTTTCAATGCCTGAGCCTCTGTTTCCAGATTTTTGCTTTTTAGGCTACTATTTTCCTTTTGCAATTTTTCTTTAACCTGTCTTATTTGATTTTAAAATTCCTTTTTGAGCTCCTTCAGAGCCTGAATCCAATTCTCTGTTTTTTGGGAGTTTTTTAAGGCTTTGCTTGATATACCTTAGATGTAATAATGCTCCATTGGTTCTGTTCTTTGGTCCTTACCATTATAGAAATGTTTAATTGTAGCTTTCTTTTTTTTTTCTTTCCTCTTTCCCCCCCCCTCATTTTATTAACTTTTAAAAATGTATTTATTTTTCCTGTACTAAGGTCTATAAATGTGCCTCTCTGATAATTTACTGAAGCAGTGTATTTGAGCTTCTATGCCCTGAGGCCAAATCTTCTCTTTTCCTAATACTCTGCTGTTACACTGGATTCAGATGGTTGAGTTGATCTGCTGAGCTACCCTGCCCTAGGACTAAATTCTTCACTCTATCCAGTAAGGCAGAGGATGTCCAGCCAGGTGGCTCCCCTAAGTTCCTCCATGCCAGCCTTTGTCAGAGCCCTGGACCTCATGTGGTGGGTCAGAGGCCTTCCCTATGGCTGTAGCCTCTGCCTGAGGCTCACATAGATAGCCCAGTCTTTTGCAGGTCTCAGCATGGTGGTAGGTGAAGGGTGTCCTTCCTGGTAGCACCCCCTGCCCCTGAGTTCCTCAGTGCCAGCTCTTATCAGAGCCTGAAACCTCATATGAAGGATCAGAGGTAATCCTTCTTAACTACAGACTCTATCCTGGGCTCACATAGCCAGTCTGGTTTCATCATAGGTCTCAGTGAGGTAGGAGGGAGTGGATGTTCAGCCAGCACATTTCTCCCTTTTGCTGTGAAAATAGACTGTGCATGCCTTTCAAGTTGTTTTCAGCAGGAGAGTCCCATGAATTCTTCTTCTTGTTGGGTTTGGGTTTGGGTTTTATTTGAAGCTCATTTTAAATATTTGTATGGAAGGATTATTAGAGAGATTTTGGACTTTTGGTGCTTCTAAGCATCCATCTTGGCTCTGCCTCCTGAGCACCATTTTTCAATCCTTATTTCCTCAACAGAGCTTTAATTATTTTTTATCCTTAACTATTTTTCACAAGAGAAATTATTTAAGTTTTTTTTAATTTTCTTTCCTGGGGGTGGTATTTTGTTTAGAAATTATTCAAAATCACAGGAAACCTATTAATTTGAGAACTTTGCTGACTACCCTTTTGCTTCAAAATAGTCATTTGAAAATGAAATTCTCAGAAATTCAAATAGAACTTTGATTTAATACATTTGATTATTCCCTTCACTATGTAGAATGAAAACCTTGGCCTCCTTTGGCAACCTTATATGTTGACATAGGTAAAAATTGAAAGAGGTAGGCAGATATATTTGGGTTGCAATTTGCATAATTAATCATCAACCACAGAAAAATTTTATCTTCTGATGTTAATGGTAAGAGATATTTTCAAAATCAATAAACTTTTCCAGAAGTTTTTTTGAAATATACAATCCTGAAATACTGTGTGAGTATAAAATTTTTAGCTTTAAATGGAAACTTCTTAAATTTAGGTACAGTTTCACTTTTGCCTTTGTATCCCAGGACTTCCACATCTGTAAGTTCAGTAAAAATTGTTTTATTTTATTTACTATGTTTAACTACACATGTTAGTTTATATACCATATTTACCTCTACATATGTTTTTCTACACTGTAACCCATTTTTGAGAAGTCATCATGCCATTGAGGTGACTATAAAATCTTAAAAACTCTGCCAAAATTTCTTAACAGTGGATAATAAGCTGTAAAGACTGATTACTGTTATGGTATTGGACTTGTATCTCTAGAATGAGAAAGAATAGCTATGGAAAGTTTAATTACTAGCAGTTTGCCCAACATGTGATAAATATTTTGGCCACATTAAACTCTGAAGAGGGATAGTGAGAACTCTATTGACTATTATTAGAATGAGTTTGAAATCAATCATAAGTAAGAGATGTTAAAAATTCATATTAATGAGTTCAAAGTACCATGTTCGATCAAACTCCAAATCAGGATAGTGAAAGAAATGGTGAATATTGTCTGTTATTGATAAGCCATTGCTTATAAAAATTGTGGAAAAGATAAGATATGGATAAGAAAAACTTACTGTAATGATAAAGGCAGGCAAAAAATTGTTTTGATTCTCAAAGCTCAAGACAACAAATACTTAAACATTTGGGTAAATAAATTTGATATTAATTTCCTGAAGTACTAGTGTTATCAATGTGTTTTATGAACATTAAAAAGAAAAGTGGTAGTCACTCAGACTTAACATGGGTCCACATTGAGAATAGTCTGTAGTGGTGTTTTAATTTTCTTTTTCCAAATAACTTAAATCAAAGATTTATTTGAGGATTTGGCATTCAAGTAACCATCATGGGAGAAAATGGTAGTCATCAAAATTTTCAAGAGAATATATCTCCTGTAATTTTAAATATCTTTTATATGAAGTCCCCGGAGTAGTATATTAGGAGAAGGTTGTTGATATATCATACTTGGTTTGAAGCAATGTATTTGACAAAATCTCTCATGTTAGACTTGTGGAAGAAAAGTAATGTAGCAGAGTGGATAGTGAACAGGCCTTTTAGTTAGGAAGATCTGAGCTTAAGTAATATCTTTGATACATATTAGCTATGTGACCACTGGGAACATAACCTGGAGAAGTCTTGACGAATGTGACCCTATGGCATCAAAGAAGAGAATTGGTCATGAATTTAAAAGGGATTTAGACCAAACTGTCAACAGCTACTTTTCAAGTGGAAGTAGGCCCAGGGAACCTAAAAGGTCCAAAAGAAACATCGCTTGAAGAAGAGAGTAGTATGGTGATGCCATGAAAAATGAAAGGAAATTATCACTCTATACTACTACAAATTTGAGTTGCCTTGACCTCATATTTTCCCATCATATCTCCTTTAATACCAATGTACTTCTATGTAATATTTCAAGGTTATTGATTCTTTCCCTGTTTATAGGTGAATTTGTAGTAAAGTTCACCTTAGGCTTATGGGGGAAATATTTAGTAAATATTATAATTATGGCACAATATCAACAAATCTTTTGTTTTGAATAGATCGTATTTACTGACTGAATGATCAAGATATGTACATCATACCTTTGGCCTACTTGATAAAACAAATTTTTTAGAAACATATATTCAAATAGTACTCTTGGCCTGGTAACCCAAGGATAGTAATTTCTCAATCTGTGAGCTTCAATATTAGACTATTGCAGAGAGCCATTAGTCTTTAGGCTATAGCATAAAGTTGTTGAATTAAATTAAAATCAAAAACGAACTATGCCTTTAAGCAATAATAAGCTATATGTAGGGGGCAGAGTCAAGATGGTGGCTCAGAAGCAGTAGAAGCCAAAACTTATGTGACTTTCCTTCCACACCAAAAACAAAAATAAGCTCTTCAAAAGAGACAAAAAGTCAGACTTCACAATAAGAGAGAGCCACAGGTCTCTTCTACTCAACTCAACCTGAAAGATACATAGATAAAGTCAAATTCTCAGGTATAAAGGAAAGATTCAGCACTCCTCACCCATCTGCAGAGCTGAGACCCATGGTAGGACTGGCTGACTGTGGGATCCCAGAGGAAAGGCTGCAACTGAGACAGAGTACCTTGGTACCACCACAGGAAGCGCAGATCTTTGACCAGGTGGCTGGTAAGGAGGCAGCTGGCAGAGAAGAAGAGGGTAGGACCAAGGGTAACTAACTTCAGCCTGCTCCCCTTTCCCTCCCACTGCCCCTTTCCCTTCCCCTTCAGCCTCTGCTGGAGGCCGGGGAATATTTGGCCTCAGGGCTCATTAATACAACAGGTTAGCATAATCCCCTAAACCAGTGATTCCCAAAGTGGGTGCCACTACTCCTGGCCTGTGCTGCAGCAATCCAGCCAGGCATTGATGGTCACAGGTGCATTTATCTTTCCTATTAATTGTTATTAACATTAAAAAAATTAATTTCCAGGGGGCTAAGTAATATTTTTTTCTGGAAAGGGGGCAGTAGGCCAAAAAAGTTTGGGAACCACTGCCCTAAACCAATTTACCAGCAGAACAGAGAAGAAGCCCCTTCAGGGCAGAAAAGATCAAATTCAAAGATCCAGCAAACAAACAGAGGAGCAAGAATACAGCCCATGAGGACAGAGAAAGAAGGAAAAATAGTTAGAAAACAATAGAAGAAGAAAAAAGAAATGATTTATGGCTTCTATTCAGGTAATGAACAAAGAATAAAAGGAACATAGGAGGACCAAGCAACTGCAAGAAAAACCTCAGAAACTCCAGTGAATTGGACTCAGGCTCTGAAAGAGCTAATTTTTTTTTCCAAAAAGTAATTAAGAGAGGTTGAAGAAAATTGGGAAAATGACTTTAAAAAAAAAAGCAAAATGCCATCTGGAAACAGAGGCACATGATTTAAACAAGAAAATAGTGTCTTAAAAGCTAGAATTGAGCAGCTTGAAAACAAGACAAGAAAGGTAAAAGGTAAAAATAATGACTTACAAAGAAAAATAGATCAAAAGGAAAAGGAGGATAAAAAAGTCAGAGATGAAATTCAGTCTTTAAATATTAGAATTGAACAACTAGAAGTGCATGACTTCACAAGGCAGTGAGAATTTGTAAAAAAAAATGAAAACCCCGCTCCAACAGTCCTTTTATTACGCTTCTACTTCTCCATAAGGCATGGATCAATTCTCTTCCCCAATGGCTCTAAAGGGAAAATTTATATCACTGAGTGCATATATTAACAAATTTTGGAGGGCAGAAATTAATGAATTGGGCATAAACCTTTAAAAAATAGAAAATGTAAATATTCATCCATAACTCCTAGACTGCTATATTTATTCACATATAATTGGACAAAATAGTTTTTTTAATGATTGCCTTAATTTCCTCTTCATTAGAGGTGAGGTCTTCCTTTTCATCTTTGATACTGTCAGTTTGGTTTTCTTCTTTCCTTTTTTTTATTAGGTTGAACAAATACTTTGTCTATTTTATCTGTTTTTTTCAAAAGACCAGCTTCTAGTCTTATTTATTAATTCAATAGTTCTTTTACTTTCGATTTTATTAATTTCTCCCTTGATTTTTTATATTTCTAATTTAGTTTTCATCTCGGGATTTTTAATTTGCTTGCTTTCTAATTTTTTAAGTTGCATGCCCAATTCATTAATCTCTGCCCTCCCTAATTTGTTAATATATGCACTCAGTGATATAAATTTCCCCCTGAGTACTGTCTTGGCTGCATCCCAAAGAGTTTGGTAGGATGTTTCATCATTGTCATTCTCCTCAATGAAATTATTGTTTGTTTCTATGATTTCTTCTTTGACTGGCTGGTTTTGGAGAATCATATTATTTAATTCCCATTTAGTTTTTGATTTGTCTGTCCAGGTGCCCTTACTAATTATTATTTTTTTTTTGCTTTATGACCTGAGAAGGTTATATTTATTAATTCTGCTCTTTTGCATTTATTTGCAATGTTTCTATGCCCTATACATAAATAATTCCATATCAGAAAAAGAAATTGAACAAGCCATCAAAGGACTCCCTAAGGAAAAATCACCAGGGCCTGATGGATTCACAAGTGAATTCTATCAGACATTCAAAGAGCAACAAATCCCAATACTATACAAATTATTTGATATTATAAGCAAAGAAGGAGCCCTACCTAATTCCTGTTATGACACCAATATGGTACTGATTCCAAAGTCAGGTAGATCAAAAACAGAGAAAGAAAACTACAGACCAATCTCCCTAATGAATATAAAAGCAAAAATCTGAAATATATTAGTAGGAAAGAGACTCCAGAAAGAGATCAAGGGGATCATCCATCAGGTGGGATTCATACCAGGAATGCAAGGATGGTTCAACATTAGGAAAACCATCCACATAATTGACCATATCAACAATATAACAAACAAAAATCACATGATTATCTCAATGGATGCTAAAAAAGCCTTTGACAAAATATAACACCCATTCCTATTGAAAACACTGGAAAGTATAGGAATAGAAGGACTTTTCCTAAAAATAATAAATAGTATATACCTAAAACCATCAACAAGCATCATATGCAATGGGGATAAATTAGAAGTCTTCCCAATAAGATCAGGAGTGAAACAAAGTTGCCCATTATCTCCTCTATTGTTTAACATTGTACTAGAAACACTAGCAGTAGCAATTAGAGAAGAAAAAGAAATTGAAGGTATCAAAATAGTCAATGAGGAGACTAAGCTATCACTCTTTGCAGATGATATGATGGTCTATTTAAAAAAAACTAGAGAATCAACTAAGAAGCTTCTAGAAATAATCAACAATTCTAGCAAAGTTGTAGGATACAAAATAAATGCACATAAATCATCACCATTCCTATATATTTCCAACCCATCACAGGAGCAAGAGGTAAAAAGAGAAACACCATTTAAAATCACCCTAGACAACATAAAATACTTAGGAATCTATCTACAAAAACAAACACAGGAATTATACGAAAACAACTACAAAACACTTTCCAAATAATTAAATCTAAAAAATTGGAGAATCATTGATTGCTCATGGGTAGGACAAGTTAACATAATAAAAATGACCATTCTACCCAAATTAATTTATCTATTTAGTGCCATACCTATCAAACTACCAAAAAACTTTTTTACTGAATTAGAGAAAACTAAAACAAAGTTCATTTGGAATAACAAAAGATAAAGAATATCAAGGGAAATAATGAAAAAAAAATGTGAAGGAAGGTGGTCTAGCAGTACCAGATATTAAGCTATACTATAAAGCAGTGGCCATCAAAACGGTATGGTACTGACTAAGAGACAGAAGGGAGGATCAGTGGAATAGACTTGGGGTAAATGACATCAGCAAGACAGTGTATGATAAACCCAAAGAGCCCAACTTTGGGGACAAAAATCCACTATTTGACAAAAACTGCTGGGAAAATTGGAAAACAATATGGGAGAGATTAGGTTTAGATCAACATCTCACACCATACACCAAGATAAATTCAGAATGGGTGAAAGACTTGAATATAAAGAAGGAAAATATAAGTAAATTAGGTGAACACAGAATAGTATACTTGTCAGATCTCTGGGAAAGGAAAGATTTTAAACCCAAAGAAGAGTTAGAGAAAATTACAAAATGTAAAATAAATGATTTTGATTATATCAAACTAAAAAGCTTTTGTACAAAGAAAAACAATGCTGCCAAAATCAGAAGGGAAACAACGAATTGGGAAAAAATCTTTATAACAAAAAATTCTGACAGGGGTCTAATTACTCAAATATACAGGAGTTATAGCAACTGTCTAAAAAATCAAGCCATTCCCCAATTGATAAATGGGCAAGGGACATGAATAGGCAATTTTCAGACAAAGAAATCAAAAATATCAATAAACACATGAGAACGTGTTCTAAATCCCTAATAATTAGAGAAATGCAAATCAAAACAACTCTGAGGTATCACCTCACACCTAGCAAAGTGGCTAAAATGATAGAAGGGGAGAGTAATGAATGCTGGAGGGGATGTGGCAAAATTGGGACATTAATGCATTGCTGGTGGAGTTGTGAACTGATCTAACCATTCTGGAATGCAATTTGGAACTATGCTCAAAGGGCTATAAAAGAATGCCTTCCCTTTGATCCAGCCATACCATTGTTGGGTTTGTACCACAAAGGGATCATAGATAAACAGACTTGTATGAAAATATTTATAGCCACGCTTTTTGTGGTGGCAAAAAACTGGAAAATGAGGTTATGTACTTCAATTGGGGAATGGCTGAACAAATTGTGGTATATGCTGGTGATGGAATAGTATTGTGTTCAAAGGAATAATAAACTGGAGGAATTCCCTGTGAACTGGAAAGACCTCCAGTATTTGATGCAGAGTGAAAGGAGCAGAGCCAGAAGAACATTGTACACAGAGACCAATACACTGTGGTAAAATAGAATGTAATGAACTTCTGTACTAGCAGCAATGCAATGACTCAGGACAATTCTGAGGGATTTATGGTAAAGAACACTACCCACATTCAGAGGAAGAACTGCAGGAGTGGAAACACAGAAGAAAAACAACTGCTTGAACACATGGGTTGAGGTGGACATGATTGAGGATGTAGACTCGAAATTACCACACCAATGTAACTATCAATAATATGGAAATAGGTCTTGATCAATGACACATATTAAAACCAGTGGAAATGTGCATTGGCTATGGGAGGTGGAGGTCGGGGAGGTGGGTGAACAGAAATTAAGAGCATGAAACATGTAACTATGTTAACTTTTCTAAAAAATAAGTATTATTAAACGTTAAAAAAAGAAAGAGAAACACCATTTAAAATCACCCTAGACAACATAAAATACTTAGGAATCTATGTACCAAAACAAACACAGGAATTGTACAAATACAACTACAAAACCCTCTCCAAACAATTCAAACTAGATCTAAACAATTGGAAAAACATTAATTGCTCATGGTTAGGATGAGCTAATACATTAAAAATGATGATTTTACCCAAATTAATTTACTCATTCGGTGCCGTACCTATCTAACCTACCAAGACATTTTTCTATAGAATTAGAAAAACTCATAAGAAAGTTCATTTAGAAGAACAAAAGATCAAAAATGTCAAGGAAACTAATAAAAAAATGTGAAGAATGGATGTCTAGCAGTACCAGATTTTAAAGTGTACTATAAAGTTGTGGTCATCAAAATAATATGGTACTGACTAAGAGATATAATGGTGGATGAATGGAATAGTAAATGTCCTCAGCAAGATAGTTCAATAATCCCAAAGATCCAAGCTTTTGCAACAAAAACTCACAATTTGACAAAAACTGCTGGAAAAATTGGAAAACTGTATGGTTGAGATTAGGTTTAAATCAACATCTCATATCCAATACTAAGATAAATTCAGATTGGTTAATTGACTTAAGTATAAGGAGGGAAAGTATAAGTAAATTAGGTGAACATAGAATTAGTATACCTGTCAGATTTATGGGAAAGGAAATAATTTAAGATCATGGAAGAGATAGAGAATATTACAGAACATGAAGTGAAAAGGTTTTGTACAAACAAAACCAATGCTACGAAAATTAGAAGGGAAGAAACAAATTAGTAAAAACCTTTATAACAGAAATCTCTGACAAAGTTCTAATTTCTCAAATTTATAAGGAGCCAAGTTAATTGTACAAAAAATCATGCCATTCCCTAATTAGTTAAGGGACATGAATAGGCAGTTTTTAGAAAAGAAATCAAAACTATCAATTAGCACATGAAAAAGTGTTCTAAATCTCTCATAATTAGAGAAATGCAATTCAAAACAACATTGAGGTACCACCTCACACTAAGCATATTGGCCAATATTATAATAAAGGCAAATAAAAATGTTGGAGGGTATCTGGCAGAATTGAGACACTAATACATGACTGGTGGAGTTGTGAATTGATTCAACCAATCTGGAAGGCAATTTAGAATCATGTCCAGCAATACCACTGCTGGTTTGTACCCCAAAGAGAAAAAATACTTGTGCAAAAATATCTATAGCCTTACATTTTATAGTGGCAAAAATTTTGAAAATGAGGGGCTGTCCCTTGATTGGGAAATGGCTAAATAAATTGTAGTATATGATGGTGATGGGATACTATTTTGCTATAAGGAATGATAAGTTAATGGATTTTTATATGAACTGGAAAGATCTCCATGAACTGATGTGAAGTGAAATGAGCAGAACCAGGAAAACATTTTACCTAGTAAGTGAGGCACTGTGGGTTGATCAAATGTAATTGACTTTGCTAGTAATAGCAAATCAATGATCTAGGACAATTCCTAGGGACTTATGAGAAATAATGCTGTTCATACTGAGAGAAAAAAAGTTTGGGAGTAGAAATGCAAGAGAAAAACATGTGGTCTCATCACTCATTTATACAGGCATGATTTGGGATTTTGGTTTTAAGAGATTGTTCCATTACAAAAAGTAATAATATGGAAATAGGTATTGAGTGATAAAACATGTATATCCCAGTGGGCTTGCTAGTCAGCTCCAGGAGAGGGTAGGGAAAAGGAGAGGGAGAGAACCTGAATCATGTAAACATGTGAAAATACTTAAAAAATAAATATACATACACAAATAATTAAATAAATAAATAATCTCTATGTAGTCCAATACCAGAGTGGGAAATATCTTGGAAAGCCACAGTTTAGCATCTAGTTGATTACCTCTTTGGGCAACTAATCTAAGATGTCAACTTATATCAAAGAAAATTTTTATCTTCTCCTGAAATGGTAGCAGTTGTGTGATATGAAAAATTCTAAACTCTCGGGCTGGAAGCCACCTTACAGTGGGCATGTGAGCAACTCTAGTTAAGTATTTAAATGCCATTTAGCATGATTAATGGGTCATAAAATAACAGTTGCATAAAACAGATGATGAAAGAGTGTTCAAATAAAAGGGGCAATTACTGAGATTTAAAATATCCAAGAATCATAACCCATAAACCTGTGTATTAAAGAATGTTGTATTTAGCTATTTTTTCTTTGTAATTTGAACTTTTTCCAGCTGTCAGAATTTATTATGCATATATCAAATATATATCAGTACTTCAGGAGAATGGTTACTATCTAATAGACACCTAGACATTTTTTTCATATAATACATTTAGATGACAGACAGACAATTTTGTAGCAATAGACAATTACCCATTAGCTATCCATCTAAACAACTTTAAAATTCAATTCTCAGGCCACCAATAGTTTTCCAACAACAAAACAAAACACAAAACAAGCAAACCATGATGCCTTTATTTTCTGAATATTTTTCAAAACTGTTAGTATCTACTAAAATTCCTTTCCCACCATCCTTTTTACATAAAAACTTAGATTATATGCCTGTTTCATTGTTGTCTGAAAGAGATTACCTATTGATAATTGCTTAACCCTAGGAAAAGTCATTAAAATTTCTGAGTTTTAGATTCCTCAACTGCAAAATGAAGAGATTGGATCATATGATGTCCAAGGTCTCTTATAGCTTTCACAATCTATATGTCTATGACTAAGCCATCATCTCAGAAGTTAGAGATAGAACAGCTTCTTCTTTGCTGGGATTATTTCATAGAGCCATACATCTTGAACACTTCTATATACAGATGAGGACATTGAATCCCAGAGTCAGTAGATTTTTGGTTGAAGGCTATACTGTAAGTGGCAGAATTGGGTTCTGTACTTATTTCCATTTATTTCAAATTCATTACTCATTCTAATGCAGCACCCAACTTCATCCCTTGAAAACTGAGTCACTGTGGTGTAATGGAAAGATGATTAAACTTGATGCCCAAATACCTATGTTGTTATTGGTTCTAATATTTATTGCTTTTATAGTAATGAGTAAATTATTTGAATTCATTGAGTCACAGTTTCCTCATATGTAAAATATAATTCATATTTCACAGGGTTGTTTTGGGGGAAGCATTTTGTTGCCTACAAAATGCAATATGAATATGAGTTAACCATGATAATAAGTAACATTGTACTTTCTGACTTTGAGAAGATAATGATCTTGATTATGATGACACTTAGAACAATAGGCATGGAACCATGCTCTAGTTGACTTTTTCTAAATTCGTCAGCTTGGTTAATTCTGATTTTAGGGAATTAATTGAATCTTGAGGTTATAATTCCTTCATATCTCTCTGCCAATAACAGAACCTTTGTCTGGAATGGGATGGTATATTCGTGTAAGCTCACTTTGTCCTAGAGAAGCAAGTGTTTACATAATGGGGACTCAGTAAATCAGCCAACACAAAAATGTGCAACCCTTAATTCCTGAACTCTGCTTTCCATACAACTTGACAAGATTTTTTGTTATGAGCCCAAAATGTATTTTCAGCTGTTACAGACAGCTCTTAAACATTTTCAGCTCAATGTAGTTGAATATTCACACTGTGTTTTAATTAGGCTAATGTGTGCTTGCTCCAATGTATAATAAAAGACATAATCCATAATTATAACCCCTTTGCACTGCTTCCTGTCAGAGGGATTGGTAAAAAACATTCTTGTTCTATCATTCAATTTGTTAATGGGATTATGATGAGCAAAAAAGGCCTGATCATCATGGCCAAGCAGGCATGCCTCAGCAAGGTGAAAGGATTAATACTATAGGTCACTAGTAATTTGGGGATGTCAATTGCAGGGCTGGTCTTCATGTTTCTGAGAAACCAGAGAAACTGAAAAATGTTTGCTCCTCAGAGGTGAGCTGTCACTCATCCTTAATAAGTATGGAGGGACACAATCTCCTCATATAGCTCCACCTGAATCCATGTATAATGCATGTTAAAGAGTGTCAGAGGATTCTACTAGAAAGGAATAGGGTAGGTCATAATCATTTTTATTTGCACTGCATCCTTATTAGAATCTCAAAGTACTTAATATATTATTTTGTGGACCATTGTAAGAACTCTTACCATATGCTACTTTATATTATTATTTATCTTTTTAAAAATATCTATGTCTTATCATCACAATAGACTATAAATCCCTTGTACACAGAAACCTGTTAAGATCTTCAGGTTGTCACATGGCCTTCTAATTTCTTTATCTAAAAAAAGACATTTATTTCAATTCAATTTGATTTCATAGTACCCATTATTTTCAAGGCCTTTATTCACAAAATTGTCTCTCTACTCCCAATGCTCCCCAGCTGCTATGCCATCATTTTAGAAATCATTTCATAAAAGGGCGTATACACTTTTCTTTTCCTTTTTGTGTACATATAGAATGTAAGCCCTTGAAATCAGGGACTTCTTCATCCTTGTGTCACCAATAGCTTTGAATGTGCATAAAGAGGAATTGAAATTCATTTTTAAAAAGTGGCAAATGCAATTCAACTAGCTTAAGTTTACACAGAATAGATCTGACCTGAAAGTGACAAAATTTTGAAGGTATCGAGGGGTTGATTTTCAATAAATCTGACCAAAGGTGGGGAGGAGAGGAAATGTAACTTATTATTGCCAAAGATTAAAAGATGGGTCAAAGAACATTAGTATCTATTGCCTTATATGCTTACTTTCCTACATATGCAAATCTTTATGAGAATAATAAAAATGAGCATTTTTATAGTTCTTAAAGTTTTAATATATACTTTACACATATTATTACATTTTATTTTTACTACAATCCTAGAAAGTAGATAATATTATTATCTTCGCTTTATAGAAAAAGACACTGAAGGCAAGAGAGGTTAGGTTACTTGGATAGGTTACATGGCAATTAAGTGCCTGAGGCAAGATTTGAGCTCCAATCTTCTTGACTCCAAATCCAGAACTCTATCTGCCTGTGTCTAACTATCTCATGTAGAATAGTCTGTAAATGCTCACATGTTTACTACTCTATGGAATTTTAAGGAAAATTTTAAACTAACAATATCCCTATTACTCAGTTTAATGTTCTGAGTTAATTAAAGCAGTGATAATAATGTGTCTACTTGTAGATGTCTATGCTGTGAAAAAGAAAAGAAAATACCTGGACATAAATTTAATTTAATGAATCTTTAATAAGACTTTTAGAAGGGAGCAGCCATGTTTTAGCAAATGATGTTCCATATAGCACACTTTTACCCATCATACTATTGACAGAATACTATAGTGTAGTGATGATGAAACCTATGGCATGGGTGCCAAAGATGGCATGTAGTGTGCTCTCTGTGGACACATGAGCACCCTCCCCCCACAAAAATTTGTTCTTAGAAAGGTAGAAAGAATCAGGTAGAGCTGTTCCCCTCACCCCTCATCCAATGTGTCTGATGACATGTTTTCACATCATCCACCTCTCTGCCCAGAAGCCCAATGGGAGTGCTTGCTCACACCCCTGTGTGGGATAACAGGGGTCAGGGCATACCCAGCATGTGGTGGGGGCATGGCATGGAACGGGGTCTCTGGAGGTGGGTGGGCATGGCACACCATCTGGGGGGTTGGGTGGGGGTCAGGGTCTGGCACTCTTTTTTAAAAATGTTTGCCATCACTGCTATAGTGGGTGAAAATTCCCATTATAGTTATTATTTCGGAAACTCAAAAACAAAACAAAACAAAACACTTCATTGGATTCAATGGACCAAAACACTATCTTGAAAGGTATCTATAACCATATTTCTCTCATGAATTTATTAAAAAGTATGCTTATTTAAAAGATATAATAATGGAGATATATTTGTTTAGCAACTCACCATTAATACAAACAGGGCATAATTAGTGAAAGGTATGATTGTCAGAGATATTTGCTACTGTCATGGAGACAGTTCAATTTAAAGTATAGGTCAAGAGGAGACTCATTATGGATATGTATATGGAGACTCCTTGTGGAAATTCCTTATAGACCTAAATGTTATTTTTTGCAGATGGCATGATGTATATCAAACCCTGTCATATTATAGAGCTACCCAAATGAGATACTAAATGAGTAAAGAAATTGGCCTAAACATCTACAAAAGAAGAAATAAATTGATGCATTTGAATGCATATAAAAGCTCATCCATTAATCTACAACTAAATCTATGTATCTATTTATCTTCTTCTTTGACAGATATGGACAGTGAGTTGGCCCAGGTCTGAAGAGGAAAGGGAAAGCAGGCTTGATTGCTTTGGGGAACAGACAACATTCTTTTAATGACCTTAAACTTCTCCACAAAATAATCCAACATCTCCATTAGTAACATTCTTCATGTTATATAACAAGTTGTGGAGCACATTATCTTTGAATAACTGAAACTCTGTCACCCAAAAGGCAAGGGAGAGATACACAATGGGTTTGTGTATGCTGTAAAACATTAAAGCAAGAGATTATGATAGAGAAGTGATATAACTTCCAAAGTGTGTATATATACACTAAAAAGTAGATGATCTTGTTACGTTGCTGAAAAAATGTGGTAATCAATTTACACATAGGGATTGGGAAAAAACATTCTTATTATATCATTTAATTTGTTAATGGGATTATGATGAGCAAAAAAGGCATGATCACCATGGCCAAGCAGGCAATGCCTCAGCAAGGTGAAAGTATTAATGCTATAGATCACCTATAATTGTATCCAGAGGATACCAAGGGAAATTAAGGAAGACCTCCAGCATATTGTGTGGAATTGATGTATTGATAAGAATTCCACAGGATCAGCAGACATGAATGCTCAGTGATTGCCATAATGAAGGGATAACCCATTGACATAAGGTAGGGGTAACCCATACTAGTTAACGTCACAGTTCCATTTGAAGATCCTGAGTGCCTTGAACATAGCCATAGTTAATGTTAAGGAATCACTGAAGGCACAATAGAGGGGCTGATGATTTTTTAAAAAATTAAATGGGAGCAATGAGTTTTTAATTATAGTAGGATGAAAAGTCCAATTCATAAATAACTATTAAACTGAAGAGGCCCACACAGAGTGTATAAGAGATTCTAGAAGTGATAACCCTTATAATGCAAAGGATAAAACTACTTACTTTTGATGTATGGTTGTGAGGATACTACTCTGGAAACTTTAAAGTTTCATAAAAATATAAATGATCATGTTTATTTCTTCCTAATGTACCAACTTGAATGGACAAGATACAGTATTATTAAAGTGCATGCTAGATGAATAAAAGTTCTGGCAGACCCTTGTAAGTTGGAAAAGATATTGGGGCATGAAACTGGGACAGACTGTAATTCTGAAATTCTAGAACCAGACTAATTAGGTCCAGAAAGTTTCATTACTGGGAAAGTTGGTTACCAGATAATAACAATTCAGGAACTCCATGGAGGCACATAAAATATGGAAAGACTGTAATCTGGAGTTGTAGAAGTTGAAAACATAGATGCAAGCTGATGAACCCTACAAGCTCACAGCCTCTAGTGAGCTGAGTTGTTATCCTAACATGGCAAAGTTTCAGATACTTGAAGTCATATAGTAATCAATATTGTTATCATCATTATTACTATCATCTTCATTAAGCTTAAAATGGGATACCATAATCTATGCAAACATCTTTGTAAAGTACAATGTTTACAGATAATGTAAACAGGATCTATTGTAGCAATCTCTTGTTTGGTGTAATACTTTAGATCCATATGTATGTATATAGATAGTGGAGATTAAATAAACTTTCAGTGGCTGGATTTGGTTGTGATGATAATGGAAAATAAATATACTGACTCTGGAGTCAGAAGACTAGGTTCAAATCCTGCCTCTGAAGTTTACTACTATGGGTCTCATTTTCCTCATATGATACCTGAAGAGACTGAGTGCCTTTGAGATTCCTCCTTTGTCAATGATTCCACAATAACCATTTATTCAATCAAAGCTAACGTGTTAAAATCATGACTTTTCTATTCAATGCATTAGCTTCCTATGTACTTTTATTTTTGATAAACAGTATATATTTTGAAATATTTAAAATGTAAATGAGGTAGAGTTGAGGGGAAGTTCATTATTTCTAAATGTATTATCTACCATTCTGTCCCCTACCTACTGAGGTAGCACTATCCATATGGGTATGCTTTTTTACAAATGTATTTCTCATTGGATGGCATAACAATTTAAATAAATTATAAACTAGATGGAAGTGAGAGGGATCATTATTTAAAGAATCAGTACCAAAGAACTACTCAATTGGCGATATCTCAAAAACATATATGAAATATCACCTTCTCAAAGGGCAAAAATTATTTCAAATCCTGAGCCATCCCAAATGCAAAACTCTTCCGTGTACTTAAGAAAGGTCCCCTTTTTACTAGTCATCCTGCCAGAAAAAAAAGAAAGGTTTTGAAGATAAAAGCTTCTGTGTAGTGACTCTAAAGGTAGAAATCAGGTTTTGTGAAAAGGAATATACATTAGATAAGTCTTTGGCCTTTTTATTATTATTATTATTTTAACACCAGTGGTAAATTATTTCTGGAGTAAGTAAAATACTGGAAAATAATTCATTATTCAAAATTAAAAGAACAATAATTTAACTATCATCATGTCAACATTTGTGTGTACAAATAAACCAAACAGGTTATATTTTATTGATTCAGACATTTAGTAACCAATAGTAATTCTTTTTATTAATACTATTTTTCAGTTGTCTCAGAAGTATCATGGTTTAGAGGAAAATAAGCACTTTTTTAGAATTAATTTTGTCAATACTGTCTGTTGTCTTTATTACACAATATAAGAACAATTAAGCCATTTTTTAAAAAGAAAGCAACTTTGAAGATTACAATTTTAAGTTATTGCTTTTTCTTTAAAGAAAAAAAAGACCTAATAAGAAAATAAATTTTATTACATTTGTTATTGATGCTATAAAATTCGATTTTAATGGCCAGGAAATGCAATGTAATTGATCATATGTTGGAAATGCATTAATTTGAGTTACTGTATTTTTCATATGTAATTTGAAATTATGTAAAGACATAAAAATGTCTTATTGTACAGCATAAATCTATGGATTGCTATTGCATTACATTAAATTAAAAACATGTCCACAGGAGATTTTCCTACATTTTGTCCATGAATATCTAAAGCCATTAACTGGAGAACACTGACATCAATGGCACTGACTGTGGTCTATTATCTGGGGTCATTTTCTCCAGATTCTGTTTGTGAGTCTCTGGATTGCTGCTTTTGACCTATTGTTTCTTCAAGCAGCCATGGGACTAAAAAAATGCCATCCATAAAAATGACCATTTAGTAGTAAAAAATAAAGGACTTTACTGAGGACAGAATAATCAAACAAGAGACAGCAGTTTAACAGCCCTTTTTAAAGGATACTTTGTTTTCAGGGAGGAGATGCTGCCTCCCAGATCTATCTACATCACCTAGGATGATGGGAAACAGTAACAAAGGCCTTCTTCACCAATGTGAGTACTCCTACTCTCATGGACCTGGAAAAACTGGGTTGGGAAATGGGGGAAGTGGAGAGAAGAGAAGCAAGAGAACCTTTTATTCAGTAGGTTTGGAAGCAAAAAGGAAAAAAAAATATATAGATCTCTTTCCAAAACAGTCTCCTCTTGATCTACTTATAATAAAATCAATTTACACTATAACAAATACTCTATTTCTGAGATGGTGACCACATTATCCAAAATAAGTTTAGGTGTGTGTGTGTGTGTGTGTGTGTGTGTGTGTGTGTGTGTGTGTGTGTATGCCTGCCTATAACCTAAGGTCTCTGTACTTTTCAGAACCTAAATATTTTAATTATCTGCTAATCCCTACTGTAGCATAATTTCAGCAAGCATGTTAAAGCTGATATTGCCCAAATCCACTTTTCTCACCTCAGCTGCCTAAGCCTTGATTATCTTGCAAACTTACAACCCATCTCTGGCTATCTACAACTTTCTGGGAGTTAAATTTGTAAGAGAGTAGATTTTCTTTGGCTTCCTCCTACTAACTGAATAATGCTTTCTATTTTATAGTCCCCTTTTCATGTGATGATGCGGTCTCCTAGTAAGGTTCATAACCTTGGAGGTCATCTTTCATCCTGAACACCCTTTGATTATAAATTTACATCACACAAATCTCCTTCTATCATCTCCAGAACATAGCAAGGCTATGACCAAAGCTGTCTCAGGAAGATGCCAATTCAATAATTCATACCGTTATTATATCTCGGCTGGTCGCAGTAATTCATCCTAGTTGTTGCAGTAGTAACTCTCTCGGCTCTGTAGTTTAGTAGTCTTGAAGCCATCTCCCATCTATTGCCTGCTCCTTGCCTCAAATATAGCTGATCTATGTGACTAATGGAGCTGAATTATGCATAGAAGGTGTTCATCCCATTCATTATTTATATAATGTTTAGCACCTACAATTCTTTTGCAAGAAAGGAACAGATGATTGGTTGAATTAAAGAAGGGATAAGATTATGCATGATGGGGTGTGGCTTGGTGAAAGTCCTGTTTGGGTCATTGCCCCTAAAGTTCCTGGAGTGAAAACTGAACCTTGCTATTCAGTCTCCATCGAATGATTTCCCCAGAAAGTTATTGAGCACCCATGAACTTAGGAGGAAATGAAGGGGATAGGGTATCATGAATGCACCAAAAAAGCAAAGGAGAGAAAAGAAAATGAAAAAGCCTTTGCCTGATAAGATACAGAAATACTTAATGTCTTTTAAGGACATTCTTTCTTATCACATAAAGTGGTAAGAAAAGGGCAACACTATCATAAAGTAGAGTGTATTTTTTATTTTTAAGGTGGATGGGAGGCAAGGGAGATTGAAGACCAACTGCCTATAGATAGCTTTCAACTCAATCACTTGTATCCCTATGTCATGATTACTAAGGGGCAGGGACATTGCAGCTATATAAATAATTGTTTCACCAAAGTCTACTCTTAATCTCATCCTCCTTTAGACTATGCATTCTGTTATTTCCCCTAGATCTAAAGTAAATAAGATCTCTTCCTCATATGTCATTTTTTAAAATGTGAATTTCTTGTGAGCAGAGAATGTCTTGCTTGGCATTTTTCAGAATGCTTTGCACGTAATAAGTACTTAATAAATACTTTTTCATTTATTCACTCATATACTTACTCATGTACCCTGACAAGAATCTGCTATCCATAATTATGAAGGCAAATATGTTCTCAAACAGTTTTGGAGGTGAGGAATTTGGAAGGCTGACAAAGAAGAAAATTTAGAGAGGAAAATACCAAAATTTAATTAAGACTAATGAGGGAAGAAAAACAAACTTTGGAGAAAAATGTTTTATATATATATATATGTATATATATATGTAATATTCAATTCAGTTAAATTTAACAGGCAATATATGTGCAGTGTCTGATAATTAATATGCGCTCAATAAATAAATGCCTGTTAAATTTAACCAAATTGAAATCTTCTATTTGGGCATCAATTTACAAAGGATTGTCTCTATAGGGTTTGTGTCCCCTTGCATCATTAGCCTTATAGTTTTATTAATTCATTTATTCATTTGACATGCTTATTATATGCCTACCAAATACATAGCAATAAATGCTCAGTGATAGGAAAGGGATAAAGAATTAGTATATTATTTTTTTCAGGAGTTTACAATATACTAGGAGCTCACAGTCTATTATTCATTCTCATGAATAGCTATAACATGGTAGTACATAACAGATTTCAGCCATGGTACACCAAAAAAACTATAGGAGTTCAGAGAAGATGAGCGAATATTTCTATTTAGATGAACAAGTAGTGAAGGTATTTATTCTTGGCCTTGAATGAAGAATACGATTTCAGTAAGAAGAGAAGGGCTAAAGGATATTCAAGGTGAAGGAATACCATGAACAAAGATGCAAAAAAAGGGGATGGCAGGGTGTGATGTGTAGTCAGGAATTGAGTATTCTACTAGTAAGGTTCATAGCCTTAGAGATCCTCTTTTATACTGAATGCTTGATTTCACATTTATCATAAATTCACATGACAAGAATATCCTTCTCTCATCTCTCCAGAACCTTCAGAATAGAAAACTCTCATCTGATTGCAGTTTGACCAGAGTATAGCCACTACCCAATAAGGTAACAGATAAAGCCTAGAGAAAGAGGAAGCATCTGGACCAATTTCTGCCACTTTCCATGTTTGTAGTGTAAGGGTTAAATTGGGGGTTTTGACTAAATAAGGGCGTTATAAATTTAATTTTGTTGTCACCAAATCAAAATATTATCCCTAAGCCAGAAAAAAACTGTTAGAAGCTTTTATTTATAATGGGGAAGAGAAAGAATTGAAGTATGAAATGTAGAAAGGAAAAAGGTAAGGAGTTGTCTAGCTTACCCCAAGTACTGATCCAATGAAATTCAACTTGCTCCCCAACAAAGTTCCAATCTCCACTTGGAAGTCTGAGTCCCTCACCAGCAAGCTTTTGCAAGATCTAAGAAAAACACAGAACTCACGCTGAGGGGAGTGTCCCACCAAAGTGCTAACGAGCAGAGAGGGACTCCTTGCAAAGCCACCTACACAGGAATTTCTCTAAGCCAGAAGTTTGGAGAAGTCCAAATGAGAAGAGCCCAAGGAGCCATCCTCCAAAGAAGTCCAAAGGAGCACTGATGAGGACAGGAAGTTCCAGACATTTGTAGTCCTTTTTCCACATGATTTCTTGTCTCTTCCCCTCTTCACAGGGGTTAATCACAACTTCAGAATTGCCTAGCACTGCCCAGTGGGGCAGTGTCTGTGGGATCTACCTCTCATCCTCTGAGGTGTAAACTCTTATCAAAGCATTCACAATTTTCTGACTGGTTGAGTTAAAAGGGTAGAGCTTTCTAAGTAATTGATTTGTGAATTCTCTTACTTGATGGCTAACAATGTGTTAAGTAGGGGTTTCTTGATTTATTAACTCAAACAAAGAGAATAAAGAATTCCCTTTCACAAGAGACTATGATTGGCACATCTTCATTATCAGCCATTCATTTTTATTATATTGTGCTCTCATGCTGAGAAATTGTTCTAGGGGTAGGCACCAAAGAGGACAGTAGTTCTTAGTAAATTGTGAACTTCAAAGAGACATAGCTTCTAAATTAACATTCAACTTCTAAAACTGAAAGAAGTTAAGATTGGGAGGACCAAGCCATTTAAAGTATTATCCCACCAACAAAGAAAGCTGGGGAGGAATCTGTCATCAATCATTTTGCCTTTTTGAGCACTGCTGAGAAAAGCTTAGCTAGCTAGGAACTCCATTTAAAAAATAAAGCTCCATAACCTTTGGTAAGTGAAATCTTCCTTGCTGCTGTGAGATCCTTCCATTGAATGGCCATTATTTTAGCTCTTAGTTATCATAGTTTTCAGTTAGCTGCTTTATCACGTTGCAGTTTATACTACTTAAGCAGACTATGATGATATATTACAGTCAGCTAAAGTGTAGAACATTCTTAGATTTATTTTGACACCTAAAGCAACTTTTCATTAGGCTGGTAACAAGCCATATAGATGCCATAGTCCTCGCAAAAGCATCATTAGGATGTCGGAAAAGTGCTGACATAAATGTGGACATTCTTGAGAAGATGTTTAAGAAACAGATCAAGGAAGGAACTCTTCATTTTCTCAGCTCTCAGCAGGGGGTTGGAATGGGGAGGGTTAGAGGAGAGGGATAGATTTATAGATGACAAAGCAATGTTGTCCATTTTTCTCTTTAAAAAAGGAGAAAGAAACCCTTCCCACTAGGAATGTCTCAGGGTTCCTCCCTCCCTCCCATGCATGGCTATTTATGAAATTATAGAGCATTCTGGTGCCTTGTTTGAGCAGCACTTAATGCTACAAAGAGCTCCTTTACTGGTCTTGGAATAGAGCAAGCATTTCATGGGGACACATAAAAACTCTGGGATGAGACAGGCTGAGGCGATCCGTATTATTAAGTAATAACATATAGAGACACAAAAAGAGTCATGCAATTTGTTATAAATCTATATGTAAATTTATTTCTCTGATGGGGTGACAATAGGGGAGGGAGGACTACTGTTCATGTGGACTCATGTTCCACCACCAGCAGTTATTTCTTCTAATGGAATTCTCTACCTATCATTGTATCCTTATTTTCAACCAAATTTCAGCTCATTTGCATAGAAAGCTGGCCACCAATGAAAAAGTAACATTTCTATGATAAAAATAAAGCAAACAAAAACAAACCACTTATTTAAAGTGCTCTAGGAGAGATCACTTAGGGCTACAACAGCATGTACAAACAGTATATAAAAGATATACTATACATTAATATGAAATAGGGAAGAGAACACTGATTTTAGAGACAGGACCAAAGTTCAATTCTTGTTTCTGTTAATAGCTGTGTGACTTTGCGAAATATAGTTTTTATTTTTCCTTCAGGACTTAAATTTCCTTACCTGTTAGATGAAGACTAAAGTTTACTTCAGTTCTGTACCCAAGTTTCTAGTTAAATGCCATAATTATGTATATATCTGTGTTGTTATATTTGTAGATATTTCACATATTCATATATGAATACACACATGACATACATAGACCTATAAATGACATAAAGACCTATGAAAACTGATTTTTCTTTCCTCCTCCCTCCTTATACCTCTAGAGCAGGGGTTGGCAACCTTTTTGGCCATGAGAGCCAAAAACACCACATTCTTTAAAATGTAATTTCGTGAGAGCTGTACAGTGCTCACAGTGCGCACTCCTGTAACAGCGCCTGAAAAAAAATTGACTTTATGGTTCCTGCAGAAAGAGCCATACTTTGCCGACCCCTGCTCTAGAGTATCATTCCTGATGCCTAATTCCTCCCACTTTGTAATACATTCAATACCCTATTACATTCTGACTAGTCTATATTTCTAATTTTTTTTTCAAAATCTGTATCCATGAAGTACTTTCATCTGAAAGCCTTCTAGTATGTATTTATCCTTGCCTGTTTCCATTTGCCCCTCCAATCATTGTTCACACAGTGAAGTTAATTTGTACTTCTGCTTTTTTTGTCATTCACTATCTTTCCCTAACCCATCCTCCAGGTAATGATTCTGCCATTACCTTAATTTCTTGGTACCGTATTACATTGTTCCTTTGTGATCTCACAGTACCTAGAACAGTAACAAAATTGCTCGGTCAGATTACTGCTGGTCAACTTACCCAATGATATTTGCTGTGTTAAAGGCTTAAAGTTGACAGATTATTTTGGAAATACTGTTTGTGGCTGAGCTCTGCACATGAGCTCATCACAGCTTCACTGGATAAATATTTGTTGAAATAAATTAAATTGAATAGCCATATCATCATCACATCCCTGCGTCTTACAAACATACCCAGATCTTCGCTATTCTTAGAAAGTCTTGACTTAAGCTTACTGTCCTCTTAAACTAGTATCCTCTATTGCCTATCTCTTTTACTCTTGGTCAGAATTCTAAGGGAAAATAAAAGTATATTCTCTTTGCCACAAACTTCTCAACTATAATATCTTTCCTAATTACTCACTATTTGGTTCATAGCCTTATTTAACTAAAATTATTTTCTCCAAATTGTTAAAGATCATATAATTAGTCTGATGTCCTTTTTTCAATCTTTATTCTTGAATTTTTGACAGCCCTTTCCTCCTAGAGATAATCTTTTCCCTGTACTTTTATAGTAGTGGTCCCTCCTCATTCTTCTTTTGCATTTGTGGATGCTCCTGTCTCCTTTGTATGTGCATTATCTTTATTCTAATGACTATCTTGTGGGTATATGTCAGGGATCTAACTTATATTCTCTTTATTTTTTTTTCTTTTTCTACATATGTTCTCTCTTAATCTTGGTGATCTAATCAGTCTTTATAGGTAAAATTATCATTTCTATTCAAATAGCTCCCAAATTCTCTCTCTGTCTCTGACTCTTTCCTTTCTCACCCCAGGCTTTCTTCTAAACTGTAGTTGAATATCTTGTTCCCTTTTGTACAATCCTAACTTAAAAGGCATCTCAAACTTAACATGTTCAATATAAAATCATTTATATTTACCACCCCCCAAGTTTTCCCTTTTTATAATTTCTTTATTTCCATCTTTTATATCAACCAAACTCACAATCTCAGAGTCTCCTCGACTTTTTGGTCTCCCTCACTCTCCACATCTATTTCACTTTCAGGACTTGCAGGTTTCTATATCTCTAATGTGTTTCCCATCAATTTTCTTCTCTCCATTCACGGAGTTCCTATTCTATAATAGAATGTAATTTATTTGAAAGCAGAAGGTATATTATTCATATCTTTAGAATTACTTCAATACCTGGTACATAGAAAATACTTAATAAATTATTGTTAAAATGAACCAATCAAGGGGGCAGCTGGGTAGCTCAGTGGATTGAGAGTCAGGCCTAGAGATGGGAGGTCCTAGGTTCAAATCCGACCTCAGACACTTCCCAGCTGTGTGACCCTGGGAAAGTCACTTGACCCTCATTACCCACCCTTTCCACTCTTCCACCTAGGAGCCAATACACAAAAGTTAAGGGTTTTAAAAAAAATGAACCAACCATCATCACTACAATTTAATAAGAGTTTTGCAAGCATGATTTCACTAGAGCCTGAAAATAACCTCATAAAGTAGGAATAAGTATAAGAGTTAGCCCATTTTGCAGATGAAAAATTGATTCAAAAAATTGTGACTTCGTCAGGGATATAAATTATAAAATAACTGAGCCAGAATTCAAAACCATGTCTTCATGTTTTGAAATCAGTGTTCTTTTCAGCAAACTCTATTATCAACTAAATAAGGTTTAACTGTAAGATCACCACCAAGAAGGATAATCTATTCAGCTGACAGCAATCTGTCAAATTTACTGCTTGGCCTATTCAGCTACTACCTACCTAGATAAATCATTTGAACAAATAAGAAACATATTACAGGGGAAATGAAGCTGAGATCGAAGGTGGAAAAATCTGAGTTCAAATTCTGGTCTTGATCTTAGCCCAGGCATTTAAACTACTTGGTTCTTGGTTTCTTTGTCTATAAAATGAGGGTGTTTATAAGATAGCCTCTGAAATCCCTTATAAGTCTAGATCTATGATCCTATGAGCTAAACTCCATTTTCAGCGTCACATAAACTGATGATTCCCTCTGAAAAGGAGTGTGAAAATCTAACTGATTTATGTGATGAATCTGAGCATAGGCAATAATTTTATATTGTTCAACTCTACAACCTGTACTTTTCTTCAAAATAAGAAATTGTCCAGATAATTTTGTCCAGTCAATAATATGTTGGGCCCAGTGGGTCTTTGAAACATTATGGATATCACCTTTCTGAACAGGGTGTGTTTAAAGAAAGTTCATTCTTGGTTCATAATAGTAATTTGTTCCCTACCAAATAGAGCACAATTGAATAGAGGACATAAGGGTGATTGAAGGATTTGTGATTATATCTTAATTTTTACCAAATTTGTTTTCATTTTATGTTTTTTAGTCATTCTCCATATGAAGAATCAATATGAATGCATCAAGGTTGTGATGATTTTTATCTGTCTACTTGACTACTACATAGCACCCTAGAGAGAATCAGAGAAGCAATGAACTTTCCTTACCAAACTTACCACTTCAAGAAGACTAAGGATACAAAGCATTGACAGTAGGCAAGGTGAAAATGTCTACTGCTAAAGTTAATACCTGTAACCTCTAAAAGTAATCTCCAATTAAGGCAGCTAAGACTAGGTCTAACCCTTAACATTATATTTAAAAAATCCTTTCAAAAAGGAAGTAAAGAAACTTCTTCCATAGATTTAGGGAATTGTTCAGAAGGAATCCCCTGAGCAAAGGGAAAAAAAAGACATATCATCTCACATTCAGGAGTGTTAAATAAATTTGGAAGCTGAACTGTGGCAAATATAGATGTTTTCCAATTTCATAATAAAAAGGTGAGGCACAGAGAATTTGTGCCATACTTAATGTACATGATAAGTACAAACTGGAGCCTAGATAAATCAACATATTCTTCAGAAATAACTGAGTTACTTGTACAAGTTCAGCTAGTGAAGAATGGCATCTCACATCCTGAGGATGTACTAGATGTAGTTTTGTGGACTGGGCTTCTTGTGCATAAATTACTCTCAGGAAACCAATCCCATGGAATAATTTATGCGGAAAAAGAACCATAGCAAGGAACCATTAATATCCTGAAGTCATTTTTAGAGGATGTAGTTCAAAACTGCAGTTGTGGTTTTTAAATCTTCTTGAAGCACTTCCAGGAAAGATGATATACCTGGAGAATGCACTGGAAGGTTGTACTTTTCAAGGATCCTGAAAGCCCAAAATTTATGACTTTTATGGATATATTTCATTTCTCTTTATATAATGTATGTACCTATTGCAAAAGAATGTGATAGACAAAATGTATCAACAAAATGTAAAAAGGCAAAAATTTTAGGGGAGATATAATGGGATTTTTTGGAGTCAGTTTCCAGCAAATATGAGATTCATAACAAATTATTATTTATTTATTTGTTTGTTTATTAGATCCAAATATGTTTAAAAAATAAACTATTGAAGTTGTAGGGTAGCACATGGCCATCAGAAGGAACAGGTTGTGAAATCCCAGAATAAGAAATTTATCAATTTGTAGAACCATAGTTTTGGAAGGAACTTTAAAGTCTTCCTATTCAACCTCCATCGAAAGCAGTGATGGGCAAACTTTTGAGCTTGGTGTGTCAAAATTGGCCAAAAAAAAACAAGCATAACTCAGGTGGTGTGTCACTTGGAGAAAAAACCCACAATTTCATGATATTTAGAGTTTAAATAACAAAAATCTATAATTGTAATATATAACTGTAGTTAATAAACCAGAATAGGTAAATGAATATAGGTAGAATTGTCATTTATAGTGCACAGAGTGTCTACACTACACTACAAATGTTTCATCCTTAGCATGCGGCCCCATACTTCTCTGCATGCAGCCGCAGGTAACCTCATATCATTGAAAGTGGCTATGCATGTCAGTGCTGAAATGCATGTCATATGTTTGCCATCACTGATCTGAAGCAAGAATTTTTCCACAGCATATGTGACACTTGATCATCCAGCTTCCACTTCTATTTTCTGAGTGATAATGTCAATATCTCCTGAGGTAGCTTTAATAGTTGGAAGGTCTTCAAATATCACAGATTTGGAGTTGAAAAAGACCTTGGGAATTTATCTAATCTAATTCTTTCATTTTATAAAAAAAGGAAATTTAATCATGGAGTCAAATAAATTACACTGGGATTTGAATCCAGGTCTTCTAACTAAAATTCCATTGCTCTTTCCATTATTCTGCTCTGAAAACATATATTAAAGGGGAAAAAAGTCTTTGTAACTTCTGGTCACTAATCCTCTCTCTGTTAAATGTAGGTAACTAGATTAATTTGAATGTTTCTTGCAAACAATAGCATTTCAAATATTTTAAAAACCTTCTTCTACATTAGATTTCTTGATTTATCTAAGCTAAACATCCTTCCTTGGTAAAATTGTTCTTTGTAATAGTCATGTTCTCAGATAACAATTCACTATCAAGTTGCTATGTATCTATGTCAGTTGATGAGAGTGTGGACCTTGACTAACTTTTTACAGTAGTATTATTTGGATGAATTCATTATAGGATAAATTATACTGTGGCAACTGGAACAAGTAATCCAATAAGTATTTGTGTAATAACTATTAGATATAAAGAATTATGATAGACATCAGTAGTACAAAGACCAAAAGGAAAACTCAAAAGTAAGAAGGTTCTTTCCCAGTTATGTCAAATTGTCCAAAGAAATGGGCAACTGACAATCGATATAACTTTCTTTATTGTACAATAGAGGCCTCATGAAAGAAACTTCATATTATAGGACAACTGCTCAAGTCTGAATCCTTGCTATCAAAGAATAGTCAGTTTATTTTGGAAAAAAATGATAGCATAAAGAGAAGAGAATAGTAAATGTTACTTAGATCAAATAATTTCATGCAAAAAGAGGTCAGAGGAAGATGAGGTTTCAGTATTAAGAAGATAGGCTTGTATATTTAAGAGAGGTTTTATGTAGGAGGCATACTTTATCTGCTCCTTAAGGTATGACTAGGAGTTAGAGAAAAAGGAGCAGAGATATTCTAGAAGTAGTGGTGAAGAGAAAGGGGGAAAAGGGTCTAGAATCAGGTTTAATATAGTAAATTTTCAGGCAGGATTGTAGAGTAAGGAAATTAGATGGGAACAAAGGACTCATGTTAGGAAGAATGGATATGTAGATTTTTACCTGACTTATAAAATGTTAAAATCAAAACATTAGAGGTCTAGCTCAAATCTCCCCCATCTCTCATTTTGAAAATGAGGACAATAAGGCTTAAAGAGGTTAAGTGATATGTGCAAATATGCAATGTTTTGTCGGCAAACATCTGACCAGAATACAATTCCCTATTCTACAGGTAATCAGGAAAAATATAATTAAAAAACTGAATAGTATGTTATTGAGCTTTAAGAAACAAAGATTATGCTGTATATAGTTAAGTTGGAAAAAGAAATGGCAAACCACTCTAGTACCTTTGCCAAGAAAACCCCAAATTAGGTCACAGAGAGTTGGTCCTGACAGAAACAACTGAACAACAAAAGGAGTTATCAGAAAATCATTATGAACTGATGAAAAGTCAAGTATAAAGAATGTAATGCATTGTTCATAATGACAATAACAATGAAAGTGGGAGGGGTGGAATCAGAGCCAAGATGGTGGCTTAGTAGCAGCAAAAATCAAAACCTCTCTGACTATCCTTCCATAACAATTTTTAAAAAGTGTTTCAAATTACACAAATCAAAACTCAAAAGCAAGACATAAAGGGATCTTCTACTGATTACAACTTGAAAGGTAAGCAGAGAAAGTTGATTTTCATGGCATAAGGGGGAACCAGAATCAAAACTGCACCAGAGGAGTACTGGCAAACTGCCCCTGCCCATCTAATCTGGCAGATTCCAAAGCTGTCAAAGACTAACTTTCCAAACCTGGGAAGCTGGTTGCAACAACAAGAGAGCACCTCTAACCCATCCCATGAAGTGCCACTCCCTGGCACCAGCCTGCCATGAGGTTTTGACATTTGCAGGGTTTATCCCTTTTAAGCCTTCACTCCTGTGCTGAAGACCTAACCCCAGGGCAAAATAGCTCACAATGTGGAACCCTGCAAGCCAGGAGAGGAGACAGAATCAACAAGCAGCTTGCTGAATTCATAATCCACAGGTCAAGAGAAAAAGGGGGAAAAAGGGCTGGGAAAAGCAACAAACAGCAGAAAAAATGCTTAATCCTCAAAAATTTCAAAGGGGAACAGAGAGAAAAGAATAGAATAAACAGGAAATAATGAGATTCAAGCAACTACAAGCAGAACTTAAAAAAATTGGAATTTATCTTAAGCTCTGGAAGAACTCAAAAAGAAATTCAAAAATCAAATAAGACAGATTAAAGAAAAATAGGAAGAAATATGGGGAAAAGAAATCAAAGTAATACAAAAAAAGAAAATAACAATTTAGGAAAATTGGCCAACTGGTAAACGAGGTACAAAAATACAAAGAAGAAAAAGTTGTTTTTTTTTTTAAACAGAACTTACCAACTGGAAAAAGAGGTAAAAAGAGAATCCAATAAAGAAAAAAGTGACATGAAAAGTAGAATGGATGAAATTGAAATGGAGGATCAAAAGATCATGGAAGAAAGTGAATCTTTAAAAATAGTAAGTGGACAAATAGAGTCTAATGACCTCATGAAACATTAAGAAACTATAAAACAAAATCAAAAGAACAAAAAAAGAATAAAATATGAAATGTCTCATTAAAAAAACTGACCTGGAAAATACATACAGGAGAGACAATTTAAAAATCACTGGACTACCTGAAAGTCACAAAAATTTTTTTTAAAAATGAAGCCTAGACATCATATTATGAGAAATTATCCAAGTATCCTGCCCTGATGTTCTTGAATAAGAAGATAAGAGAGAGATTGAAAGAATCTACAAATCAACTCCTGCAATAAATCCCCAAATAACAACTCCCAGGAATGATATTCCCAAGCTCAAGAACTCCCAAACCAAGGAGAATATACTATAAGCTGCTAAGAAACAATTCAGATATCATGGTGCCCCAGTCAGGATTACACAGGATCTGGAAGCACCCACACTGAAGGACCAGAAGGCATGGAATATGATAATCTAGAAAGCAAACAAAAACCAAGAATGACCTACCCATGAAAAGTGACTATATTCTTTCAGGGGAAAGTATGGTCATTAAATAAAATAGAATTCCAAGCATTCCTGAAGGAAAGATCAGACTTAAACAGAAATTTTGATGCCCCAAAATTCAAGAGAAGCATAAAAAAGTAAATAAGAAAGAGAAAAAAATAAGGCCTTCAATAAGGTTAATTTATTTATATTCCTATATGGAAAGAGGATATTTACAACTCCTAAAAATTGTTTTCATTATCATAGTAGTTAGAAGAAGTATACATAGAGGATGTCATAGTAAGCTGTTTAGGATGATAACGTTAAAAAAAAAACTAACAAAGTAGGAGTGAAAAATAAGGTTGCATTAAGAGAAATGGGAAGAGAGAAGTAAAAATGGGATAAAATTATATCACATAAAGAGGCACAGGGCAGGAAATACAATTACAATGTAGGGAAAAATTAAGGTGATGACAGGTAATACTTAAACCTTACTCTCATTGGAATTGGCTCAGAAAGGGAAGAACAGTCAGATTCATTAGTGTATGGAATGTATCTCAATCTATAGAGAAGTACTAGGGGAATAAGAAAGTGGGAAAGGGACTAATATAAGGGAGGTAAAGAAGGGGATTGATTAAAAGCAAAACATTGGGTAGAGGGAAAGAGTAATAGGAGAAAGGGAAGGATTAAAAGAGGGAGGGAATACACAGATGGTAATCATAATTGTGAATTTAAATGGGATAAATTCACCCATGAAATGGAAATAGATAGCATAGTGGATTACAAAACTGAATACTACCATATGTTTTTTATAAGAAGCACATTTGAGGCAGGTAGACACACAGTGAAAATGTAAGAGGTTGGAGCAGAATCTATTGGGTTTCAACTGAGACAAAAAAACAGGAATAGTTATCATGATCTCAGACAAAGCTAAAGAAAAAATAGATCTAATTAAAAGAGATAAAAAAGTTAATTACATCTTGATAAAAAGCAGTATAGACAATGAAGAAATATTAGTACTAAAAATATTTGCACCAAATTGTATAGCATCCAGATTTTTAGAGAAGAAACTAAAGGAGGGTAAGGAACAAATAGACAGTAAAACTATATTAGTGGGGGATCTCAATCTTCCCCTTTCTGAACTAGATATATCCAGCCAAAAAGTAAATAAGTAAGGGAAGTGAATGAAATTTTAGAAAAGTTAAATTTAATAGATATCTGGAGAAAATTGAATAGGAATAAAAAGGAATATACCTTCTTTTCAGCAGAACATGATACATATATAAAGATTAACTATGTACTAGAGCAGTGATGGTGAAGCTTTTAGAGACTGCATGCTGTGCTTCCCCAGACTGTGTGTCATGCTCTCCAACCCTCAGACTTTGTGTCTCCTCTCCCCTCCTCAAACAGTGGAGGGAGAAAAAGAGAAGGATGGCCTGATCTTGCCCCTTAGTGTAGGGAGTATGAGTTTTCATTGGGCTGCTACGCAGAGGAGCAGGTAGGCACATTAGAGAGGGGGAAGGGTGCAACTCTATCTGATGCTCTCTGTCTTTCTAGTAACTAACTCTGGTCAGAGACAGATTGTGTACCCACAGAGAGGTCTCTGTGTGCCACCTTTGGCACACTTGCCATAGGTTCCCCATCATAGTACTAGGGTATAAAAACTTCACAACCAAATGCAGAAAGGCAGAAATAATAAATGCTACATTTTCAGATCATAATGAGATAAAAATTATAATCAATAAGGCTTCATGGAGAAGCAAATTAAAAATTAATTGGAAAGTATAAATAATCTGATTTTTCAAAACTGGTAGATCAAAGAACAAATCATGGAAACAATCACTGATTTCATTAAAGGGAATAATAATGAGGGGACAACATATCAAAACTCATGGGATATAGCCAAAATAGTACTCATGGAAAATTTATCCTGAATGATTACATCAATAAAATGGATAAAAAGCAGAACTATATATTGTGTATGCAACTAAAAAATAGAAAAAGAACAAATTTTAAATTTCCATTTAAAGACTAAATTGGAAATGCTAAAAATCAAAGGAAAAATTAATAAAATTGAAAGTAAAAGAACTCTCAAAATAATAAATAAGACTAGGAGCTGGTTCTATAAAAACAAACAAACAAACAAAATAGATAGAGCATTGGTTAATTTGATTTAAAAAAGAAAGAAGAGAATCAAATTATCAGCATGGAAATGAACAAGGGTGATTTTACCTCTAATGAAGAGGAAACTAAAACAATTCTTAGGAGTTATTTCACCCAATTATATGACAATAAATCTGATGATCCAGTGAAATGGATGAATATTTACAAAAACATAGATGAACAAAAGAAGAAATTGATTAATTAATCCCATGTCAGAAAAAGAAATTTAACACACCATCAATGAACTTCTCGAGAGAAAATTCCCAGGGTCAGATGAATTCACAAATGTTTTTTTATCAAAGATTTAAGTAAAAATTAATCCCAATACCATACAGACAATAGTCTGGCAAAATAAGCAAAGAAGGAGTCCTACCAAATTCTTTATATGACACAAATATGGTATTGATGCCCTGAGCCAGGAAGGCCAAAAACAGAGAAAGAAAAATTTAGACCAATTTCCTTAATGAACATTGATGCAAAAATGTTAAATAAAATATTATCAAAAAGACTGCAGTAATACGTCACAAGGATTATTCACTATGGCCAGGTGGTATTTATACCAGGAATTCAAGGCTGGTCTAACATTAGGAAAACTATCAGCATAATTGACCATATCAATAATAAAAATAATAGAAATCACATGATTATCTCATTAGATAGAGAAAAAGCTTTTGACAAAATACAACACTCATTCCAATTGCAAATACTAGAAAATATAGGAAGAAAATGGCCTTTCCTTAAAATAATAAATAGTATTTATTTAAAAGCATCAAAAATTATCTTCTACAATGGGGATAAATTAGAAGCCTTCCCAATAAGATCAAGGATGCCCATTATTACCACTATTTTTTAATATTGCACTAAAAAGACTGGATATAGCGAATAGAGAAGAAAAAAATTTAAGGAATTAAAGTAGGAAATAAGAAAACTAGACTCTTTGTGAATGATATGATGGCATATTTAGAGAATCCTAGAAAATTAACTAAAAAGCTAGTTGAAATAATTAATAATTTTAACAAAGATGCAAGATACAAAATAAACCTGCATAAATCATCAGCATTTCTATATAATTCCAACACAACTCAGCAGCAAGAATTAGAAAGAGAAAGTCTATTTAAAATCACTCAAGACAATATAAGATATTTGGGAATCTATTTGCCAAGACAAGCACAGGAAGTATAGGAACAGAATTATAAAACCCTTTCCACCCAAATAAAATTGAATCTAAATAATTGGAAATTAATTGCTCATGAATAGGCTGAGCTAATATAATAAAAATGACAATCCTACCTAAATTATTTACTTATTCAGTGACATAACTATCAAACTAGTGAAAAACTATTTTATAAAACTTGAAAAAATAATAATAAAATCAACTGGAAAAACAAAAGATCAAGAATATCAAGGGAACCAATGGAAAAATCATGAAGACTGTAGGCCTAGCAGTACCAGATCTTAAACTGTACTATAAAGCAGTAATCATCAAAACAATTTGTTACTGATTAAGACATAGAAGGTGTGTGTGTTGGGGGGGGGGGTGAAGAGAGCAAGATAGAAGGTATGAGAGGAAGGAGAAAGGAAAGAGGAAGGTAGAGGAAAGGAAAGGAAGGTAGTGGTCCCCAGCCCAGGCAGTGGGAAATTGGCCAGAGCCCTTTGGAGCTCAAATGAAAGATCAGAGAGCAACTTTGGGTTTAGAATAGCTAGGTTTTATTTTAATTAGAAAAGGGAAGGTCTAGGGAAAACTAGGAGATAGATAGAAAGGGAAATAGGTGCCAAGAGAGAGTGCTCAGGATAAGAGAGCCTTGGGCTGGAGAGCAGACCCTCTAGGGTAGAGAGAGTTAAAAGGCGCCAAACTTTCTCTTTTACATTTTCTCCTGACACCTCACACCAAGGAAGCGGGAAGTATCAGGGGAAGTTGTAGCCAGAGAGCCCTAGGAGTTGTAGTCTTCCAGGGCTTACAACAATTCCAAATGACACAAAGGGTAGATCAATGGATTCGATTAGCATAATGACCTCAGCAAACTAGTATTTGATAAACCCCCAAATCTCAGCTTTTGGGATAAAAACTCACTATTTGACAAATTCTGTTGAGAAAATTGGAAAATACTATGGCAAAAATTAGGTATATATTGATATTTTACACCATATACCAGTGATGATGAACCTATGGCATGGGTGCCAAAGATAGCATTCAGAGGACTCCCTGTGGGCACTGGACCACCCACCTTCTCCCACCCCATCCCCAGAGTTTGTTACTAGAAAGGTAGAGGGAGTCAGGTGAAACTGTTCTCTTTCCCCTCTCCACCATGCCTGACAGCATTTTTTTCACTTCCCCCACCCCTCTGCCTAGTAGCCCAATGGAAGCACACAGGAAGTAAGGTGGGCAGCTCATAGGTGGCAGAGTTGGAGGGGAGCAGAGTGGTCTGGCTACTCCCCTTCCCCTCTGGCTGAGGACATTCCTCATTTCACCTGCCCCTCCATCTAGCAGTCCAATGGGAATGCTTTTTCCCTCCCCTGTGTGGGGTAAGAGGGGGTGGAGCATACTATAAGGATTATATTAGAAAATAAGTCTTGTTATATTGGTTTAGAGATAAGAAGTAGAGAAGCTGTCTTGAGAAAGAATTGTAGTTTGAAAGATCTGAGACAGTGTCAGTTTCTAATGTTGATAGTGTGTGTGTGTGTGTGTGTGTGTGTGTGTGTGTGTGTAGTTGTAACGGTTTTTTATTACAGTTAATCTCTCTGGATGTGGCAGTTGGTCTCTGGCAATTGGCATAGTTACTCACAGGGCTCTCTGAGGGCTCAGAGGAGATGACTTCTTTTCTCTTACTCTCTCAGTATCTGAGGTAGAAGGAAATGAGGGAAAGGCCTGAAGGAACTAAGTGTTTTTTTCCTTTTCCAACTTGGGAAACACTAGTGAATATATATTGCTGTTATCATAGATTGTTTTAATTCTGAGAAGACCAAAGAAAAACCTGATCTTTGGTTTGGACTCTGAGTCTGTTAAGGCTAAGAGTCCTAACTTGGTTCTTGCTGAGACTCAGCCAGCTAGTGTTTGTTATTTTTATAACTTGTAGGCAAAGTTAAGAATTATAAGGATAATTGTGTTAGTTTATTTAGAATAGTAAAAATTTGGGTTAGTCAGATCAGGAAGGATCAGTGTAGTCTGTGAGCACAGGAGAAGTGGTTCCTTGTAGATCCAGGGAGTTTTATTTGGGTGGAGTTAGAATCCCTTAGAGTTAGAAATCCTTTTTATCCTTATATTTTCAATAGTTTATTTTTCTATAACAAGAGTCTCTTTACCATCCTTGCACCTGGCCCTGAAGGGAAGTTCACTTATGAGCTTCACTTTACTGATAAAAACTGAAGATACTCTTTAAGCATAGCAAGCAGAGTATCAAACCAGTTTATAATCAATAATCAATCCATTGCCTACATTATTTTACAGTCTGCCATTTATTTTTATAATACTCAGCACATGGTGGGGAAGGGTACAGTACATGGATTTTGGGGGCATGGGATGAGGGCAGGGTGAGGGAGGGATGAGGGTGGGGGCCAGCACTCCATTTCTAAAAGATTCACCATCACTGCCCTATACCACGATAAGGTCAAAATGTGTATATTATTTAAATATAGTGGCATTATGTGTACATTAGGGGAACATAAAATAGTTTATGTCAAATCGATGGAGAAGGGAATAATTTATGATCAAACAAGAGGTAGAGAATATTACAAGATGTAAAGTGAATAATTTTGATTATGTTAAATTAAACATTTTTGTACAAGCAAAACCAATGCAAAGAAGATTAGAAGAGAAGCAAGAAACTGGGGGAAATTTATAACAAATATCTCTGATGAAGATCTAATTTCTCAAATATATAAGGCATTAAGTCACATTTATAAGAATCCAACTCATTCCCCAACTGACAAATGGTCAAAGGAAATGAATATAATTTTCATATAAAAATGTTCTGAATCCCTCTTGTTTAGAGAAATACAAATTAAAACAACTCTGAGGTACCACCCTACACCTATCAGATTGATCAATATGACAGTAAGTGAGAATAATAAATGTTGGAGGGAATGGGGAAAAATTGGGACTCTAATGAATTGCTAGTAGACTTGTGAATTGATTCAACCATTCTGGAGGGTAATTTGGAATTAGTTTTTGGTCCAGCTAGTGTCTTTATCCTAAAGAGAATTTTAAAAATGGGAAAGGATCTATTTGTACAAAAATAATAGTAGAAGCTCTTTTTGTGGTGGCAAAGAACTGGAAACTTAAGGGATGCCCCTCAATTGGGGAATGGCTGAACAAATTATGGCATATGACATGAATGGAATACTATTGAGTTATAAGGACTGATGAACAGGATGATTTCAGCAAGAACTGGAAAGACCTTCATGATCTAATGCAGAGTGAAATGAGCAGAACCAGGAGAACATGATATATAGTAACAAATATTTTGGAATGATCAGATGTGATAGACTTTGCTACTAACAGCTAAACAAAGATCCAGGACTGAGGGACTTAGGAAAAAGAATGCTATCTATCTCCAGACAAAGAAGTGTTGGAGTATAAATGCAGATGATAACATATGATTTGTCATTTGTTTATTTGGTTGAATGATTTGGGGTTTTAGTTTTATAAGATTATTCACTTGCAAAAATGAATAATATAGAAATATGTTTTGCTTGATAATACATGTATAAACCAGATTGAATTGCTTGTAAACTCTGGGAGGGAGAGACAACATGAATCATATGATTTTGGAAAACTTATGTGAGAATTTGTTATTAAAATAAAACAAAGAAAGAATAGAAAAAACAAAAGTGGAAAGATGAAAAATAATAAAAATGAAACCGAGTATTGTAAAATTATATTAGCCAACTTTGACCTTAAAAAAGAGATATGACAGAGCACCTTTCTCTCATTGAAGGGGCACAAGATTAGATACCAATGTTACATGTGGTATTGTTTTATTTTATTGAATGTTTTTATCTTTTTTAATCAATCATTCTCTGAAAATGACAGAGGTAATAAATTTACATGAAGATGGAGATTTTTTTGTACTAACAGTACATTTGCACAAATATACATATATGTATATGTATATAACTTTAAAAAAAGAATCCTGATTATTTATACTTGTTTCCTAAAGTATGTGGGGTAGAACATGAGGAAAACCAGGAAGGAAAACATTCTTTAGTTTCTTTATTATAAAATGAAGAAAGACAACTAGGATTTCTCTAAGGTTTCTGAAAATCTTCAAACCTTAAATGTTGCTTCAAATTTTTTAAAAGTCTTCTAGGGTTATATATTTCCTTCCTTCCTCCCTTCCCTTCTCCCTCACTCCCTACTCCCTCCCTCCTTCCCTCTCTCTTTCCTTTCATTTCTCCCTCCCTTTCTTTATTCTTTCCGTTCCTCTCTCCACCCCTCCCTCTTTCCTTCCTCCTTTTTTATCTTCTCTCTCTCTCTCTCTCTCTCTCTCTCTCTCTCTCTCTCTCTCTCTCTTTCTTGTTTGTTTAATTAGGTTAAATCATGGGCTATTGAGTCAGTAAACAGGAGGACTTCAGGTAGTATCCTTTCTGCTAGAGTATCCTGTATGTGGTATTCCAGTTTTCTTTTCTTTCTTCTTTTAGCTATGGTTATAATCCAATAAATGGTGGAATTACACCACGAAGCAGTTGCAACATTGTGTATCTGCCTCACTTTTGACAGTTCACATTTTTGGCTCACAAGATAAGATTCTTGTTTAAAGGCACCTTTCAGGTTTCCTGACATTAGCCTCCACACTTCTCTTTTCCAACCAAATATCGTATCCTAAAGCAGCTGACATGGCAACAGGCAACTCAAATGCATACTTGGTTGTAATAGAGAGCAAAGGAGAACTCGTAATTTTACATTGTAATACTCCCTCTCCTTCCCTTCCTCTTTCCTCTTAAATTGTGATTTGGGTCTTTTTCATTACTCTGGGTTCTCAAGTCTCTGAAGCTTTTATATTAGGTTCAAAATAAAAGCCTGTGCCTCCTCCCTCCCCTCATTGGCTGCTGAGGTAATAAAATGGAATTGACGTCCAAGAGAATGTGCACATTTGGTCACATATACAGAGTAATTCTCTCAGACATTTTCAAAAGGAAAGTACTTAAAATGTACTATTTAAAAACCATCCTTTACCTCCTTTCTGTCTTTTCAATTTCCTTAGGATTTTTTTTCAAAGCACTTAAAAGCTTCTAACTGTCTCCTCTTAGATGGTGTAGAGAAATACAAGCATATAAATGTGAAATGTGCTCTCTGAGTTTCTGCTTTCTTAAGAAATTAACTGTCTTTAATATGTGGTTGGCAAAAGAATCTTTTTTCTAACTCTTCTCTCCTTCCTCACCCAACCTAGCTACACAATCTGATTGATTTTCACCTAAAAACAGGTACTCTTTTCTTGCTTTTTTGTTTCTGGATTTCAGAACTATGTGCCCCAAAGAAAATATGTTCTTTATTATAATTGGCCTGTTTCTCTGGGCTCTTTTAGGCAATATCAGTAGTTGTAAGGCTGATATTTTCTTCCTTACTAATGTTCTGTGTCAACTTCAGTCAAGTTACTTAGTCTGAATCTGAACACTCATCTAGTAGCATGAGATAGCGCTATCCTTTAGTATTAGAAAGCCCTGGGTTCCATGCCTGGGATTTACTAGTTTTCTGTCCATGGGCAAGTTGCTTTATCAGTGAACTTTAATTTCTTCATCTATAAAACAAACATTAACTTATGAGAAGTATTTCTCACCCATGATTATTATGAGGCTCAGGTGAGAAAATAAATGTACAACACTTTGCAAATGTTAAAAGTACTAGATAAATCTCAGTCATTCTTATGGGCCAAATGGGGTTAATAATCATGTCCTACCTACCTTAGGTGTTTATTATGAAGATAAACTAAGATAATGTGTGCAGAAGGGATTTGAAATGAATAAACCTACACAAATATAAAATATTATTATAATTGTCCTCAGTATCATTATTATCATTTTTAGAAGAGGGCTATTTGGCCTTAATGTTCCTAAGTCTCTAAAGAGTGGCATTGTGATGCCTCAGATGAATTTCAGGCAAATCTGTTGCCTTCAGGAAGAAGTGTTGGCAGCTCCTTGGGCACATTCTGTGCCTTGCTAACTTCCACATGTGGTATGTTTCACTATCAACACAGTCAAAGTTTCAGCTTTCCGAATGAAAAATTGTTGTCATTTGTTTGTTTCAGTAATGATTGACTCTATGTGATCCCATTTTGGGTTTTCTTGGCAAAGATGCTGGCATGTTTTTCCATTTTTTTCTCCAGCTTGTTTTACTGATGTAGAACTGAGGCAAATAGAGTTAAGTTACTTGTTGAAGGTAAATTAATAAAGTTATGTAAAGCTAGTAAGCGTCTGAGGACGAATTTGAACTCGGGAAGACAAGCTTTCCTGACTCCAGGCCTGTCCATCTATTCACTGCATCACTTAGTTTCCCAGAACTAACATTGCAATAGGTTAATAATAGGGATGCTTTATTTATCTAGTCTAGACTCATCTTTAGGTAGTATTGAAGTTTAACTGAATCATATCATATTATTGGGGTTACTGTACTGAAACAGCCAGCAAGAGGTGACATCTAACATTCCACATCTGTAATCTTGGTGTTATAGTTGACTCTTCTCTCTTCATCTGCCTGTTTCTTTCATATTTAACCAGTTAAAAAGCCCCAATGAAAAGCTACTTTCAAATCTACTGGAAAAAGTTACCCTTCTCTGCCTCTACCTCCAGCTATTAATGATCTCCTTTATTTGAAATAGTTTTGTAATTGCTTATTTAGGCACATAATTTAACTTCTAAACTTCTTCAGTCATTTTTCTTTCTCATTGTACTATCCAGTTTGTATAACTTGCTGCCCATGTACACAGACCCTGTAAATTCCTATTTCCACGGTTTTACATGCTCTCCTTTACAGGAATATGCTTTAACCCACTTCTGTTATGGACTACCTATCTTTTTAATCCCGATTAATTCGTTGCTTCATTTATCAAACCCTTTACTGATCCCTCCATTCATTAGTGCAAATTTTCCCTTCAGATCTTGAAACTCCCTAAAACACATATTCTGTATCATTATACTAGAGGTCTTTGTATTGCCATATATTCCAACAGACTAAAAACTCCTTGAAGGAAGAGGCTGTGTATTAGTTAAACTTTGCATCTCCTTTGTGTGTAGTTCATTGCTCTGAACATACTAAGATTATAATAAATACTGATTGAATTTAATTAAATTTGTTCTTCATTGACCCGTAAAGAAACATGCCCAACTCTACTGAAGAGGCCTTATGAATTTTCTACTTACTCCCCACCACTGATCAGTCCAATCCAACCTTTGGTTGACACTTCTCAGTATTACTCTTATATAACTAGTCATAATCTTGTTCTGCCCTCAGGTATACTTATCCAACCTAGGTACCTACTTACACATCCAATATTCAATCATAGCCCATTTTTTCTTAATGTCCATTCTTTATTCCTGCTCATTCATCCTATCACAGTCTGAAGCCCACAGAAAAATTTCCCCATCACTTGTATCATGCCTGTCTATGTTAATCCTGGGTGATATGAGGAGCTCTCAGGGAAGTTTAATGACTTAAGAAGAAAAATGAATTGCTGTATGGTATGGGAATCATTAAGTCCCCTCCTTTTACTCTTCTCTCCTTGTCTATGATTAGCAGCTCTTTTATTTTGACTCTTCTGGTTTAGGCAGAATCTGCCCACTTAACTCCTCTCTATCCTTACTTTCTTTTCCTTCTTCTAGGAGATACTCACTTATCGACAACACAGAATTTAGTTTACAGACCAGGAAGGATGAAATAACAAAAGAATCATATAATCATAGATTTATAGCTAAAAGCAATCTTAGGACCAATTGGATGCAACTCTGTCAAGAAAAAAATGTAAGAAAACTGATAGGCACAGAGACAACTTTCTAAGAGGTGGAGTAATCTTATGCTTACACAGCTAGTTAATATCTTAGGCAAAAAACTTGTTTTGCTCCAGATTTGGTATTCTATCCACTTTGTCATACTATGATGATCATCTCCCTTTTTTCCCCTCATTCCCATATAAAATCTTGATATAGGAGAGGGAAAATAACTGCTCATCATGGAACTGGGTATTTGATGTTCCAGCCTGGAATTTAAAACTTGAGGTCCTTCTTATCCCTACTAAAAGAAAGATACTTAGAAGTTTAAATCATATCTTCTAGACTAAAATATGTAAAGGAAGAGATAGATATAATTCTAAACCTGAACCCCTTCCCTCTAAGTAGTGAAGAGGGTCAGTCTCTGGTCACAACTTCCTGCTTCTCCTTTTAGTAGAAAATAAAGTCTCCCTTGGAGGAAAAAATGGGGAAGGAGACATTAGAAATGAATCTATTCTGGCCTACCAATAAACCACACCATAACAAGTTCCTTGCTGTCAATCAAATTGATTACATGTGGGTTCTCTCTTCATAGGTTTATTATTTCTCCTTCCTTATTTTTTGCAAGAAATAGTTGTTTTATCCTTTTGAGCTTCTTTAGTGCTTTTTTTCCCTCTAGAGTAACCATTGTTTCTGAATGTCTCTTTGAGGACAGATTTTTAACACAAATCTCCTCAGTTTTGGTTCCTAAAAGTTCTACTCTTTAATTCTAAAAGGCCCAGTGTTTAAGTTTGTTTATATTTTTACTGGCCTGGAATGATTTTATAAATAATTGTTATCAACAAAGAGCCTTGTTTACAGTATTGGTGATAATAATTTTCTGTGAAAAACTTTGGAGGATGTATGTATGTGTTTTTGATGGTAAATTCTGAGACCATCTCTTTTTTCTTTCTTATATTTCTCTTTGATTTGGATATGTGCTCAATAAAGCAAGCAGTCTGAGGTTGAGAAACTTCTTTGACTTACAAAGTCCAAATTTTTTTGTTTATTTTTTATTTATTATAATCTGTTCCTCATTAAGAAACAGATTTTGCCTTTCCATAATCTTTTTCTAACTTCGACAATCTCAAGTGAAATTGTCATTGTCTTTCTTGTCTCGTAAAGCTGGAATCCAGAGAAGCCTGAAACAATTGAATGAAGAAACTTTTAGAGAGGCTGAATCTCTTCTTTTCCCTCTCATCAAACTCTGCTCCATTCTCCATGTTGACTCAGGTATTTTTCTCTATCAATGAAGAGATAGTACAATACCAATGTGCTCTGAGTTATATCTGTTTTCCTGAACCAGCCCCTAAACCTTTGTTCCTGATTATCCATTCTAAATGCTTTCTTGGGTTACTTTCTCTGGCTCTAGGGCCACGAGCAAAGTATAAATTCTGACCTGACAAATTTTTCCATCTTTTTATGTTTGAAGAAATACTTGTCTTTTCAAAAGATAAAGTAATTGATTAGAGGTATCCATAGTGTTTCCATCTTCCTGGTACTTATGCATGTCAAAAAAAAGGAAATAATTTTTGGATACTAATTTGAAAAGAAATGTCTTCTCATCACTGGGAAGGCTCTCAACTAGGAAGCAAAAACAATCTCACTAGAAAGATCAAACTTCAATGCAGAACATGACCCCAGTTTTTTAGGTCTTTCTTGGAGATTTTTGAGTGGAGCAATAACCAAAGATAATTAAAATGAGGAAGGATGGAATTTGTACCAACTTCCTTTTTTTCTGTTATTTTTTTCTTACTGAGTGCTAATACCCAAAATAAATTGTGGCAGCTACTTTAAAGTTTAGGTTTCAGTCTGAAAGAGATTCACTACAGTCATACACTGTTACCTCATCATGATGGTGCCAACACCCTTATTACTTAAAGGTCCTTCATTCTTCACTTAAAAAGATGAGACTATTCAAAAGCTCTCTTTCTCAAGCCCATTCCTCAACTATGCACTAATTTACAAAATCACCACGAAGTTTCTCTTCTTTCCCTCCTATATCAGATTTATCTTTATTCCATCTATGAGTATGCATTTACTCATTGTCTTAATTTCATCCATTTTAGCTTCTTTTTAAAATTTTGTTTCATTGTTCACTCCATCTCTCACTTACATCTTGACTCTTCTTTCTCCTCTCTTTTTCTCTCTTTCCACTTGTTTGCTTCTCACTCATCTTTAAAATAATACTAATAATGATAATAACTAGCATTTACATATCACTTTAAGGTGTGCAAAGCACTTTGCAAATATTATTACATTTTATCCTCATAACCTAAAAAGTAAGTGCTATTAAAAGGTGAGGAAACAGGTTTAAGAATTGACAAACAAGTTCAGGGCCACACAGTTAGCAAATACATGGGACCAGATTTGAACTCATGCCTCCACTGCCTCACTATCTTGGTTATGGCTTGGGAAAGCCACTATGTTCATGTAAACCAGACTAAAAGGAAAAGCAATAAACTAGCAGAATGCAGAATGTTTCCATCTGATTGGTTCTTGCACGTGTTGGAAAAAAAGGAAGTTGTAATTGCTCCTTGTAATCAATCCCTTGTAATGGGATTTCTGTCTCCAATGTACTACTGAACCTGCCCTCTCAAAGGGAAAATGACCTCCTAATTGCCAAATCCAATGACTTTTTTTCAAATCTATCGTCTTTGACATCTCTGCAGTGTTTGACACTATTACCACCTTCTCCCTGGATATTCTTTCCTGCATTAACTTCCAAAACACTAAAATCACTTAATTTTCTTCACATCATTTTAATTTTTTCTTTCTCTCTCTTTCTTCCACTTCATCTCCTTTTCCACAGTTTTAAGATATGAATTCCCCCAAATCCTGCAATGACTTTTATTTTATATGACTATTCTATCATCACACATAATTTCATTAACTTCCTTGAGTTGAAGGAGGAATTGTAGTAAAGTAGAAATAGTATTGGCTTTAAAGTCATATGATTTAGATTCAACCAATTCTGATTCTTACTATTTGATGCAGCTTGGGTGATTCAATTAAAATTCTGAAGCTGAGATTCCTTATCTTTCAATTGAGCACTTTGGATTAGTTGATTTTGGAAATCCTTTATTTCTCTCAATCTTTGTCCTATAATCTTATGAGTTCAGCTATAATTTTATATAGTTGGCTCCTTAATCTAGATCCCCAGCCCTCACTTTCCTCTTAAAATCTGTAACTACATTTCAAACTCCCAATAAGATTATTATTCCAATATATTCTATGAGTATTTAGAACTCCACAAGCCTAAAACTAATCAGTTATTTTTTCTCTAAAACATGCTTCTAATTTCACTGAATCTGTCACCATTCAACAGGTATTCTATGTATAAAAGTCTAGTGTTATATTTCATTGTGTCTTTCTTTACTTTAGTTTTGTATTTCTAGCCATTCAGTTCTATTGATTTTAATACATGCCTTTGACTGATAATTTTCACTCCAGCCCCGCTAGCATCTGTCCTTATTTCCACCCAGTAGGATAGTAGGATAATAGTAATAACTTTCTAATAATTAATCCCATCTTTACTTGCTCCCCACTCAAATCTAATTTTGCATGCTACCATATGTATTTTCCTTAGGTACTGATACAGTACTGATACAATCCCCTCAGAATTCTTCTATAATCTTCTATTGCCTACTGGGTATATTTTGTTTTTGTTTTTTTCTTTAAGATTTCCTCTCTCATGTCTAGGCTATGAATTTAGAATGGACACAATATTACTAGTGAATGACAATATATTGGAAATTTGGACTTGTTTTGTTTTTAATATGTGTTCATTCACCCTTCTTTATTCAATCTCATGTCCCCCTACTCACTGGGGGCTTAACGTATTGATGCTGCTCAGTGCTGATATATAATTTGTCCAACTTACATCCCACCTGGTGAATTCTTTCTGATTCTTTAAACTTCAATTTAAACATTGTTAATTCCAATAAGTCTAATATATTCAAATAAGTGACAAACTTTTAAAATCAGAATTCACATCCTACTTTACTTGCATCTTTAATATGTTCTTACTGGTGTAGTGTTTTGTAACATAGCTATTTATATACATGCCATGCAAGCTCCAAGAAAGCAGGGATCATGTCTTATTTAAATTTTCTATCCTAACCCCCCAAACCCTAGCAGGATTCCATGTAAACATTAGCCACTTAATTGTTTGTTATTTATCCTTAAATCCTACTAAATCGGAAAGATTTAGCTATAGACCATGTAAGATTGTATGTCTATCACAATAGGACAAGCCTAGCAGAATTCCCAGGGGCTCAGAGTATTGGACATCAGATGATGTTTCGGCCATTGCAAGACAAAGAAAAACAAACTCATCAGACAGAGCAATACATGAAGGATAGACTATAAAGCAATTCATGAAATCGCCTATTAATGGGGTAGGAGAAATATAATCTGTCTTAGTATAGGGATCAATTATAATTGAAATAATTTGCCATTCTAGATACAATAAGGTCTCAGAATTGCCAGGCTCTTCTGTTGTGTGGTTTGAGGACTGTCTTCCTTAATCCTACAGAAAGCTAATGTGTTGGTTGTCTGTTGATTATTCATGCAGGATAGTTTCCTTAACTGCTTGTAATATCTGAATTACTCACCAGGTGGCAATCTACTGGTGCCATCAATATTCTAGTTCTTAATCAACTGTTCTTCTCTGGTATTGGTGCGAGTGTTATTCCTAGTATCACCACTGGCCATAAGAAAGTAGTTAGCTTGCAAACAGCTTGGTTTCTTCATATCTACATCATCCAGGTCCAAAACTAGGAAGTAGATATGGTGACAATCTTAAAATAATTTTGATTAATCCTCTACTTTCTAGAGCCCAATTGAACATAGAGGATGAAGTAGAATATTACTACAATATTAAAATATAATAACTTCTGTCTGTTATGTCCCTCATCCTATCCATTATTTTCACTCTCCCAGACTACTTTTGATAACATGCAAAGATTCAGAGACTTAACTATATTGTGGTCACAGAGAGAAATATTAAGATACGAATGGGAAATTATCCCAGTCCATGCACACCATTCTTGTCAACACAAGGAATGGTGAGAAATATTCCACTTCTCTGTCTTAGATTAAGGGGTTTAATGAAAAGTGAGGAGGTGTTTATCACTTGCTTCAGATTTCACCATCTATTAGAATTCTGGGAAGTATATATCTCATTGGTTCTAAGTGAAGCTAACCACTTGGAAAAAAATCTCATATTCACTCAAAATTATTTCCCGGAAAATCTGACTACTTCTCGATTTTGACACTTTTATAGTACTGTGCCATGATTTTCGTGAGGCGCTAGTCATAACTAAATCTCTCTTTGTCGTTTTTGTTCAACTTGGATGTTCCTGCCTCTTCTTCCGGAAGTCTTAAAAGAGAAGAAAGGTGACTCAAAATACAGAATCATGTTATCCTGTAAAATTACTTCTACCTTCAATGAAAATGAGAGATTTATGAATTATATAATAAAATATGTACGACCTATATATTTGCTGCTATATTTGGGGAGGTGGAGGAGTGGGAAGAAGGGAGAAAATGTGGATCTCAGCATGTTAGAAAATAATTATTAAAATTATGTTGATATAATCTAGAAAAAATAAAGAATCAAATCTAGCCTCAGAAAAAAAAGAAAATAAGAGCTATCAGATAAGAGGGGTGGCATAATCTTTTATTTATATGCCAGGCTCATCAAACTATGCTAATCCGTCTTCCATTCTGACTTTCTGTATGTATTTTATGAATTATCCCTTCAGATGCAAAGAAAAATGATCTAATGAGATCAAAAGGAAAAGAAAGGCAAAAGCTCATGTCCACAAGATGTTCAAATATATTTAAAAATAATAAAATTACATTAAAATAAATATTGACAAAATGATGTTCATTAAGATTAGAGTGATCCAAGCCACAAGTCTACTTTGTATAAGCACTATTTGGTAAAGGTATTTCCTCTAAAACAACAAAAAAATTACATCCTTAAGCTCATCATAATAGGACTAATATATAAATTTTGTGTCCTTAAAAATAGTAAATGAAAATATCCACATACTCATATATAAATATGCTTGTTTTCCATAATTAAATGTATCTGTTTATTTCCTTCTGAGATTAAGCTATACATACCATTGAAGGTCAGTTTCATAAACATATGAGAACCTATCAAAAACAGTTTAAAAAATTATATTTTACAACTGACCATATCGACACAGTTGATGAAAAGTTGTAGAGAATATAGATGCCACTGCACTTATTGTTTAATTATATGAAAAAAGCTTTTTATTTTGTAGAACAAAATAGCACTTTCAGACCCTTTTACAACAATGTGTCTCCAATGCATATTTCAAAATCATATAAAATTTCTTGAGAGAAATAATAACTGAAATAGCTTAGCTCAATGACTCTCTGATTATTAATATAAAGTAAAGCATAAATCAGGGAGACATATGCTCACCCAAGGCATTTGCCATTTTCATAGAGAAAATCATCCAGGAGTCCATATGGAAGAGAAATTCTTTATATATGGGTGAGGTTCTCCAGATGCTCCTCTTTGGAGATAATATTGTGGTGATTTCACCAAGACCTGAAACAACACAGAGTTTCTTAAAATAGATCCAAAATCATACAGAAGAATTTTATACATACATTTTTTTTCTAATTATTTAAAAAAATTTTCCAGATCGCATATTAAAACAATTTGTAGTAGTCATTTTGACATTTTTCCATCCATGTTGTCTCCCCTCGATTCCTCCCCCCTTCCCAAGATGATAGTCATGATATAGATTGCATATGTGCTATCATATAATACATATTTCCATATTCATTATGTTGTGAAAGAAGACACATTTTATTTATATTAGAGAACAATTCCTAGAGGAAATGAAGCAAAGAATGATATGCTTCAATCTGCTTTCAGATTCCTTTAGTTCCTTCTTTGGCACTTGATAGCCTTTTTCATCATGAGTCCCTTGGAATTTGCCTGGATCCTTACATTTTTGACACACATACATATTTCATTGATAGACATGGCCAGGACCTTCCATAAAATAATACGAATGAGGTCAGGTTCTTATGAAAACTGTATATAACTTATAGTGAATGAAATTAGCTACATTAATTGAATAACTGAGTTCTTTTGTTTGTATGTGCTAATAAGTAGTTCTTGCCTCATATCTGGATAGTTGAACTTACTACTAATTGAATTTTTGATAATATTCTTATCATGATACCTGCATTGGCATTATGTAACTTGTGACATGTTGGATTTTTTTTATATTTCTGCTACAGATGAAATAGTACTATACTTGGATCTCAATCCTAGCTTTGACATTAGTGTAACTTTGGGCAATTTATTTCACTTTTTTAAGCCTCCTTTTCTATGTATAGTAAAAATGGAGATTATATACTTTCACTCTCTGCCTTACAGGGTTGTGAAGAATGAGATTTGTAAAACCTTAATGCACTCTATAAATATGAGTTACTATTATTATAGTTATTCTATTAATTCTTAGCTATATATAACTAACTGTTGTCGCCCCCCCCCCATAAAAATGTAGTAAAATGAAACATCCTCCAAAAAAACAAGCAAATTCTTTCATTTTTCTTTGCTTCCCCTTTGGGTATTAAAAGCCAAAAATTATATATTTTCTACCAATATTGTAATTTCATGTTTTGTTAGGAATTTTCATACCATATTGACCAACGAGATCAATAGACTATCTCAGCATATTAAACTGGGCACTTATTTACAGTTGCCACTGATGCAATAAGAATTAAATGGTAGTACTTCATCAACCCTCCTGCTCCCATCTTTCACTTAGTATCATTCCCTATATTCTCTTATCAATTCCATTATATTAGACTAGTGAAACAGAGAAATAAAGTACCTACAACCAAACACATGTCTATCAAAGTAGAGTTGTGTCTTCTTTTATTGGTTAATAAATCATTTTAGAGCACTTTCCCTGTGGCTTTCATTCTCACTCTTTTGGGTCACCCTTCCAAGTTCAGTACAGCATCTCATGCCAGTAGAAGGATCCAGGAAACTCAGTGCTTACCCCTGGATTTCAGCTCACCCTGCCTTGTTAGCTCCTTCTGGCTAATCTCTCATCAGATTAAGGAATCTAGGACTTGGATTCTTAATTGTAGCCTAAGTTCTTGGTAAGGCTTTTTTTTTAATTTTAATTTTTTGCTTTTGTAGTCCTACTTCAGGATTCCCCAGGAACCAATCCCTTAACTGTGCCCACATTTCAAATATACTAATATTGCAGTCATATTATTTAACCTAATTTCTTATTTTCCAGACATTATAGGTTTCCTTTGCATTAGCTGAGGATGACAGCTGAATAACATTTAGCCTTCTGGATCCCAAAAAGAAAAGGTATTAAGATGTTCCATAAGGAGACAATTAGGCTCTATCATTTTTATAGCGGACCACTGGGTCTGGATTCATGATTAATGAAAATGGTAGAATTGTTCTTCCAAATGACAACCATGTAAATCTTTGGGAACAGCTAGTATGTCCTTGACTCTTTTCTTCTTCAGTTTAAGCATTCACAATTCCTACTGATCTTATAAAATCGATTTAAGTAATTTAATCTTTCTTCTTGCCATCTTCTAGGCATATTCCAATCTTAGTAAGTTCTTCCTAAATTTGGGGCCACAAATTTTGCCTTTTTTATGAATTTCTTTCCTTTGTGACTTGTCTTGGATCTATTTTGCACATGTTTGTATATTTGTTTATATTTGCAATTGTGTCTCCTCTGTTAGAAGGGCCAAGAAGTATTTTTATTTGACTTGCTATCTAAGCAGGATTCTCACGACCTGAACCTATAAAACTGACTTTTTGAACCTAAATTTATGAATTTACATTGACCACTATGAGATTCCTCTTCACTGGATTCTGCCCAAGCGAGTAATCCTAAATAAACTGAGAAAACGTTCATCTTGAAAGCTACCTTCCAATTCAAACTGAAAATCATTCTTTTAATTAAAGTCACCTTCCTCCATACTCTAAACCTGGCCTTCACTTTAAGGTGAAGTCTTTCTCTTCTAGCCCCAAAACAGATTTCTTGGACTATTAAAAGTCAAGCCTGGATTGCTATTGTAGTAGAATAAAGTGGGGGAACTTGTGGGCTAGGCATCAGAGAGAAAGGACTTTGTGAAGCTGCAGCTTTAGAGATAAGTACTTGTCTAAGCTCTTTAGGGAAGAATTGAATGGAAAGTTCACTTTCTTTTCATATTTCCATGTAGAAAGAAAGCACTATGGTGAAGCATCTTGTGGAGATGAGTAATCTGGTCTTGTCCATAAATATGATATCATTGTTCATTTTCATCTTGAAAAATCTATCTCTAGGTCTCATACTGGGAAGCCAACACTAGGAACTAATTAATGCCAATGCACAAAGGATTACTCAAATAATTCTTTTTTAAAACACTCAAATTTTCCTGTTGATCCTAGCATAAGTAAGTATTTTCAATTTCTTTTCTAGAGTTCAGGCATACTATTTGGGACACCTCAGAGAAACTTTCTTTTTGAAACATCATGGTGCTGGAATCTTCTCACTTTACAAGCCATTTCTCAAGGATTCTTGAAAAACTCTGAGATTTGTATTAAGCAGTTTCTCTCCTGCGCCCTAACATTATTGTTCTTTAGACTGACTTCCACTGAGACGAGTGCTTCCTCCAATTTCCCTTCAGAGCCCAGGGTCTTCATGTTCCTCTCTTGATTAACAAACCTATCCTAGAAAAAAAAAAGAGATCTGAAACTCATTGTCACTAAAGTATAAATTACTGATGTAAAGATAGTGTTATTCTTTCTAAAATGATTTGAATTTTAATAGGGATCAAAGCCAAATAAATGAATCTTAGACTTTGAAAGTCAGCATCAGCAAATTTGTAGAGATTTTTAATTGGAGAGGAGCTCTACAACTCTCTTTCATATCAAATCATGTAAGGGACTACTTACAGGAAATAATTTTAGCATAGATTTCAGAAAGAACCCTGCAATTTCCCATATTTTCTGGGTCTTTTCAAGGTAGATGTGCAATCTCATCTTGACCAAACAATCTTTCATCATATCCAAGGAAGGCTATGTCACTGATTACACACACTACCTTTGATTATAGCCTAAGTGGTATCCCTCTTGTCTTCAATGAGTTGTCATAGAGAATTACAATGCAAATAAACTAAAACAAAGGTATTTTCCCGGTATTTTCTAACCCCAGAATTAGAAGACAAATTTGAATTCTAAGTCTTCAACAGTCCATTTATAGTATATATGTCTTGTAAGTAAAATATTTTTACATATTGTCTTCCCAATTAGAATGTAAGCTCTTTGAGAAAAGGTACTGTATTTTTCTTCCTTGTCTATATGTTCATTTCTTATCCCATTGTCTGGTACATAGTAATTGTTTAATAAATGCTTATCAGCTTACTGAGGATAAATGAACATCCTTTTGTTTAGTCTGCTTGGTGCATTGCATAATAATAAAGCTTGTGACTATATAATTTTCCTGAGTACTAATTATCTAGAAATTCTTAGACCCAGGTATTAGCTTTAACCTGAACCAAAGGCTAAATCAAGCTGACCTTCCTCAATTTGGCTGAGGGCTTTATGCATTGTGCTACCTACTACCTGGTTATTTAACTCTTGATGACACATTTAATGATAATAATAAAATTAATTATATCAGTATCGATAGCATTTATGTAGCACTTTAACATTTGCAAAGCATTTTACATATATTATCTCTTTTTATATTTTATATGTTATCTCCTTTTAAAACAGGCATTGATATTTTGGCAAATATCCAGGGGAGGGCCACCATGGCACCTCAAGATCAAAGCTGTATCATGATAAGGTGAAAAAATTGAGGATGTTTATAATGTAGAAGAATATATATAACACAATTACTATACCTATCACAGTGCTGGCACATAGTTGATGTTAATATTTGTTGGTTTATTTACTTAACATATATTTTTTTAACATTTATTAATATTCATTTTTAACATGGTTACATGATTCATGCTCCACCTTTCCCCTTCAACCCCCCTCCCCGGACCCTCCCGCCACCCTTGGCCGATGCGCGTTTCCACTAGTTTTGTCATGTGTCCTTGAACAAGACCAATTTCCAAATTGTTGGTAGTTGCATTGGTGTGGTAATTTCGAGTCTACACCCTCAGTCATGTCCACCCCGACCCATGCGTTCAAGCAGTTGTTTTTCTTATATGTTTCCTCTCCTGCAGTCCTTCCTCTGAATGTGGGTAGCGTCTTTACCATAAATCCCTCAGAATTGTCCTGGGTCATTGCATTGCTGCTGGTACAGAAGTCCATTACATTCAATTTTACCACAGTATATCAGTTTCTGTGTATAGAGTTCTTCTGGCTCTGCTCTGCATATTGTTCATTTTTATAAGTGAATAATCTTATAAAACCAGAAACCCAAATAAACAAATTAAAAACCATATACTTTCATCTGCATTCCTATTCCATCAGTTCTTTCTTTGGAAGTGCATAGCATCTATTAAGAGCCTTCTATGTGCCAGGCACTATATTAAGCATTTCCCAAATATTACTTGATTTGGTCCTCACAACAACCCTGGGATTTAGATGCTATTATTATCCTCATTTTACAGTTGAAGAAACTGAAGTGATCATAAATGAAGTG